>NW_006408676.1:3613995-3622064 GCF_000296735.1 Chrysochloris asiatica | reverse complement strand
CTTCAATCCTGATCCCACATTCTTCTTCATATAACCCATCTTTTCAGATTATTTGTTCTGCATGCAGATTGATAAATTTGATAAAAAGCTTGAATACTGGTGCACACCTTTACTGATTTTAAATCATTCAATATCCTCTTATTCTTTTCTAACAAGTGTCTATTGGTCTATGTACATGTTCCTTATAAACAAAATTAAGTGTTTACCCATTCTTTGCAATCTTATCCATAACTTGTCATGATCCACACAGTTAGAAAGCTTTGCATAGCGAATAAAACACAAATAAACACCTTTCTGGTATTCTCTACTTTTAGCCAAGATCTATCTGTCGTCAGAAATGGTATTTTCACCTCCTCATCTGAACCCATTGTGAATTTCTGGCAGTTCCCTGTATGGTTGCAACTGTTTTTGAGTTATCTTGAACAAAAATTTACTTGCATGTGGTATTAATGCTATTGTTCTATAAGTTTGGCATTACATTGAATCACCTCTCTTTGGAATGGGCACAAATATGGTTATCTTCCAAAATGTTGGCCATGTAGCTGTCTTCCAAATTTCTTGGCACGAATAAATGAGTGCCTCCATTGCTGCATCAATTTGTTGAAAGATTTCAATTTGTATTCTGCTAGTTCCTGGCATTTTGTTTTTCATCAGTGTCTCAGTACAGCTTGGATTTCTTACATCAGTGCCATCGGTTTTGATCATATGCTACTTCATGAAATGGTTGAACATCAACCATTTACTTTCAGTACAGTGATTCTGCATATCCTTCCTTCTTCTCTTGATGCTTTCTGCATCATTTGATATTTTGCCTATTGCTGTTGTCAAGTGCTGTTAAGTTGGTTCTGACTCATCGTGACACTGTATAGTTGTATAGTATTTCTCTAGATTAGCTGGTGGGTTTGAACCACTGACTTTGTGGTTAGCAGCCTAGTGATTATCCTACAGCACCATATCAGGATGCCTTCAAGTTAAAGTTTGAATTTTCTCGTCAGTTCTTTCAGCTTGAGAAATTCTGAGTGTGTTCTTCCCTTTTTGCTTTCTAACTCCAGGTCTTTGTACATTTCATTATACTTGATTTTGTCTTCTCTAGTTGCCCTTTGAAATTTCCTGTTCAGCTTGTTTACCTCCTCATTTCTTACTTTCACTTCAGCTTCTCTACATTCAAGAGCACATTTTACAGTCTATTCTGACATCATTTTTGTCTTTTATATCTTCCTGTTCTTTTCATAACCTTTTGTTGTCTTCCTGTATCGTGTTTTCGATGTCATCCCATGATTCTCCTGGTCTTCCATCATTGTGTCTAATATATCAAATCTGTTCTTGAGGTGGTTTCTGAATTCAGGTGGGATACGTTCAAGGTAAAACCCTGTTATGACATTGTAGAATAAACACTGGACTAATAATTGCAAGCCAGCCCTCCAAGCCCACCAACTTCTCTTGGAAATCCTATACAGGGTCCCTCTGAGGTGCAACGGACTCAGTGGCACCCAATAACAACAACATATTCAAGGTCATATTTTGACTATCGTGAATTTATTTTAATTTTAATTCTCTTCAGTCTCTGTTTGAACTTGCATATGAACAATTGATGGTTTGTTCCACAATCTGTCCCTGATCTTTTTTAGGGTGATGATATTGAGCTTTTCCACTGTCTCTTCCCACAAGTGTAGTCAATTTGATTCCTGTGTATTGTTGCCATTTAGGTTGTTTGCAAAGGGTGTTTGCAGTTAATAAGTCCTTGGTCTTGTAAAATTCTATCATGCGATTTCCCATATCATGTCAATTACCAAGGACATATTTTCCAAAAATTGATCCTTCCTCTTTGTTTCCAAACTTTGCAGTAACTATGAGTACATCTTGATTGCATGTTCGATCAATTTCAGATGGAAGAAGCTATATAATTCTTCAATTTCATCATCACTGGCTTTAGTAGTGGTTATGTAAATTTGAGTAATACTGGTATTAACTGGTCTTCTTGCAGGCCTATGGATATTATCCTATCACAGACAACCTTGTATTTCAAGATAGATCTTGAAATGTTCTTTTTGCTGAACAATGCAATGCCATGCCTCATGAATTTGCCGTTCCTGGAATAGTAAACCATATGACTGTCAGATTCTAAATGGGCAGCACCAGTTAATTTCACTTCATTAATACCTAGGATTGATTTTTATGTGTTCTGTTTCATTTTTGACAACTTCCATTTTTCTAGGTTCATACTTCATAAATTGCACATTCTGATAATTAATGGATGTTTGCAGTGGTTAACTTTTCTCTAAGGAGGTAGCTTTTCTCCAGTGGTATTTTGAGTACCTTCCAACATACAGTGGTCATCTTCAAGCACTATATCTCACAATGTTCTGCTACTATTCATAATGTTTTTATCTTCCAGCATTATGTCTGAAAATTTCCCACTGCTATTCGTGAGGTTTTCAGGGACTAACATTCAGAAGTAGTCTGTCTTCTTTCTTGCTAATCTTAGTCTGGAAATCTGCTGAAGCCTGTCTAATATGAATGTACCTACTCATATTTAAAATACTGGTGGCATAGTGTCCAATATCATAGCAACATGCAAACCACCACAGTATAACAAACTGCCAGACAAGTGGCGAAAATGAGCTACAGTAAGTGAGAATAAATACCATCTCAGCTTGTGCAATATATAAGCTACATTTTCCCCAATTCCCTTTGAACTTGGATCCTTTTATATTGCCACAATAAATTTGTGTACTACCTTAAAGATGCCAGTAAATAGTTCTAGCATGCCTTCTATAATGCTGTTATTGTTAAGTGCTGTTGAGTAGATTTCAACTCGTAGTAACCTATATAGGGCTTCCAAGGAGCCTGATATAGTGAGTTTGAGCTGCCCATCTTGTGATTCAAACTAGCCTTGTGGTCTAGTGCTTATCCTACAGCATACTTGCATACATTGTAGGTGTCAAATCTCAAGACTTATTTAGGTTATAATTGTGAAATATTTTGTGTGGTACAGAGAGAGTTAACCTGTATTTTCACTTATAAAAGTCCCAGGTTATTAAATGACCTTGAATAATTCAAACTGTTTCTCTGTTAAAGTTAACCTTGGAGCACTAAAAATATCTCTAAACTTTGCCTTTCCTATTGCCTTCATCCATCCACTTCTAGAGTGAGTTTTGCTCTCAGGGGCTGTAGAAAGGAAAGTGTTCCTTTCGTCAGCTCTCACCTTGAAGCTGGACACAAGGGATTACACTTGGGTTTCACCAGGGGTCATCGTGTCTCAATGATGTCTTCGAGGGACAGGTCTGCTACATTACCCTCTATACAAGGACAGAACATTTAATAAGATTATAATATTTTCTCTCCAAAAAATGACTCAAGGACGCCTTTTTTAAAAAAGTTACGTCAAATGCTATTCCATTTAAAAATCACTTTTCAAATTGTGAGATTAAAACTGCCCTCCAAGCCTTTGCTTTGTATCAGGTTCATAAATGTGAGAAACTGTGTGGACATCTGCAAATTACAAAGGTCTCTGAAGTAAAATGAGATCACTAGAGAGTCCCAGCAAGGGATCTTTAACTTCCATACATTCAGTGTTTTAAAAATATTTACTTACATAATTACACCATGACTCTCTGAAATGGCTTTTCATATACCAAATCCAGACATCTCTGCTGCAGTTGAATTAACCTTTCAAAGGATCTGAAGGAGTGATCTCTGTCAGTCAGTGCTCCAGTTTCAGCTCTGCCTCCATATTTGCACAATAGTGCATCTTCCTATAATTACTGTAATGCTTTCTTGTGTTTTGCTATTGTTTTTGTTTGTTTGTTTTTAATGAATGGGAAGCAAAGCATCAAAGGGTTAATATTAGTAATAGGAAGATGAGATCTCACAGTTGTAGTATAGCTGAGAAAGGGCAGAAATGAAGAGCTATACCAAAACCAGCTAGCTCTTACATGCCATGGTACTTTGAAGAGTTGATCTTCTTAATTAGAAAAAGAGTACAAAATTAAGTTGTGTGAAGTACATTTCTGACCCATAGTGACCCTGATAAAATTTCTGAAGCAATGCATCTTTTCTGGAACAGACAGCCTCACATTTCTCCCTGAGCGACTGATGGATTCAAACTGCCACCTTTGAGGTTAGCAACCCAAAGCCTAAACCATATCATCAAGAGGGCTTCTTTAAGTGTAAATAGGACAGTCATAATATCCTTGTTGTTCACACTTAAGATCTCTTATGAAAAGTGAGCCTGTTGCTGATCCTTGAATATGCAGCTTCTCTCAAAGCAGTGTGATTATTGTCTTTAATTATTGACTTCTAGTCTCCCTACCTCTGGTCTCTCTTCTATAGGTCACAGATGCTACTCTGGAAGATTTCTTGAAAAGAGAATATTTCTTCTCATTTCCGAAATCCATGCAGCTTTCTTCATTACTGAAGAATGCATTTTGAGATATACAATCTAATCTATACAAGGTTTCTGACCCAGTTAACTTAAAAATTGATTCTCTTCCTCTGCACAGTGCAGGCAATTGAAATAAGTTGATTTTTTCCCCCCAATCCATTCACCTACATTTATGGTGTGGTGACCTAAAGTTTTCCCTTGAGAACTTGAATCTCTGACAATCTGTTACCTTTAGTGCCTAAGATTTTGTCTAGAGGTTTATTGAAATCTTCATCAGAGGACACAAAGTATGCTTGTTTCTGTGACTTCAGCTGTTTTTTCTACCATCCTCTACTTCCTTCACTGTGCTTTTCCCCAAAGTGGACATGAGTTTTGCTTTAATTTTTTAATTATTATTATCACTGTCCATTTAAATAATTTCAACTGCTTGATTTAATGTAGTTAAGGGTTTATTTAGATTGTGGTCCCAAACAAATTGTGATATGAAACGAAGAAGGTAAAAATACATATTTCTGATAGAAATCCAATGCATTGGAGAAAAAAAAATGTAGTCTTTTTTTTTTTTTAATATTTCATTAACCTAAGTCAAGCATCCATGTTTCAGGGAATGCAGCAGTTATAGAATGTTCTCATCTAGCTTACAAGTTAATAATGCTACTTAAAATCTTTTTACATTTCTATGCTACTTTATGTGGTAGTCAAATTCATGTTTATATTATGAACTATAATGACTCACTGAGAGAGGTACTAGAATTCAAAAAAACAAAACAAAACATTTTATTGTGGTTTGGTTGAAAGATTACAGAATTAACTAGTTTCCTATGCAGTAATTTATGTTTAATGTTTAAACATTTTGTTTAATGACATTTGCAGAAGAATGTGCTTTGGAATTTGATAATAACAACTTACATTTATAGAATTTCATATTTTAAATATGCTTGCATGTATATGTCTCCAGTTAATATGAAATTAATTTATATCCTCCATTTTTTATTTAAATGAGAAAAGGAGACTCAGGAAGGTTACATGATGCTGGTAAAGGCAGGAATTGGGCTTAAATTTCTGATGCCAGAGCAAAGATTTATATACCATAGTATGTTGTTGTTGTTGTTGTTAAGTGTTGTTGAGTTGATTCTGACTCATAATGATTCTGTAAAGGGTTTCTGAGGAGTGGCTGGTGAGTGAATGCCAGCCTTGCAGTTCAAATGAACCTTTGAGTGCTGTTCCTTCAGTGCCTCACCAGGACTCCTCACCATATTATAGCACTATCTGAAATCACTGCAAGGTTCAGTGGGTTTCACAGATCTTTTGTGGAGGGGCCCCCTGACTGTTCTGATTAGACGATGGTTAGAAGCCCTGTGGTACAACAGTGAAGTGCTCCCTTGCTGACTGATAACTGAAAGGTCAGCAGTTCTACCTATTCAGAGGTTCTATAGGAGAGAGCCCTAGAAATCTGTTTCTCTAAAAATTACAGCCAGGAAAGTCTTATGGGGAAGCTCTCTTCTATTACATTGGATCACTAAAAGTCAAAATTCACTCAAAGGTACCTGACAAAAACAATAAAAACAACTGGTAGCGGTTATCACTTTGCAATGTTAGCCCCGGTGCTAGAAGGGAAAGCCCTCTTGAAGGAAATGCACACTGAAGTGAGACCCTGATTAGGGCTTCATTTAACATCTCAAAACTACTTTGAAATTGTACATAACAGACTTGTACAGAAACCCATTGATTTAACTGATAACAAACTCTTCCAAGTTGATTGTCTGTGTTGCCTTTATCTATTCCCCAGCACTGTTTAGCAATGACTTCATTATTTTCAAGGGTGAGTGAGCTTCTTTTTAGGGAGCCTGGTCAGGAAGGGAGTGGTAAAAATGCTTCAAAACAGAAGGAATTACTGCCTAGTCCTTTGCCATTCTCACAAATGTTTTTTAAGCTTTAGTCCATTGATGCTGCCACTGTGTCAATGCGTTTGGGGATCTTCCAATTTTTTGCTGACGCTCCACTTTACCAATCATGATGTCCTTCGACAGAGACTGGTCCCTCCTGAGTATATATCCGAAGTATGAGTGATGACGTCTTGCTATCTTGGCTTTTAAGGAACATTATGGCCGCACTTCTTCCAAAAGAGATTTATTTATTCTTCTGACAGCCTGTGGTACTTTTTATAGTCTCTAGCACCATAACTCAAATGCATCAAATTTCTCCAGTCTTCCTTATTCATTGTCCAACTTTCACATGTATATGAGGTTATTGGAAATACCATGGCTTGGGTCAGGTAGACTGACATCTCTTCTCTTTGACACTTTAAAAAAGTCTTCTGGAACAGATCTGCCTAATACAATATGTTGATGGTTGATCTGAGCAAAATGAAGTCTTTGGTAACTTTAATCTTTTCTCCATTTATCATGATGTTGTTTACTGATGCAGTATTGAGGATTTTTGTTTTCTTTACATTGAGGTTCAACCCATACTGAAGTCTGTGGTCTTTTATCTTCATCAGTAAGTATTTCAAGTCTCTTTACTTTCAGCAAGCAAGGTTGTTTCATCTGCTTATAATAAGTTGTTAATGACTCTTCCTGCAATTCTGACGCCATACTCTGCATATAATGCAGCTTTGCAGATTATTTGCTCAGCATACAGATTGAATACAACACTGACAGATACCTCTCTGGATTCTGAACTTTTCAGTATCCCCTTTTTCTGTTTGAATGACTCTCTTGGTCTATATACAGATTCCTCAGAGCACAATCAAGTGTTTTGGAATACCCATTCTTTGAAATGTTATCCGTAGCTTTATATGATATACATAGTTGAAAGCCTTTATTTGCACGGTCAATAAAGCACAGATAAATATCAATCTGCTGTTCTCTGGTTTCAGCAAAGATCCATCTTATGTCAGCAAAGATCCATTTTACATCAAATACCAAGCCATGGTATTTCCAATAACCTCATATACATGTGAAAGATCCATCTTACTTTAGCAATGATATCCCTCATTCCATGTCCCGACTCCAGCTTGAGATTCTGGTAGTTCCCTATTGATGTATTGGTGTAGCCATTTTTTAGTTATCTTCAGCAAAATTTTACTTGCATGTGATATTAATGATAATTGTTTGATGATTTCTGCATTCTGTTGGGTTACCTCTGTTAAGAATGGGCACGAATATGAAACTCTTCCAGTTGGTTGGCCAGGTAATTGTCTTCCAAATTTCTTGACATAGATGAGTGAGTGACTCTAGTGCTGCATCAGGTTGTTGAAAGATTTCAGTTTGTATTCCATCAATTCTCAGAGCCTTGATTTTTTTTTTTTTTTTTTTTTCGCCAATGTCTTAGTGTACCTTGGACTTATTCTTTCAGTACTATTGATTTTTGATCATATGCTATCTCTTGAAATGATTGAACATCTATCATTTCTTTCTTTCTTTAATTTTTAAATGTTTTATTGTGGATTGAATGAAAGTTTACAGGGCAGATCATCAGTTTTACATTCAACAAATCATACACCTTGTTTCATTACAGTGATTATAATCCCCTCCATGTACCATCAATTAACAGCATTTCTCACTATTCACTTCAGCTCTTTTTTTTTTTTTAATTTAAATGTTTTATTGTGAATTATGTGATAGTTTACATGGGAGAACATTGGTTTTACATTCATTCTATCATATATCGTCTCATTGCCATG
>NW_006408676.1:3613278-3613895 GCF_000296735.1 Chrysochloris asiatica | reverse complement strand
TCAGTGACCAACGTGGTCACCAGCCAGACCACATGCCTGCTCGTGTATTCCCCTTGAGTCTTAGCTTGGAAGGGAGTTTGCTCTGAGGGAACCTGACCACTTGCTTTGATGGTTCCCAGGTGAACAGCTTGCTTGTTCATGTAGTAAACAATCAAACTGCTGTAATTGTTTTTGATTTTTTCCTGCCAGTCTTTCTTTCATGAAGTATCTTCTGTTCTTCTAGCCACTCCAAGCTGGTCTACTTGTCCTTTCAAGTGGAGATTTCCCACCTCAGATGATTCTGGATGGGGCTCAGGATTCCACCTATGGTTTTATACAATGCAAAAGCTTCACAGGAAGCCTCTTTCACCGGGGCAACTTCTAGACCCTTTAAAGTATTCTAATCAGTTGTAGGCTGAAGACAGACTTACAAACTTTCTATTGTGATGTTTCTGGCTATTTCTTTCTCTTCCCCTCAATTGTCTATTTCATAATGGACAAGGGAAACCAAGATTCAAAAGACAGACAAACATCTTAACATTATTCCCCTCTTTTAACCATTCAAAACATGCCTCAATCCCAGTATCCCAGAGCCCTATTGTTCCAAGGTTGTGTATACATCCTCATTTACCTCTGTC
>NW_006408676.1:3606627-3608540 GCF_000296735.1 Chrysochloris asiatica | reverse complement strand
ACCAAGATTCAAAAGTCAGCCAAGCATTTAACATTATATCTCCCATTTTGCCTATTCCAACCATGTCTCAATACCTGTATACCAGAGCCCTGTTGTTCCAAGCTTGTGCATACATCATGATTTACCTCTGTCCCACTTAGCCCATGCAAACCTGCCTAATTTTTTCCCATCCACTTTGTTCTTGCATTCCCCTTCCCTTCCTTGTGTATTGCCCCCCCTCTGTAGCACCCAAACTATCCTGTGTCATTCCCTACCCTGTGCTCCACCTTCCGCTCCCCACTCCCCCCATTCCAGTAACCAGCAAAGAATCTCCCACCTTTACTGTTTTTTTGTTTTTTTTTCTTAGTCTGTTACAGTAGTTGTCCTATGCAGTATTTCTCCTTTTGTGACTGACTAATTTCACTTAACATAATGTCCTCAAGGTTCATCCATGTTATGCAGTGGCTTTCAGCTTCCTTGTTATTTTTCAAGGTAGCATAATATTCCATTGTGTGTATATATCACAGTTTGCTTATCCATTCTTCCTTTGATGGGCACTTCAGCTGTCTCAATCTTTTTGCTATTGTAAATAGTGCTGCTATGTACATTGGTGTGTATACATCCACTCATGTTATGGCTCGTATGTCTGGTGGGTAAATACTAAATAGAGGAATTGCTGGATCATAAGGTATTTCTATTTCCAACCTTCTGAGGAAGCACCATATTGATTGCCAGAGTGGTTGGACCATTTTGCAATCCCATCAACAATGCAGGAGCGTCCCAGTCTCTCCACATCCTCACCAGCATTTATTGTCCCCTACTTTTTTGATCTTTGCTGTTATTGCTGGTCCCCATCTCTCATAACCAGACCCATCTAGGCAAGATTAAAACTATTCAGTGGGAACACTTTCTTCCCCCATACACTCTTAAACTAACCTCTATCATGAAACCTTGTAAGCCAGTCACTTCATGGCTTTATAGCCCTCCTCCCCCTATTTTAGGTAGCCAATGTTGAAGTTGCCCGTCCCTATCTACCCTGTGTACAGAGGAGATAGCACTGATACTTGATGTGAAGACTCCTTCCCTCTCTATTGATACTTAGAGTTACTGCCTCCATGAGTATAGGTCAGGTTCATCAAATTGTAGCAATTTATCCTTGTTTCCTTTATCAGAAAAAAAAATTTTTTTTAACTCTTCCTCTAGTTGAGTTCTGATTATCAAGTCACTGAGGCTAGGTCAAATGGGTACTGTCTGCAAGTTTGGGTGTTCTTGTGTATCTTCCCTCGCTTCATATCAGCTGGATGCCTCACTCTCAGCTGTAGCCCTCTGTGGCTAAGTCCTTGTCCATAGCCTCAGGTGTCCCCAGGTCTCACCACACTTTGGACCAACCAGTCCTTCTTCTTCTCTCTGTCATCTCCAAGTCAAGAGGAGTCAATAGACTGTATTTGAACTCAGCCCATTTCTTCACTGCTGCCTTTCTCCCTCTTCACTCATCAATAGACCAATGTGGTTGTCAGCAAGCTTACATGCCTGCTCATGTGTTTCCTGTGAGTTTCAGTCTTAGAGGGGAGTTTGTCCTGAACGATCTAGATTGCTTGCCTTGATGGCTTCCTGGCGAACAGCTTGCTTATTCTTGTGGTAGTCATTCATACTGACATTTTTGTTTTGGATTTTTCCTGATGTTCTTTCTTTGAAGATGTATCTTCTGTTGCTCTAGTTATCATTTCTTTTTGATCCAGTGACTCTATAGATTTCTTCCATCTTATTTTTATTCTTCTTTTCTGCAATATTGGATATTTTGCCCATGTGTTGTTGTTAAGTGCTATGGAGTCAGTTCAACTCATGGCATCCCTATATAGAGTTTCCAAGGAGTGACTCGTGGTTTTGAACTGCCGATCTTGTCATCCAGTGCTTATCATACAGCATCACACAAG
>NW_006408676.1:3599516-3606227 GCF_000296735.1 Chrysochloris asiatica | reverse complement strand
ATGGTTTCTGAATTCCGGTGGGATGTGTTCAAGGTCATAATTTTGTTCTCATGGACTTGTTTTAATTTTTTGTAGTTTCACTCTGAATGTTCATGTGAACATTTGATGGTCTGTTCCACATTCAAACCTTGTAATCAATATAATTCTTGTGTATTCCTGTTGTGAGGGACATGTTTATAGTCACCTTCCATGTCAGTTTTAAAAAAAGGTATTAGCAATAAATAAGTCTTTGGTGAGGCAAAATTCTATTATGTGATCTCCAGCATCATTTCTATCACCAAGGACATACTTTCCAACAACTGATCCTTCCTCTTTGTTTACAACCTTTATATTCCAATAACCAGTAGTTATCAATATTTCTTGATTGTACGTTTGATCAAGTTTGCACTGAAGAAGTTGGTAAAATTCTTCAATATCTTCATCACTGCCTTTAGTGGTGGTGCATAAATATGAACAATATTTGCATTAATTTGTATTTATTGTGTTATTGTTGTCACTGTTTTTAAGGTCTATCTCATTGGTTTGGACTCATAGCCACCCTGTATAGGGTTTCCAAGGAGCTGGTAAGTTTGAATCTCTAACCTTGTGGTGCAAATCAAACTTGTGGTCCAGTGCTATATTCCACAGTGCTACACCAGGACTCTTTGTAGGCATCTGGATATTAGCCTATCACAGGCAGCATTGCACTTCAAGGTAGATCTTGAAATTTTTTTGTAGTGATAAATGAAACACCATTCCTGTTGAATTTGTCATTCTGGGCATAGTAACCATATGATTGTCAGATTCAAAATGATCAGTTACAGTCCATTTAAGCTCACTACTGCCTAGGATTTAGATGTTTATGTGTTCCATTTCCTTTTTCACAACTTCCAATTTTCTTAGATTCATACTTTGAATATTCCTTGTCGCAGATATTAATTGATGGCTTACAGCTCTTTCTTCTCATTTTGAGTTGTATTCCATCATCAAATAAAGGTCCCAAAAGATTTACTCCATTCATGTTGTCATGGTCGGTGCTACTTTGAGGAGGCAACCCTTCTCCAGTGAAACTTTGATTGCCTTCCATCTTGAGGGGCTTATCTTCCCACTGTATCTGACAATATCCTGATGCCATTCATAATGTTTTCATTTTCTGATACTATATCTGGCAATATTCTGCTGTGATTCATAAGTTTTTCAGTAGCTAAGCATTCAGAAGTAGTCTGTCTCTCCTTCTTCCTAGTTTGTCTTAATCTGGAAGTTCAACTGAAATCTGCCCACCTTGTTGGTATTTAAATACTGGTGGCATAGCTTCCAACATCGCAGCAATATCCAAGCAACCACAGTACAAAAAACAAGAGGAGGAAGACCTAATCACTGGGGTCCCTGTTCTGAAAGGGAGGAGAAGAGAGTCTGGGGACCCTACCTGATCTGGGGAGGAGATGCTAGAATAACTAGTAGAAGGCTTGATTGCCATGCCCTGTCTGTTACTTCCAAGTCTGCGTATGGTGCAAATGTTAGTTGTTGGTTGAGTTTTCATGGCTAAAGTACTACACGTATAGCACAGACTCTTTCTTCCTTGTTTCTCTTGGAATTTTTTACAAATATGTATATTTGAGTGTGCACACAGAAGAAAATCTGTGGATTCTGCTCCTCTAAGTAGAGTTGTGTTTACTATGTACATATAGTAAACAGTACTTAAGTGTTTGTTATTATTTTGTAAGGAAAAATAAGCTATGGGACAAAAGGGACAAAATATCCTTTGGCAGATTTTGGTGTTGAGTACAGATGGGACTGCTGGCAGAAGTTCAGGGGTTTGAACTGACCAGCCACTCCATGGAAAACAAATGGGCAGTCTGTTTTCATACTCATGTCCAGTCTCAGGAACCCAATGGGGCAGTTCTACGCTGTGCTGTAGGGTCACAATGACTTAGAATTGACTGGATTGTGGATGTAAAGGTACTCATTATATTACTGGAGTCTTGGTTTGGCACTGTAGAATAAGCACTGATCTGCTAAGCACCAGGATGGCAGTTCACATCCACTCATCTCTCCTTGGAAACCTTATACAGGGTCACTGTAAGTCAGAACTGACTTAGTACTTAGCAAAAACAACAAAAAAGATTGAGCTTTCACCTCCTGTCTTGTATTGTGCCCCACCAGGATTCTTGCCAAGGTAGGGACTTTTTCAACTCAGAATCTTTGTATATACGTAAAGACATTGATATTAGGCATAGTTGTCTATATTTCCCATATTAGAAATTTAACCCAAACAAACTATATTGTGGTATGATATTGTAGGATAAACACAAGACTGCAAGGTCAGTTTGAAGTACAATGTCTGTCGTTCAAACTCATCAGTCACTTATTGGAAACGCTATATGGGGTCACTATGAGTTGGAACCAATTGGATGGCACTTAAAAACAACAACACTAATTCATTAGTTTATTTACTTCATTTGAAAATAATATATAAATGGAGTCCTGGTATAATGTCGTAGGATAAACACTGGACTGCTAACCGTAAGGTTAAAGGTTCAAACCCAACAACCGCTCCTTGGAAACGGTATGCAATGTCACTATGAGTCAAGCTGACTGGACAGCACTTAACAACAAGAATTAACATGAATGTTTTAATTGATAGCTGTTTAGACTTATAGTTGATCTATTAACACATGATACATGTTTGACTTTTACAATTTGATAAGTTTTTGCATCTGTAAAACCATCACCAAAAACAGGATAGTTCTCATGTCCATTGCACCCAAAGTTTCTTTGGATCCCTTTGGAATTGCTCCTAAAGCAAACCTTATTCCCTTCTGCAGTTTATATTCTGATGTTTACTGACAATGTACACTGCTTAGTTTTAATTAGACGCAATTGAAAAAAATAACATAAAAAAATTCAATCTGGGATCAATCAGGCCCTATATTGTTGCTTTTCAGTGCCATCACATTGGTTCTGACACAGAGCCACCCTCAGACAACTCTGTTCTAAGCCATCCTGAAAACTGTTGCTATGTTTGAGCTCATTGTTATTGATGCTATGCCAATCCATCCAATGAGGAGCTTCCTGCTGTTTCTTGCCCCACTTCTCTGCCAAACATGAGAATGACAAACTGAGAATGGCAAATTAAAGAGGAATGACATCACATTCATTGTCAAAAATAACATTTTAAGATCGATCCTCTAGGATAACACTGCCAGTAAGATCCATACATCTACAAGGAAGACTAGTTAATATAATTATTATTTAAATTGACTCATCAACTGCTAAGGCCAAAAAATGAAGAAATTGAATTTTTTTTACCAACCTCTGCAGTCTGAAATGAATCACACACACAATCAAGACGTATTGATAATTTCTGGTGAATGGAGTGCACAATTTGAAAGCAAAGAAGAAGACTCAGTATTAGAAAATATGGCCTTGATGATAGAAATGATTCCAGAGATGACATGAAAGAATTTTTCTAGACTAATTTGAAATTTTATTTCAAGATTTATTCATTGCTAATGCCTTTTTTCAGCAACATTAATGGTAACCGCATATGAAACTCACTGGATAGAATACACAGGAGGCAGACCAACTACATCCGTGTAAAGAGCCAATGGAAACGTTCAATATTATCAGTCAGTGCAAGGCCAAGGGGTGACTGCAGAATAGATCACCAATTGCTCATATGCAAGCTCAAATTGAAGCTGTGAAGAAAAATCAACCAAGACCATGAGAGCCAAACTATGACCTTGAGTATATCTCAGCTGAGCTTAGAGACTATTTCAAAAATAGACTTGACATATTGAGCATTAATGATTGAAGATCATACATCATAGACATCATACGTAAAGAAAGCTAAAGATCATTAAAATGACAGGAAATAAACAAAAGACCAAAAGGGTGTCAGAAGAGACTTTGCAACATGCTCTAGAACAAAGAGTTGCTAAAGCAAATGGAAGAAGTGATGTAGTAAAAGAGCTGGATATATTTCACCAGGTGACTGGAGAAGACAAAGTAAATCATTATAATGATATGTACAAAGACCCAGAAAACATAAGGGAAAAATACACTTGACATTTCTCAAGCTGAAAGAACTGAAGAAAAAATGCAAGCCTCCAGTTGCAATACTTAAAGTGTCTATGTGAAAAATGGAAGACCCCCCAACGAGATGGATTGGCCAAGTGGCTGCATCAATGGACTCAAGCGTGGCAACAATAGTGAGGTGGGCCCAGGATTGGGCAGTGTTTCATTCAGTTGTGCATAAGGTTGCTATGGGTCAATGGTACCTAACAACAACAACAACAATGTGAAAAATGAGAGTGTGGTGGCTCCATACAATAAGCACTGGACTGTGATCTGCAATGTTTGCAATTGAAACCCTCAGCTGCTCCACGAGAGGAAGATGAGGCTTACTGCTCCCTCAAAGATTTAAAGTCTTGGAAACCTTATACAGGGTCATTTTGAGTCAGAATCAACTTGAAGGTATATAACAACAACAATGGGTAAAACATTAAACTATGCAGAAGGCATCAAAAGAAAATGGAAAAAATACATAAAGTCACTGTACCAAAAAGAACATGTGATTGTTCAACCATTTCAGTAGGTAGCATATGATTAACTATCAATGGTGTTAAAGGAAGAACTCCTAGCTGCACTGAAGTCATTAGCAAAAAACAAGGCACCGGTAATTTATGGAATCTCAATAGATGAATATAAGGTTGCCAAGAAATCTGGGAAACAGCTAACTGGGCAATCAACTGGAAAAAAAAAAAAATCCATATGCATGCCCATTCTAAAGAAAGATGATGCAGTTGAATGCCTTTATCCAACAATATCATTAATATCACATGTAAATAAAATTTTGTTAAAGATAAAAAACTGTTGAAGTAGTATATTGACAGAGTCTGCCAGAAATTCAAGGTGAATTCAGAATAGGATGGAAAATGAGGAATATCATTGCTGACATCAAATGGATCTTCACTGAAAGCAGAGAATATCCAAAAGATGTTTAGCTAGGTTTAACTGACTATGCAAAGATGTTTCAATTTGACTGTGTGAATTTTAACAAATTATGGGCATCATTGCTAAGAATTGGAATTCCAAAACACTTTAATTGTACTCAAATGGAACTATACATAGAAAAGCAGGCAGTTGTTTAAACAGAACAACAGGATAATGTATGGTTTAAAATCAGGAAAACTTTGCATCGGGCTTGTGTCTTTTCACCATTCTCATCCAATCTGTATAGGCTGGACTACTAATCTGAGAAACTGGAATATACAATGAAGAAAGTGGCATCAGGATTAGAAGAAGAATCATTCATAACCTCACTAACAATATTTAACTGATGCAAACCTTGATTGCTGAAGCAAGATCAAAGACTGCAGTCTTCAGTATGGGTTACACTTTAACATAAGAAAAGAAAAATCTTCAAAACTGGATCAAGAAGCCACATCATGCTACATGGAGGAAACAGTGAAGTTGTCAAGAATTTTATTTTACTTGGATCCACAGTCAACGCCCACAAAAGCATCAGTCAATAAGTCAAGCAACGTGTTGTATTGAGCAAATCTGATGCAAAAAACCTCTTTAAAGTATTAAAAAGCCACTTTATGACTAAAGTATAGTAGACCAAATCCATGGCATTTTCTTACATATACTAAATCATGAATAAGGAAGGCCACAGAACAGTTGATGTCTTTAAATTATGGTATTGGTAAAGAATATTGGACATGCCATGGTCTGCCAGAAGGAACAAATCTGTCTTGGAAAAAGTGTAGCTAGAATGCTCCTTAGAAGTAAGGATGATAAGACTTTGTACATTATACTTACGACTGGTTTTCAGGAGAGACCTATTCTTGGAGAAGGACATCGTGTGTGGTAAAGTAGAAGGTGAATGAAAAAGAGAAAAAATCCTAATGAGGTGGATTTATACAGTGGCTGCAACAAATGGCTCAAACAAAGCAATGATTGTGAGAGTGATGTAGGATAGGACAGTGTTTATTTCTGGTGTACATATGGTCTCTGTGAGTCAGAAACGACTCTATGGTACAGAGCAACAACAGCAATGCCAGTCTCATCAGAAGAATCTTTAAAAACAAATCTTGGGAAGCAGTCAACCTTATAGTGACAACTTGAAGTTTTCTAGCATTCTCATTTTTCTCAGAATAGTCCAAATATTATCAGTGACAATAAATACTATCCATCGTTTTCCTTGAAGTGACACATCATTCATTTTTGAGAAAGTGTCTGTCAAATGCAAGTTCCAAATAATGATACTTTGTCTGTCTGTAATTCATGCAGGTAAAGACAGAACTACAAAGCAGGTCGTTCTGCTCACAGTTCAAATTAACTGTTTCTATGCCAGTGCTTTTTGTGTTTTCTTTCTCTGGAGTAGCCGAAGAATAAATAATGTAGGCTTTTTTCATTCTTTATTTCTCTTTTTACAACCCTTCAAAAAATATAAGAACCAAACAAAAAATTCTTAGGCCATTGGCTATACGAAAACATGATGTGGTCCAGAGGATGTGAGTTGCCAGACCTGACCCTAGACATTAGCATCACACTTGAGTATGCAGAAGACTCTTAAGTATACTTTCTATTCGGTTTCACAGAGTATTAAAAACATGTATTCCAAGGTCATTGTATTTTTTTTAATGTTTTATTGTGAATTATGTGATAGTTTACATGGGAGAACATTAGTTTTACATTCATCCTATAGTGTATCATTTCATTGCT
>NW_006408676.1:3595655-3596241 GCF_000296735.1 Chrysochloris asiatica | reverse complement strand
TTTTACCCACGATTGCATTTGTACCTTTGGTGCAAATGTTATCACAATGAAAAAGGTGAATGATGTATCATTATAAGAATAATTCTGACCTCAAGAATGGAAACATCTCCGTGTGCTCCAAGGGATGTGAAAACCATACTTGGAGAAGGAAGTGCTACTATAAATACATTTTTCCAATTTTTCCTTTCTGTTATCATCTCTAGTGTGAAATGTTATTATATAAAAATACTTTGTTGACTTTAAAATAGAAAAATTTTGATTGTTAGTATGCAAGCTTCTTAACCTCTCTGAATTTTGCAATCATCATCAATCAAATGAGGAAAACAGTAATATCCATACATGCTTTTTTTAATAGATTAAGTGAAATTTTAAACAAACACTTAGCAAATTGCTGGAGACAATAAATACTTCACTGGCAATTATTTTCTTCTTTTTCCTTTTTTATGTTAAAGTTCATTATTTGTGTGCTGTTAATTACAAGCAAGGAAGAAATAACATACTCAAAGTAAACTCGTTTATTGGTAAGCACTTAAGCACTATGATGGTTGTTGTTGTTAGGTGCCATCAAGTCAGTTATGACTCATAG
>NW_006408676.1:3573766-3594853 GCF_000296735.1 Chrysochloris asiatica | reverse complement strand
GAAATATGTTTGAGTAGAGCCTAAAGTATGCTCTTGACCATACTGGACCCTTTAACACAACCTCTTAGTAATTAGGAGTTTGGGTTTTTCATATTTTGAGCTGCAGACTCCTTTGACACATGTAAAAGATTACAAAGGAAACCAATTTTGTTCAAATGAAGTTATCAGTATTTTAAAAATCACAATGTAGCATGTGCTTCTTGATTAATGCTTTAAATTAAATCTAGCAGTGAGGGTAATAATGGCTATACATTTGAAGAAATGTTGAATGAAAAAGGTGTTTCAAGAGATTGCAAGAAGTATAATGTGATCTAAACATAATTGTGAGTTGTCTGATGACAAAGTCGCAGGCACGGCTGCCACTACTGTGATTGGTTCTTGATATTCGTAATGAAAAGGTAGCTATACTTCAGTTAGAGATTAGTAAAAATTAAGATGCGATCTCTCTCCTCATTGAAGTTGATAGAACTTGCTGAATTATATTCATCGATTTCTTGGGGGGCTCTATGGGCCTTAAGTAGCTAATCTCTACTTTATATTATCTGCTTTGTCATTTTTTTTCCTATATGTAATTAAGAATAGTCCTGATATGGCACTGTGGGTTAATACACCAGACTGCAAAGCCATTTGAACTGCAAGGTCAGCAGTTCAAGCTCACCAGCTGCTCCTCAGAAACCCTATAGAGGGTCGCTATGGGTTGCAACCAACTCAATGGCACTTCACAAAAACAACAATTAAGAATACTAATGGCAGAAAAAGATGTTGAATGATTGTCAGTTGTCTTGCCAATTTGGAAGCAGGAACAACTAACCAGATATTTTTACCCACCATTTTAGGTGTTTTTACCCACCATAGTAGGTATTTTTATGTAAATTGTGATTATTGGATGCATAGTCTATTTGCTGAATAATTGCTAGTTTCCCATCTTAATTTAAGATCAGTTGACTGAGACACAGAAGGGGGAAAGCTAAGATATGTTAATTACAAATTACAAAGATACAAATATATACACTTTCTAACTCTTCACACAACAGTTTCTCACTCTGTGGGTAGTTTTCCCTCCAATCATGATTGCATTATACAAACTACACACATGAGTGATTTTAGATCTGAACTGAAATGTAAACACACACCCTTTCCACAGTGTAGAATCATAAGAAAGACAAATTGTTTAACTTCCAACACCCTGTCTGGCCCTAATTGATTCTTCTTACCCAACTGTGTATTTTAACGTGTTCCAAGTTGGAGAAATCTACCAGCACTAATTTGATGCTGTAACTGTTTATGAGCCTTTTAATGGGCAAAGGGGGATTGATCTAATTTATCTGCATGACTGGGGATAGATTAAGTGCCACCTGATTGGTAGAGTGGGATGAGGGAAAAGCAGTCATCCATAACCATTGGTGGCAAAAAGGACCTATTTTAATTCCATCAGAAACAAATCCTGACAGAGAAGGAAAGTTTTATAACCTTACTTTCTTTATAGACTTGCTATATAAATGGGGGTGCCTCTATGGAGGGTTATTTCACCAAGTTTTTGTTGTTAAGTGCTGTCAAATCAGTTCAGACTCATAGTAAGAATGTATAGGACTTCCAAGGAGCAACAGATGGATTTGAACTGCTGACCTCCAGTGCTTTTCCTACAATACCATACCAGAAAGCCTTTTCACTAAGAAGGATAGCTAAATACAGACTATTAGATGAAATGCATACATTAAAGCTAGGAACTGCTTTGGGGGGCAGAAAAAAAAAAAAGTTTTCCCCAACTAGTTTTCAGATAAAATGTAAGTATTTAGAGGAAATTTAAACATACATAGGTTAAAATGCAAGAATGACAAAGAAATGACACTTCATCTGCTCACGTGGCAACAGTAAGGAGTTTATTGATCTATAACACAGTTTTCTGTAATTCAGAATAAAATCTATGTGGACTGTGGCCAACCAGGACCTCTATAAGCTACCACCCTGCCCGAGTGCTCATCACTGCAGCCTTATTTCCATTAGTGCAGGTTCTTTACCCTGCCTGCTCAGTCCCACCTAACAGCTACGGATTTTCTTTGTGCTGGCCAACCCCTCAGCTGAAAATGTGCCTCCCCAGAATATTTGCATGACTCAACCCCTGAGTCCCTAATTTCATTCAGGTTTCTGCTCAGAGGTCATCTGCTAACATAGGAGTCTCGTTAATAAAGAATAATGTCCTCTTCACCCTCCCAGAAACCCTCTGCTGCATTAACCTTGCTTGATTTTCCCCCATAGTACTTAGCTATCAGTCCAACCAATTGGAAGGGATATATCTTTTTGCCCATTTCAAAGAAAGGTGACCCAATGGCATGTGAAAATCATTGAACAGTATCATTAATATCACATGCAAGTAAAATTTGGCTGATGATAATTCAAAACTAATTGCAGTATTACATTGAACAGGAGCTGCTAGAACACATTCATAAAAGGATGTGGAACAAGGGATACTGTTGCTGATAGGAGATAAATCTTGAGGAAAAGCAGAGAATTTCAGAAAGATGTTTAGTTGTGCTTTATTGACTATGCAAATGCCTTTGACTATATGGATCCTATCCCGCTATGGATGACATTGTGAAGAATAGGTATTCCAGAACATTTATTTAATTGTGCTCATGACCAAGAGCCAGTTGTTCAAATGGAACAAAGAGATACTGAAGAGTCTAAAATCAAGAAAGGTGTGTGTCAGTGTTGTATACTTTCACCATACTTATTCACTCTTTATACAGAGCAAATAATCTAAGAAGCTGTATTATATTAAGAAGAATGTAGTATCAGGGATGGAGGATGAATTATTACAAATCTGTGATAAGCAGATGACACAACCTTGTTTGCTGACAGTAAAGAGGACTTCATATACTTACTGATGAAGATCAAACACCACAGCCTTTGGTATGGATTGCATCTCAGTGTAGAGAAAACAAAAATCCTTACAACTGGACCAAAATAAATGAATGGAGAAAAAAATTGAAGTTATTAAAAGACTTCATTTTGCTCGAATCCACAATCAACATTCATGGAAGCAGCAGTCAAGAAATCAAATGCTATGCATTGCATTAGACAGATTTGCTGAAAACAACCTCTTTAAAGTGTTAAAGGACAAAGATATCAGTTTGAAGATTAAGATGCTTCTGACCCAAGACATGCTATTTTCAATTGCCTTATTTGTTGTTGTTGTTGTTGTTGTTACGTGCCATCGAGTCGGTTCCGACCCATAGTGACCGTGTATAGGGTTTATGAGGAGTGACTGGTGAGCTTGACCCACCGACCTTAAAATTGCCTTATAGGCATGTGAAATTTGGATAATGAATAAGGAAAAACAGAGAAAAATTCATGTATTTGAGTTATGGTGGTGGCAAAGAATATTGCAAGTACCATGGTCTACCAAAACAAACAAATCTATCTTGGAAGAAGTACAGCCAGAATGTTTCTTAGAAGCAAGAATGGCGAGACTTTATTCTTTGGACATATTGTCAGGAGGGACCAGTCCCTGGAGAAAGATATCATACTTAGTAAAGTGGAAAGTCAATAAAAAAGAGGAAGATCCCCAACACAATGAGTTAACACAGTGGTAGCAAAGAGTGGGCTCAGACATAACAATTGTGAAAATGGTACAGGACCGGGCAGTGTTTCGTTCTGGTGCATAGGAACACTATGAGTTGAAACTGACTTAAAGAAAACTAACAACAACAGCATATAACAATGTTTGATATATTATATGGTTATGCATTTTTTTTTATATAGTCATACATCCTCCTGCAGAAGATTAGTTTAGAAGACAATAGCTTTGTCCATTATGTTGTTGTTGTTAAGTGCCATATAGTTGGTTCTGACACTTAGCAACAATTTATAGGGTTTCTGAGGCTTTTAAATCTTTTGTGTAGTTTCTGGTAGGCTTGAACTGCCAACCTGTGGTTCTCAGTTGAGTGCTAATTGTTTGGAGCCACCGCACTCCTCTGCCTGTTTTAGATGGGTGTTAAACACACTTTGTCTCCATTATATTTTTAATGCCTGGAAGCGTATCTTCACATACAGGTTGTGTTCAGTAAATATGTGTAAATATGTGTTAACTCAAAGCGACTCAAATAAGCACTTAGTGTAAATACATGAAAATGCTAAATTAAATTAGATTTACCTTTTCAATTCTAAGTTCTTCTAATAATTAATACTGATTGAGAAAATTATCTAGCCTTTCTAAATAACACTTTCTTTGTGTATAAAATGGAGACAATTGTATTTTTATCTAGATTGACATCAAGACAATGCAAGTCAAAGAGCATTGAAAGCTATTTAGAAGACTCTTGATGAGGCTCTGTAGGGTCAGCACTGGACTGTGAACCACAAGACTAGCATTTCAAACCCAACTGCTTCTCGGAAACCCTATACAGCATTACTATGGGTTAGAACTGATGCGAGGTCACTTAACAACAACACAACAATGCAAAGTGTATGCAAGCACCAAATCCTGAGAAATTCTAATTCTCCTTTTTTTTTTTAATTTTTTTTATCATCATGCTATAGTTGCATTGAGCAAAGAACTGTGGCTATAGATGAGGACAAGAGAGTGCTAGGACTAGAGAACTAATCATTTACCTTCAGCAACTTGCCCAACCAACAAGCTTGCCTTACATTTGTATGGTGGTTGGTGGTTGTGCACCAACAAGTCAGTTCCAACTCCTAGTGACCCTGTATAGGGTTTCTGAGACTGTAAATCTTCATTGGAGCAGGAAGCCTCTTCTTTCTGCTGTGGAACATCTGGTAGATTCAAACTGCTGACCTTGTGGTTAGCAGTCCAGCTCATAATCCACTACACTACCAGGAGTCCTTAAGATATTACATAATTTTGTTGTTGTTGTTGTTGGCGTGATCTAATTTTGTTTTCAAAATTACTCTGTAAACCAAGAACAATAACAAAAATAAAAGAAGTGGGTTAATACCATTTTATAGAAAATGGAAAGCAGAGAAGGTAAGTAACTTGGCTAAATTATATAACCAGTAAGAGATAGTGTAAGAAAAATAATTCAGGTCTTTTAAGTGAGTCTCAATATTTTATTTATGTTACCTTCTTACCTTGAATCAGGAAAGGTCTTGTATCAGAGTCATGGGTGTCTCATACTTACAAAACTCAAAACACATTCAAGTCTGGTCCAGTCACAGTGTCTTCCTTGTCTGGTCTTACCCAAGGTGATTAGGATAGTACTTTCATCTGTCATATCATCTCCTCGGAGATGTTATCATAGCACAAGAAATTCCAGTGATCTGAAGTCTTTAGGGAAATGCCAAGTATTCTGCAGACACACATAAAATAGTTAAGAATCTCAGGTGAGGTGCTTGCTTGGAATGTCTTATGGGATGACGTTGCTATTTTCCAATGAGATGGATGGCCATGTATGTGTGAATATTTATAGGCCACAGTGAATACCATCCTCCATCACCTTTCCAGAATTGTATAAATTCTATCTACAACTAGGAGACTCTTTTTTAAAAATGACAAATGCTTATAAAATAGTGGTGTTATTTGTTACAGAAATGATTTAATTAATCCTCATGATTCTCCTAGTCTACTTTTAAATACAATAAAATCTTGTTAACACCACTGCTAATGTAGCTAGAGCAGTCTGATATATTTCTCTGATGACCCTGAGTTGGGATTAGGGCTTGTCAGGGGATTCCTCATTCTGTGTGAGTGATCCCCCTAACAAGTACAGAAATCTTTTTGTTTTTCACTTATTGGGGGTCTGGAATTTGAAGTATCTAGTGATTATGTACAAGTCAAACATAAATAAGAAAGCATGTACAGATTTGGCTCTAAGAAATATCCAGAAATGAAACAAGTAGCACCAACAAATGAAAAGAGATATATCAACGAAAAGGGGCAAAAAAAAAAACAAAAAAAAAACCAAAAGCTAAAAACAGAATTCTTCAAAGACTGTGCCTTGAAAATTTAAATTCAGGCTCAAAGACCTGATGAAAAAACAGTAATTTCAGTAGTATCTGGGATACATGCAACACTAGTTTTCAAGACGAGGCTATGAATTGTCAATTTGACGCTCCTTCTCACTCTAGAAATCAGAAGAAATACATATAAGGAAAGTCTGATACATATAAAAGAATAAATATTGAAAGCCATTAGCATTTATTAGAATTTCTAAAAGTTAGGTCCCATGCATTCTTTAGGAATGGAACAATGGTTGAGCACTTAGCTGCTAACAGAAGAATGATGTTCAAACATGCCAAGAACTCTGCCAGAGGGAAGGCCTGGTGATCTCTCTGCTCCAGTAAAGATTACAGTGTAGTAACCCGATGATTCTTCTCTTGTCCTATAGGGTCTCTATAGGTTGGCTATGAGTTGGAATCCAATGGACAACACACAGCAAAGGCAGCATATAAATTTAAAAAAAAATTTTTTAAGACAGCAGGTACCATATTTTTATGGCACCTTCTACTTTGTGTACCACCTGCTCCCTCTCTTCCCCCTCTCTCCGGGAAGTATTTTTGTAAATATGCTAAGCCATTTTGTTTAACAGTAACATACAAAAAACTTAAAAATTGGCACAGCAGCCTTTATGAAAACACTTTCCATGTGGATGGTAGTGGTTGGCAAAGAAAAGTAGAAGGCGTGTGTTCTTTGTATAGTCTACGAGGTATAGGTTAAGAAATGTGAGTTTGAACTTTCTTGTTGTTTTTATCCTCACAACTATATACACGTTAGCCCAAGTAAGGAGTTGTACTCTAAAAACATTGCTAATATACTGACAGACGATACACTCCTTGTCTAATTTAACAGCTATATATCTGGCTAATAAAG
Source organism: Chrysochloris asiatica (assembly GCF_000296735.1). Taxonomy (NCBI): domain Eukaryota; kingdom Metazoa; phylum Chordata; class Mammalia; order Afrosoricida; family Chrysochloridae; genus Chrysochloris; species Chrysochloris asiatica. The sequence goes on along the minus strand of NW_006408676.1, from coordinate 3,588,027 downwards.
GATTTAATAAAAGAGATAAAACATAAAGAAACATAAACACTGTTCCACCAGTTTTTATTCTTTTTATTCTGTAATTGACTAGAGAATGCACAAATGCACCTTCAGTAGTCATGGGTCCATAGCCTTACATAGGGTTTGACCTCAGATTCCATGAATTTAAGTTGCTAAATAACAGAACTCTCTAAGATGGATTGTACTTTCTATGAACCATTAAGAAGATACATTCTTTTTCTTTTATTGTCATTGGATAAATACAGTCATAGATTCTACCTAGTAAGTAATTTGTGATGGAGGGGAATGCAACTATTTTGGGGAAGCCTTATATTGCAATTAGATGGATTCTACAAAGTAGAATTTAAGGGATAGAATTAGCAGCAATGAGTGGAATCTACTTGTGTAACTTAAAAAAATAATTCCAGCCATACAAAGCTGTCTTGAGAGAGAGGATTATTCCATAGGTTTCCATTCAATAAAAGTTTTTCAAATAGAGAGCAGGGACAATGTTGACTATATTTGCAGCTCTGCCCTTAACAGAGCCATCGAGTTGGTTCCAACTTATAGTGACCCTGTATAGGGTTTCTCAGGAGTGGCTGGTGAGCTTGAACCACCTACCTTGCCATTGAAACAATAGTAAGTTCTCAACAATTTCTTATTATTCACTGTCTAGATTATCATTTAGCAGTTTTGAAGAAGACGCTCAACTAGTAGACTAGAGATTGTAAAGCAATTTACTGCTTATTTTTTCTTTTCCTTGTATCCACTGTGGTTAGTTTGGTGGTAGAGGTAGGAAGTTACTTCTCAAATTTGCCTATTTTATTGGTTATTCTAAGATTTTTTTTTCCTATATACATATATAGGATTCTTGGTGTGGTACTGTAGGATAAGTACTCGACCATAAGGCTGTTTTGAACCACAAGGTAAGCAGTTCAAACTAACCATCCACTCCTTGGAAACCCTATACAGAGTATGAGTCAGAACTGACTCAATGGCACTTCACAATAACAACAACAACATACATATATATGTTCTTCTAATTCCTATGAGCAAGGTATTTAGGAAGGGGAGTAATAAAAGTACTCCATACCAACCTACTAAAATATTTTTTTTTCCCAAATATTCCTTACTTTATATCTCAAGTTCAAATTTTGTTATCTAGTAGAACTCAGGAGTCTTGATGTGGCACTGTAGGATAAGCATTGGACTACTTACTGCAAGTTTGACTGTTCAAACCAACCAGCCACTTCTTGGAAACATTATGAGTCAGAGCAGATCCCATGGTACTTAACAACAACAACAATAGAACTCAGGGGACATATTAACACTAGTGAGTTCCAGCTGTGATTAAAATCTTTAACAGACAAGCCCCCCGTGTGGTGATTCAATTTTTGCAGCTGGTTAAGTTTCAGTACAAGTGAAACTCTTTTCTAGAAATGTGATTTTAGAGAATCTTTCCAGTGAGTTCACTGTAACCCTTTAGAGAAGAGTCTGATCAATAGCATCTCTAAAGGAGAATGCAAATGAATTTGTCCCCAAGTGTTATGATGCTTAATGGAAATTATGTGTGCTGCCCCTTTTCTTTCATTAACTTAATTTTCTATGACACTGTAAATGAGCAGTGAAGATTGAAATATTGCTCTCAGCATTCTAAACCATTTTATGCTGTAGCAGTTAAAAGCCATCATGTCAGTTCTGATTGAGAGTAACCCTGTATAGCATTTCCAAGGAGTGGCTGATGGGTTTGAACCAAGAGATTAGCAGTGCAGTGCTTATCCTCCATTGCCACATCAGGACTTCAAACCATGCTCTAGAAAACATAAAAATTAAGTCTCCATTGGGGTCTTGGTGTAGATAAGCACTGGACTGTTAACTGCAAGGTTTGTGGTTCAAACCCACCAGCCACTCCTCAGAAACCCTATACAGGGTCATTATGAGTTGAAACAGACTCAACGGTACTTAACAATAATAACAGTCTTAGACTTGGTAGCTTGGCTCAGTTCAGTGGGCTCATGTTGTATCCCAATCAATCATCTAGCCAGGGCCTTTCCTCACAATAAACAATGAACAGGGAAGTTGGATAACTGAATGTAAACTCCCTCTAGTTCTAGAGAATGAATAGATAAATAAAATACAGAAGTATGAGGGAGATAGACAAACGGGTGTTTACCACTGACTAGTTTTTGTAGAAATATTTTCAGTTGCCTCATATGCATATGAAAGTTGGACAATGAACAAGGAAGACCATAGTAGAAATGATGCCTTTCAGTTATGGTATTGGAGAAGATTATTGAAACTACCATAGGCTGACAGAAGAATAAACAAATTTGTCTCGGAAGAAGTGAAGCCAGAACGCTCTGTAGAAGCCTGGATGGCCAGACTTGGTTTTCATATTTTGAACATCACCAGGAGGGACCAGTTCCTGGAGATGGACATCATGTTAATAAAATAGTGGGTCAGTGAAAAAGAGTAAGGTCCCAACAAGAGGGACTTACACAGTGGCAAAAACTGTAGGCTCAAACGTGGCAATCTTGAGGATGGTGCAGGACTGGGCAATGTTTTGTTCTGTTGTGCATAAGGTCAATAAGAGATGGAACCAACTCAGTGGTAATTAACAGTATCATCCAGAAACAGTGGAGTCGTAGTGTGGTGATGGATAATCACTGGACTGCTGTGGAGTCCTGGTGTAGCACTGTAGGATAAGCCCTGTACTGATAACGGCAAGGTCAGCAGTTCAAATCTACCAGCCACTCCTCAGACACCCTATACAGTGCCTCTATGAATTGGAATTGACTCAGTGGCAGCTGACAACAACAACCATTGATATACAGCTACAACAATGGACTCCAACAGCAATGATTGTGAAGATGGCACAAGTGCAGACAACATCTCACAGTGTTTCATGTAAGGTAGCCCTCAGTAGAAACCGACGCAACAGCAAGTAACAACAGCAGACCGCATAATTATAGATATAAATGGAATAGAACATATGAAGCAGCTTTAGGAAGATTCTTTTGATTAAACAGACTGAAATATGAGCATGAAGACTGATGGAGATACTGCAGTTCCCCACTAAAGTGCATGAATCTTATCCAACTATAGAGGGCCCCTTGCCCTGAGATCCCAGAGCAGACCATGTGGAAACTATGCAAGCTAAATCCCCTGGTATAAAAACACTCAGTGTACTACAATACATAACAGTTCATAAACTTCAAAAGGACATTTGGGTTTAAAGTGGGATTCTTAGGTCCTTCATTGATTTTTCTAACTATGCTTTTATTATGTTTTGTTAAAAGAATCTGCCTTTGTCAGTTACAAATAACTGAGGTGCCCTAACAATATGGTAAGTGATAGTAGAGGGTTATTCTATTTGGAGACAGCAAAGTGATAACTTTATTAGGAGAAAAAAAAAAAAAAAACAGATGAATTTACATGAATGTGAAGCACTGATAACTAAGAAAAACCACCAGGACTCATGCCAAGTAATGATTTTAGAGTCAAATTTCAATTACCTAATTTGCGGTCTATTAGCAATGATCTTGGTAGAACTCCCCCATAAGTCTTGGTTCTGCATCATTAAGAAAAGGAATCAAAGACATATACACATATGGAAGTGAGCACATTTGTTATTTCTAAAATTATACTGAAAAAGAAATTTGAATTTTCTTTAATTTCCCAACCTTTCTTCCATTCCTTAATGTTGAATATAGAAATTAAACTATATAGCCTCATATATGAAAGTATAATATAGAGAATATCTGAGTCTCTTTTTCTACCCTCATAACTGGAAAATTACAATCAACAGATACTATCAGACTCACCCTCTGTTTTTACATCTATAGTTTCACTCATTTTTTATATATGCATTGTGACTGTATTTGCATTGTTGTTGTTGTTGTTACAGAGCAGGTACCGACTGATAGCGACTGTGTGCACAACAGGAGCCCTGGTAGCATAGTGGTTTATGAGTTGGGCTACTAACCACACAAGGTCAGTAGTTCAAATATACCAGTCTTTCAGTGAGAGAAAGATGAGGCGTTCTGTTCCTGTAAAGATTTGCAGCTTCAGAAACCCTGTACAAGAGTTGCTATGAGTCAGAACTGACTTGATGGCACACAACCACTACCACTGTGAAATGAGGTTAGCTTTCACATATCTGAGCCATCACTCTATTGTTGTTGTTGATAAGTGCTGCTGAGTCAACTCCAACTCACAGTGACCCTGTATAGGGTTTCCAAGGAGCAGCTGATGGGTTTGAACCACTGACCTTAAGGTTAGCAGTTCAGTATTCATCCTATCAGCATGCTTTATATAACCTAAATTCAACAAAATCTAGGTAAGTGTGAGGTGGGTCAGGTACAACATAATTTACAGCAATGCCTCTGCCCATGTATATGTGACCCACTATTTGTAACACATGTAGATATCCCACTACCTCTCAGTAATTTTAGTCAATATTTTATAGACTAAATAGTTTTTTTCTTAAGTCACCGTTTATTTTTTAGATATATAAATACTTGGAGTCTTGATGTGGTTCTGTACGATAAGCACTGAACTGCCAAGTTGCTTTGAACCACAAGGTCAGCAGTTGCTATGAGTTGGAACCAATTTGATGGCTCTTAACAACAGCAACAACAAATGCTTGATAGACAGACTGATACATAACTGCTTTAAAGTCAACTCTGACTCTTGGTGAACTTCTGCAAAACAAAATGAAATGATGTCCATTCCTGCACCATTGTCATGTTTGATTCCATCCTGTGGCTAATGTGCTAGTGCATCGCACTATCTCCCTAGCCCTCATGGTACACTGCTTCAGCAAATACAATGTCCCCTTCTAAAGGTTGATTCCTGCTGATGATATGCCTAAAGAAAGAAAGATGGACCATTATTTATTCTGATTTGTAATGTCTTCATCAGCTAATTGTTAGAAGACTATAGACAGGTGTTTATTTCTAGTCTGTCTTAGTCTGGGCGCTCCCCTGATATCTGTCCACACTGCACAACCCTGCTAGTAATTGAAATGCTGGTGGTATAGCTTTCGACATCAATGCGCATGACAGTCACCACAGTCCAATAAACTGACATACAAATGGGATCCATTCTTTAACAAGTATTGTGTACCTGCTTTGTGCCAGACTCTGGCTTAAGTGCCCAGGTACACATATACATGTATTCACTTAAAATGTCAGTGTTATAGTTTATATACATCAGTTCTCTTTCTGTGTATGCATTGAGTTTTTAAAACAATATTCTGTTTCAGTTCTTCTGTAATAGCATCTTGATGGCAAACTTACTTGTTTTGGAGACAGATTCCTAGGTCCACCCTGATTAAGCATTATACTTTGAAATACTTCCCACAGATCATTTACTATCTCCATAAAGTGACAGATGTATGAAAGAATGGAATAAGTCCATAACAACTTGTTTCTACAAATAAATGTAATGTCTTAGGTTAGCTTTGATTAACATTTTTTTTTTTTTTTTTTTTGCTTAAGCCATCAGCTACCCAGGCTTGAGTAATTGAAAAATTCATAATTAGAGCTAGCATTTTAAGTTGATGACTATATCACACCACTTAACTCCTGTAACCTTCAATATCTAGATATTGCCTGTCATTTCAGAATGAAATGAAAGGGTTGAAGGGGATAAGGTCTAAGATGGAATACTGGAATGGCACTGTAGGATAAGTATTAGACTGCTAACTGCAAGTTCAAACCCACCAACTGCTCCTTGGAAACCCTATACAGGGTTGCTATGAGTTGAAACAAGGCAATTATTAACAATAACAGCAACACTTTTATAAGAATTTGACAATGTTTCAAGAACTCACCAGAACTACTCTCATGTGACCAAGATTGGCATAAAGCTTTGAATGGGTTTAGAGGGAGGAATCTTTTTTATTAATATGAGCAAGGTTTGAAAACAGTGCCTAGAGGTGTAAAAGCTGAGAGTCAAATATTAAATCACTGAACTAGCCACCACTCAGCTAGAATTCTTTCTTAAATTCTGGGATCAGCAGGGTTTTCTCCTTAGGGTTGAGTGTGCAGCAGCCTTCCTAAACCCTACGGTTAAAAATAGTGCAGAGGCAAATTGCTTGAGTCTTTGGTCCTCAAACCAAGTTTGTTTAGCCCTTAAGCTACTGTGGATATTGCTGGAAAGAGGGAACGCTGCAGCCAGTACAGCTGAGCATTGCAGCCATAGCTTCTGTGAGTCCCTGCTAATACAGATATCAGTTCATCAGGGTGATCCTCAGCAGGCTCTTGCTAGGATTAATAATGGCAAATAATTCACTTGAGTGAAATGCTGCACAGTGTGAGAGAAAGACCCAGCAACTAGGTTCCTTATGAGAGCTCCAGATGATTACACCAGAATGACAGAAAAAGAGAATGAAAGGAAAATGCAAATAGGGTTATATTTTTAAAGAGCTGTATTCAAGAGACCCTGGTTAGACAATGAAGCTTACTGCATGACTAGGAAATGGGAAGTTTCCTGTTGTTTAATTCATCTAGTTCCATCCCATTTCCACAGCTCTATTTTATTAAGAATCTAAAAGTTAAAGACCAGTGAAAGGATGTCTCCTTATACTGTCCCCTTACCATGAAACTTTTATTCAAATAAGTGGAACTGGCTATAACACACAGTAGTTTGTCTTTTTTTGAGACTGTTATTTAAGAGGAGTCTTGGTGTGCTGCTGTAGGATAAGCACTGGACTGCTGCTAGCCACAAGGTTACCAGTTCAAATTCATCAGCTGCTCCTTGGAAACCTCATATAAGGTCGTTATGAATCAGAACTGACTTGATGGCACTTAATAACAACTAAATAAAAATGAGTCCTGGTGTGGCACTGTGGGCTAATGCGTCAGACTGCAAAGTCATTTGAACTGCAAGGTCGGTGGTTCAATTTCACCAGCAACAACAACAAATATAAAAATGAGTTATTATAAATTGCTAATGTCACTGTGACTTACTTTAATCTTCAAGTAAGGTCACCCTGTTCCTAATTTACTCAAACCTGTATCCCAACTTGGAGGAAGTTTTGAAGGGTGTCAATGGACAATTATCCTCAATTGTAATACCCCTGGTCCAGGGGGCTCCTTTATATATATAGTCCATGTTCACAATTGTTCATCCAGCTACCCATTATTGTGGAAGATCTTGTGTATACAAATTTTATTCACACTTGTGATCCCCAAAGGACCTTCTTTTACCATACTTCTCTTTACTGAAGTGAATGGTAAAGACAGATGCCATTTGGGTAAGAGGGTTTAATAGATGCTGTTGTAGTTGCTACGTGCTGGTGGGTCAGTTCCAACTCATGGTGACCCTGAATAGGGTTTCTGAGGAGCTTCTGGTGGGTTTGAACTACCAACCTTGTGTTTGTAGTCCAATGCTGATCCTACAGTGCCACATGAGATCATTAAATTCCAAACTTATGATTGTATATTTTAAGATAAACAAGTATGTAATCTTTACTCACAAAAAAAAAGAACCAAGTACTCTTCTCCTAACACAATGTGAATTCTTGGATAATTCTGTGTTTGATAATGGTTAATTTAATTATTCCTCGTGTGGTGCTATAAGATAAGCACAGGACTGCTAACCAATAGGTTGGCAGTCAGACACACCAGCTGCTTCTTGGAAACCCTATACAGGGTCACTGTGAGTCAGAACTGACTCAACAGACATAACAACTATAACAACAATTTAATGGCTAAGAAACTTCTAGAGCCTTATTGTGGCTGGTATTTTGTAGGCATGTTTCTGTTTCCATTATCAAATAGTCCATGACATTGTTTTGAACTTCTTTGAAGATAGTGGAATGGAGATTGGAGAGCTTGGAGAATATGCCTAAGGTCACATAGTTAGTGAGAGGGTCCATTTAGATATGAATTCACTCTGGTTGCTACAAAACCCATTTCCACAGATGGCCCTGCACTCTTCTTTTATACTGCATCTTTTCCCCTCCCCCACTTCTCCTTTGAGTCTTTTCCTTTTGTAATAATACTAACAATTGCCTTCAGTTCGAATAGAACATGGAAACAATGGCTTAAAATTAGGAAAGGTATGTGAAAAGGTTGTGTTCTTTTACCATACCTATTCAACCTGTATACTGAGCAAATAATCCAAGAAGCTGGGTTATACGAAGAAAAATGTGGTATCAGGATTGTAGGAAGACTCATTAACAACCTGTGATATGCAGATAATACAACCTTCCTTCAATGCTTCATGATGCTTCCTTCATGGAGAAAAGATTGAAGTTGTCAAAGACTTCATTTTTCGGATTAACCATCAACACTCATGGAAGCAGCAGTCAAAAAATCAAACGACATATTACATTAGGCAAATCTGCTACACAAGACTTTTTTTAAATGTTGAAGAGCAAAGATGTCTGTTTGAGGACTAAGGTATGCCTGATCCAAGCTGTGCTATTTTTAATAACCTCATGTGCTTATGAAAGTTGGACAGTGCATGAGGATGATTATAGAAGAATGCATGCATTTGAGTTATGGTCTTGGAGGAGAATATTGAAAGTACCATGGACTGCCAAAAGAACAAATAGATCTGTGTTGGAAAAAGTGCAGCCAGATTGCTCCTTGGAGGCCAAGATGGCCAAACATTGTCTCTCATGCTTAGGACATGTCAGGAGGAACCATTGACTGGAGAAGGATATCATGTTTGGTAAAGCGGAGGGTCAGAAGAAAAGAGGAAGACCCCCAACAAAATGGATTGGCAAATTGGCAACATCAATGGGCTCAAGCATGGCAACAATTGTGAGGTTGGCCCAGCACCGGGCAGTGTTTCATTCTGTTGTGTAGAGGGTCACTATGAGTTGGTACCAACTCAAGGGCACCTAGCAAGAACAACAACAATTGCCTTTGGATTGACTTGGACCCATAGTGACCCGGTATGTGTCAGAATAGAACTGTGTTCCATACGGGTTTCAGTGGCTGATTTTCTGGAAGTAGATCTTGAGACCGTTTTTCTGCGGTGCCTCTTGGTAGACTTCACCTAACAACCTATCCTTTAGCCACTGACTGCAATATCCATTGCACTTTCCAGGGTGCCTTCCATTTTTACTGACCTGCTATTTCACTCCTCTAATCAGCATTTCTCCAGGGAGCTCTGATAGTGTAGTGGTTATGAAGAATTGGGCTGTGAACCTTAAAGTCAGCAGTTCGAAACTACTAGCTGTTCTGCAGGAGAAAGATGAGGCTTTCTGCTCCCATAAAGATTTTTACAGCCTCGGCAACCCTGCACAGGGTAGCTATGAATCAGAACCGACTTCACAGCACATAAGCACCACCACCACCTATCAGCATTTCTCTAGTTAGTGTTTTTTAGTTTCTACTATGGTCTTCTAGGAGCTCTGTTGGTTATGTGTTGGGCTGCTAACCTCAAGGTCAGCAGTTTGAAACTAGCAGCCATTCTGCAGGAGGGAGTTGAGGCTTTTTGCTCCCATAAAGATTGACAGCCTCAGAAACCCTATACAAGGTTGCTATAAGTTGGACCCATCTCTGTAGCACACCACCACCACACTCTTCATATGTTCTACTGTCGTCTGTTGTTGTTAGTGACAGTTTGGTTACACTCACAGTGAGCTTGTCTGTCTAAGGTTTCTGAGGAGCAGCTAGTGGATTTGAACCACTGGCCTTGCAGTTCAAGCCAACCTTAGGGCCTACAGCTCCACACCAGGGATGTTCTCTATAATAAAAAAGAAAAACCAAAGAAAATACCTCATAATTTATTAGTAAAATAAAATAAAATTCTAAAAGTAAATATGAATGGCAGTATAATTTACCGAGAATTTCTAAAAAACCAAATTAGTGCTTTTGACGTGAGCAATCATATAATATTGAATTTAGCACACATTTTCTTATGGCTTAAAAAAATGAGGTTTAGGAACATTGGGGGGGAAAATTGCCCAATACTCCCAAAATCAATAATAGAGGTAGAATTCAAATCTATCTTTGACTTTAAATGATTTCCTATCCCCTTGCAAGGCTTCAACCTACAATTTCTCTAGATAATATTAATGAGAACCTATAAGAGGGATTTGTTGGAAACTGGGCAACATAGAAACTCTGCCTTTAATCTCCGCTAAGGAGCGCTGGATTCACAGCCCCAGTCAGCTGTTGCTCATGAGAATGAGGACACAGATTGCTGAATTATTTTTAATATTTCAAGGAAAATACAAAATCTACATATTGAGTAAAATATTGATCTTTGAATGTTGTTATCTACTTTGTAGACTTGCAAAGTATCTCAGGGGAGGCCACCATAAGACAAACTCATATTAAATGGCATCCCAAAGTCACTAACTCACTAACTCTACTTGTGATTCCCACTACTCTTTCTGTCCTTACTCATCCTAAACTAGTCGCTGTCTTGGCCCCTATGATAATTTCCTTTTCTTCCTCTATCCTTATTCCCCATTATTGTTTACCATTTTTCCTGTTAACATTCGTCCTATGGCTTTCTCATAGACTTTCTCCTCTCTGCCGTATGGCTTCTCCCAACAAGTTGTATGATATAACCACGAATGGCTATTTACAAAGCAGAAGGAAGTGATAGGATTGAAGAGTCTCTGTCCACAAAGCAAGAAACCTTCTACTCAGGAAGCTGGCAAAGGGAAATGGAATTGGAAATGATGCTATTTCAATTAGATTTTAATTAGCTTCTGTCTTGGAACCATGGGATCAGTTGCCGAATAATTGAAAAAGCAACCATATTTGCATCTGTTACTACTAAGAATAGCAATTTTGTAGCATCTGATCCATATTTTATTCCGAGGGTAAGAAGGAGGAGGGAAGTTCAGTGAGGGAAGGATCTCAAATTAAATAATCGGTGTCAACAAAAGCAGTTTAGGTGGGTCAGCCCAAGAGACTTTATGAGCAGTCCTTAATAGGCTTGCCCCAATTTTATGTGGAATTAATATGGGATGGATGCAAGAGGCATTTAATTAGTAAAATCCACAGATTTATTATCAAACTCAAGTAACCCCAATTTAAGCATGCTGAAAAATCAGAAAAGGCAGCCGTTGTAGCCAAGCACATAACATATGAGAGATTAAGGGAGGCACTTGGAGAAGGGGTTCTGATGTAGTAGTTGATGCCTGGTGTTTGGCACTGAGACTTTGCAGATTTGATCATCTAGCTTCTCCTCAGTAGCACTCCTCTACAGATCCTCTACACCAATCTTGGATGAAACAGAATGTTACACATAGTGAGTGGGGCTCAGACCTTTCTTCACTTAATTTCCCAAGGCTATACAAAGGTTCAGATGAAAAGTTTGCAAGATCTCATTTTTCTGACAAAAAAAAAAAAAAAAATTTCTAGCTCTATAAAGTTTAAGAAAATGCTTTCCCCGTGGACATAAACAAGTGGAGATCTCTGTGAATTTTCTCTTGAGGAAAGTGTAGTGTTTGGGAGGCTAAACTGCCTATGCCTTTTATTCCCTCTGGAGGCCAATATTCCTGCTCATGGAAAAATGTAATCTTACAGCATCATTTCTCTCTGTTGGTATGTAGTTGGGATTGTCTCAGAACAAATACTTAAAGGTATCTTTACTGCTGCAAATTAACAATCATACACTGGACTGTGCTTGCCCCCTCCCCCCCTTAGAGAATGTTGAAATGATGATTGCCCAATACTTGGCACTGACTCATCCCTCAGACATTCTCTACAGATAAGCCGTTTCCTCTCAGGACCACTGCAAGAAGGTCACACAATTAATAACGAATTTTTAAAATTCCATTCTCTCATGTTGTGTCTGAATGTATTAATGCAATACCTATAAAATGCAAAAATAATTTTTAGAAATAACATGTAATAGTCCTCTTTCTGAAAACAAATTCAACATATGTGATTATGTTACCATATGTTACCAAAATAAAACCATGTTAACAGTACTTGCAAGAGTTTTTAATAGCTATTTGTTCATTATCACAGATATTATCTTTATCTTTGGCTTTGCCATAAGACAATGGGTTTTTTTGTAATGCTATAAATGATCTTTAAGTAGGATCCATGCCTTTTTCTCAATACAAATGTCATCATGACAAACATTCTTTCAGACCTACTTTCTTTAATTACCATATGTAACTTCACAGTTCCCACCCTGCTGTCTTATCCTGTAAGTTTGGAATGATTATTTGTTTTTTCATAAAATGTATTACTATTGGTAGGAAGTGGAAGGAAATCTTTAAAAGAGCAATCTTGGACCAGTGACCATTTCAGTAGTAAGAAGGATTTTCTTATCACCCTCAACTTTCTGCCTATGGAAAATGCAAAAGGCAAAGAATGAAACTCCACAGAGATGCAGGAAAAGAGTATGTGACTCTCAAATTTGAATCCGTGCCTTTAGAAACTGAACAGCAACAATGGGCTACTATTGAACCAAGCATATCAACTTTACCAGAAACTTCAGCTAAGTAGCAATAACAAAAAGAACTGTGAAAGAAGAAAAGCTTCCTGTTCAAAAGAGAATGCACAAAGCAGTGACAGGCAAAACCTCAGGAAAATATTCCAGTTAACTGCCATCAGTTAACCTGGTTCACCGTGACATTGTGTGGGCCTAGTGCCAACAATTAACACTGAGCACCAAAGGGCAATAAAAGACTGTGAACATGCTTACCCAATCAAAAGACTATTCCTGCTACAGCAAAGGAAGCAAAGATTGAGAGAAGAGTTACAAAATAAATCTAATGTGGTTAAGTGGAAATCACCTTGAAGAGTTCTAATGAAAGGCAGATGTGTTCTGAGGAGATGTGATTCTCCTGATGTGGTCATGCCACTGAGAGGGGGCACCTCTTTGAATGTTCTCTCCTGGAGGGAGTAAACACAGTTTGTGGTGGAGACTTAAGCCCAGGAAGCTGTGTTGGCCTCCTAGACAAGAACTACCAGCAGGACTGGGAAGGTGGAAGGCAGTCGAATCACCACAAGAACCATATGGCTTAAGGTGGTGTGTGGTACCTGGGAGAAATCGCCCTGTAAACACAGATGGCTGAGTTCACCTGCAGTTTCATGCTTCACAAGTGTGGATTCCTGGAATGCCAGAGAGAATGAGGTTCCTCTCTTCTTACCTTCCTTCAGTTTTCCACCTCCGCACCTGGAGGACAATATGTTGTGGCCCAATTGTGTACAGAGAAACATGGCGTTAATGGAAAACCTCCAATAAGACTAGAGTACTGGGAGACAAGGCACTTCGATATTACAGTGAATGATTGTAACCACAATAGATTCCATGGAACCACGAATAGCTGATCTTCAGTCCACACCCTCCCATATTACTGTTTGTAGTGGGCACGCCCTGGTAGGGTTACAATCTGAACCTTGGAGTCAGCCTTCTCCCACCAATTTTGCTAGCTGCTTCCTGAGTTAAAATACAGATGATGCCGATTTTTTTTTTTTTTTAATTCATGTCAGCTAATAAATTGAGAGGGAAAAAAATGTCTACGTTACCAAAATTTCGTATCCCTCTGAAATATAAATGACATCAGCAACTCTTGTAAATGGGAAGTTTTTAAGTTGAGCATTGTGAAGGAACTGAATAAAGAATGAAAATCACTGCAGTTTCCTTCTGTGCTGTTTTTCTCAGAATACGACTTTCTTAAGGAGCTGCTCCTTATTCATTGCAAGTTTAGTGATTCTTGCTGTTGATTACATCAGCCAAAGGAAAAGCAATTGTTCATACTTCCACTTTCCCATTCCACGTCTCCTCCAAAAAACAATGTTCTTTTTTTTTCTTAGAACTTTTTATTTTGAATTGAGTGATAGTTTACATGGGAGAGCATTGGTTTTACACTCATCGTTTCATTGCAATGATTACAGTCTCCTCCTTGGATTATCATTCAACATTATTTGCTTCTATTCTCTCTACTTTTGTTTTGTTTTTAGGATGTTTACAAAATAATCATTTAAAAAAATAAAGGGCACATTCTGCAAGGCTGACTCCTGGCCACCAGCACACAGCCTTTCTCTTTCCATGAGTTTAGGGTCCTCAGCTGCTCAATCTCTCCATGTCCTTATCTCTGCCTCCATCTCTGGTGTCACCACTTCTCTGGATAGGGTCCCACATTTTGCTCATGCTCTTGTACTTTGATGGTCCTAGGGTCCTCTGTTCCTGGACTTTAAGATTAATTATTCCCCCCTTGTTGTTAGAAAACTGGTACCTTTACTGTTGTGACAGTCACAATTAGTCATGATAACAATGACTCACTATTGAATCTTAAGAATCTTATCTTCATCTCCTTTCACCAGATCCAT
>NW_006408676.1:3570019-3572680 GCF_000296735.1 Chrysochloris asiatica | reverse complement strand
GCACCTAACAACAACAACAGTTGAGTTCTGAACATCAATCCATTGAAGCTAGGTCAAATAGGTACTATCTACAAGTTTGGGTGTTTTTGTGTGTCTACCCTCAAATCATATCAGCTGGATGCTTTGCTCTCAACTGTAGCCCTCCATGGCTATGCCCCTGTCCATGGACTCAGGAGTCCCCAGGTCTCACCACACTTTGAACCAACTAGCCCTTCCTCTCTCTCTCGTTTCCAGGTCAACAGAAGTCTATGGAACATGGTCTACATCAGTGCATATCTTCATGGTTGACTTTCTCTGTCTTCCACTCACCAGTAGACCAGTGTGGTCACCAGAAAGCTTACATGCCTGCTCATGTGTTCCCTTTGAGTTTCAGTCTTAGAGAGGGGTTTGTCCTGAAGGGACTTTATTACTTGCTTTGATGGGTCCCCAATGAACAACTTGCTTGTTCTTGTAGTAGCCAATTGTACTGCCATTTTTGTTTAGTTTTCTTGCTGGTCTTTCTTTCAAGAAGTATCTTCTGTTCCTCTAGCTGCTCCAGGATAGTCTGTTTGTATTTTCAAGTGGGAATGTCCAACCACAGAAGGTTCTGGATGGGGCTCAGGATTCCTCCTAAGGTCCTATACACTACAAAGGCTCCGTAAGAAGCCTATTTCTCTGGGTAAGTTCTCGAACCCCTTTTTAGGTATTCTCCAAGGCACACCACCACCAATCAGTTTTATAAGTTTTCTGTAATCATGTTTCCCAATAGTTCTTTCTATCCCATTCAAATGTCTATGAAAAAATAGTATTCTTATCATATAAAATCTTACTCTAAGATTTGTGTAATTTGGCTTCAGGGCCAAGATAGGCTCGCTCCTTCCCCAGTGTTTGTTTGTTTGTTTGTTGTGATTTCTGCTCTTTAAAAATTTTAAGGTTACTTTCCAGTCATAAACACACAATGTATTGAACTTAAGTTGCATGTGTAAAACAACATGTCCATTGTATTTAGAGGACTCTCTGGGTTAATGCAAGGTCTGTGGTTCAAGTTCACCAGCTGCTCCTCAGAAACCCTGTACAGGGTTGCTATGGGTAAGAATCAACTCTATAGCACTTAGAATCAACAACAACAACATTAATCATATAGTCCTGGTGTGGCACTTTTGGCAAATGCGTCAGGCTGTAAAGTCATTTGAACTGCAAGGTCAGTGGTTCAAGTTCACCAGCTGCTCCTTGGAAACCCAGCACAGGGTCACTATGGGTCAGAATCGTCTTGATGGCACTTAACAACAACAACAAGTGATCATATGTAAATGATTAAATTCACTGACATTCTTAACTCAGTAGGATTAAACAAGAAAATAAAAGTTTGGGGTTTTTGTTTGTTTCATTTTTAATGCATTGGTATTTAAAATAATCTTGGCTTTTTGTTTTTACTGTTGGTTAATTGTCAAGGTTTCCCTTAAATGTAAATACCTCAAGGTCCAAACCATATTCCCTGGGCCCCAAATAGTACCTGGCACATAGTAAGTTTTAATAAATACTTGTTTAACATTCAATTAATATTTTCTGGAGACATTCCATTCAGCTAGGACTGTTCTAGGCACTAAGATACAGGAAGGAACACAGCAGACAAGTTTCTTTTACACATTAAATGCATAGTTTTAGTAAAGCTATATGGACAATATGCTATTGCATAAGACAGTAATAAGTCATAAAATGTATAAATCCTAGGAAGAATATTAAAGCAGGGTGATGTGCCTGTGACCCAGGACTGGACTTCAGGCACTCCAGTTTTTAAAGACCCAGTGTAGGAGGTTGAGAATGATAACCGAAGATTAAAGTGGTGGGGTAAGGGCAGAATGGGCTCTGGTATCCTTGCTACTTAATACCTAGACTGCTTCACACTGCCTTCTCTCCTGTAACTCACTTTCTGCCTGGTCTACTGAGTGGACACCTGTTTGTCCTTAAATCTTACCTATCATCTCTTCTCTGACATCTTTCCTATTCATTCTTCCCAAGAAGCACTGGTCATGGTACCTTTTAATGTCTTTAAGGTTTCATACACATACTTTCGTGTTAGTATCTGTACCCTTCTTACTTCACTGATTTGTTCATATGTTTTTCTTTCTTTCTTGTGAGAAAATTAGTTCTTTGAGAGCAAGTACTAATATGATTCTATGACTTTATACCTAAGATCCAGCAGAGATCTTAAGTCTAAAATCTTGTTAATTATTTGTTAGTTTAATGAGCAGATTGGTATGTGTAATAAGGGATAACATTAATTGTTTTATTGACTATGCAAAGGAATTATACTGTGCAGATCATGAAACATTATAGATAGCACTACAGAGAATGGAAATTCCAAAACACTTAATTGTTCTCATGTGGAACCTGTACAGAAACCAAGAGACAGTTGCTGAAATAGACTGAGGGGATATTACATGGTTTAAAATTAGATAAGGTGTATGTCAGGGTTATGTCCTTTCATCACAGATATTAAACTGTATGTTGAGTCAATAATCTGAGAAGATGAGTGAACTCATCTTCATATTGTCTGACTTCTCAGATTATTGACTCATCAGGACTAGAGAACTAGGGGAAGAATTTATTATCAATCTGTGATTTGTAGATGACACAACCTTGCTAGTTGAAAGCAGGAGGGCTTGATACACTTACTGAGAA
>NW_006408676.1:3567091-3568305 GCF_000296735.1 Chrysochloris asiatica | reverse complement strand
CTCCATTGATGGTCCCAGGGCCCTCCGCTCCTAGACTGAAAGGTTAATCACTCCCCTCCTTGCTATAAAATGTCCACCTTTACATTTCCAGTCTTCACAATCAGTCCTAGTAACAATTATTCACCCTTGCATCCCAAGGGACCTATCTAAATTTCTTTTCATCTGCCCTTCCTAGACAGGTCGGATACTACTCACTGGACACTCTACCATCCTCCCCGCCCTGTGGATCTAGATTCCCTCTTGAAAGCTTGTAAGACAGTCACTTCTTACCTTTGTATCCCTTCTCCCATTTTTGGTTAGCCAATGTTCAAGATGTCCATCCTTATCTACTCTTCGTGTGGAGGAGGTGGAATAATTCTTGGAGCAGGGATTTGTTTCCTCTTTTGAGCTACTGCATTTATAGGTGGATGTCCAGTTTATCAAATTGTATCAGATGAGGCTTTTTTCCTCTTTTTGCTTCTTCGGGTTGAGCTCTGTTCGTCCGATCATTGGAGCCATGGCAAATGGGTATCATCTGCAGGTGTGGGTGTTCCTGCATCTGTCTGCCCTCTTCTTATCAGTTGGTCGCTTCGGTCTCCACTCTAGTCCTCTGTGGATGTGTCACTGACTCTGAGCCCATGAGTCCCTAGGTCTTGCCTCACTGCTGGCTGACCAGGTTTCCACCCGAGCTCACCATAGCCTGCTGAACGGTGCAGGGCTTAGCTCACTGCTTCTTTGATGTTCTTTGGTTGCTTCTCTTTACGGGTGATGTGTGTCGTAGCCAATCAAAACGCGTTTTCCCATTGCATCTTAGTCTTGAAGGAGGATTTGCACTGAGAGGACCCGACCACTTGCCTTTATGTCTCCTGGGCAGACAGCTTGCTTGTTCTTGTGGTCACAGTCGGACTGCCCTTGTTGTTTTGTATTTTCCCTGCAGGTCCTTCTTTCAAGAAGTGTCTTCTGTTTTTCTGGCTGCTCCAGGTTGGTCTGCTTGTCCTTTCAAAAGGAAAGTTTCCTTCTCTGATGGTCTGGAAGTGGTTCAGGGTTCCTTCTATAGTCTTATGTAATGCAGAGGTTCCTCATGAGACCTCCTTCAATAGATACATTGTAGCCCCGTTTTAGGTATTCCAATTAGTTATAGGCAGAAGATAGACTTACAAGCTTTCTAGGGTGATATTTCTGGCTATTCTTTTCACTCTCCCTTCCAGTGACTATTTTATATTATAATGCATGGA
>NW_006408676.1:3546249-3563111 GCF_000296735.1 Chrysochloris asiatica | reverse complement strand
AGTTTCGAACTGCTGACCTTGAGGTTCACAGCCCGATTCATAACCACTACGCCACCAGAGCTCCTTTAAAGTAGAGGGTCTGAAACAGGAAGAAGACCTTCAATAACAATATTAACAGAGTGGCTGCAATAGCGGGCTCAAACAAAGGAACGGTTTTAAGGATGGCTCAGTGCAGTCTACTGTTTTGTTCCATTGCACAATGGGTCACTATGAGTCAGAACCAACTCAATGACACATAACAACAACAACAGATGGGCATGTCAGGCTCTTCCCTTCCTATGATTTCAGATTCCTATTTTATAAACTGTTACTTTTCTTCACTGCACAATCTCTTCTTCCATACTATTACCTTATTTTCTTATTTTCACATTCATATATGTTCGCCGATATATGGTTGTCATGATATTAACTATAAAACAACCTTAAGCCCATTTCTGGTGGTGGTGGTTGTAGTGTTGGTGCTACATCAAGTTGATTCTGACGCATTGCAACCTTGCTTATTGTCTCCTGTAAATCTGCTGATGAGCAGAAAGCCTAATCTCTCCCTCAAAGAGTGCCTAGTGGACTCGAACTTCTGACCTTGCAGTTAGCAGCCCAATGTGTAATCCACTACACTACCAGGCCCACTTCTACCTGCTACTATTCAACCACCCACACACACACAAAACCACCCACCCCTTCTTATGGTCTACATTTTCTTGGGCCTCTGATTTTTCTTCAAACTATTAAGTACATTTCCAGTCTTATTCAGTCAGGTCATGAATTCCTGCTTCCAGATATCAGTGGTTGTATCTCTCTATCCTTTGATGTCTGTATTAACACAGAACAAATATTACCAGAAAATGTATTAGTGGCCAAGAGATGAAAAGAAGACTTGAGTTAACATAATGATAGTGGAACACTAAATTTGAACTGTCATCATCCAAATGAGGCTAAATTTATCTTCAAGCACATGAACTAATGCCAGAAGTTCCCCTAAAAGTTTTAATATTTTAATTACTGCCATTAAAATCTCATATGTACACATCATGTGTATCTTGCATTTCAGAGTCTTAAAACAGATATATTATTTCTCAGAGTGTCCTAATGGAGCAAAAATCACACAGAACTGCTAGGTCCAGCTTTATACTGCACAAACAATTCTATGCAGAATAATCAACCTTATCTGATGGATAATGTGGGGCAGGCAGGTAGATAGTTCTTTTTAACATTGATGAGATCCTAAACAGTATTTCCTTTTGTAGATTTTTCATTACTTCTGAAGAATGAATGTGTATAGGCTTTAAGACTTGCAGATGTATTTACCTGTTTACAAATGCTGACAATTATTGTTCTCAATGCTTAATCTTGCATTTTAAAATATACCCCTTACCACCCTCATTGGGCTCAAGCATGGCAACAATTGTGTGGGTGACCCAGGACCAGGCAGTGTTTTGTTCTGTCGTGCATAGGGTCACTATGAGTTGGTACTAACTCAATCACACCCAACAACAAGAACAATCCAATCCATAACAATGGGTTTGGCATATGTCAGGGGACAGAAATAAATAAATGATCAGCCACAGTACAAACAAAGTCTTAAAATATAGAAAAAGTAAACTAAGAATAAGAATTTGTCACCATGGAAAAGATAACACTAAATGAGAGTGAAGTGTTCACAGCTTGAATAAGTTCAACAACATCACTAAAGTGAACCCAAGACAGAGAAACCTTCCATTTTCAGCCAAACAATAGACAGTCTATATGGTGAACAATAACCCTAGGGAGGTATGAACTCCTTAGAATAATCAACCCTGTGAGATCAAAAGGGCAACATCTGCCCAATGAGAAGGTTAAAAGGCAGTGAGGGTTAGGAAAGAAGGAGGAATGGGAAAGGGAAACACAGGGAGGAAGTGAAATGAGTGATGTTACATTGTAGGAATTGCTGTCAACAACATTAAATAAACTGTGTATGAATTGTGTAATGGAAAACCGTTTTGCTCTGCAAAGCTTTACCCAATTCACAGTAAAGTGTTTAGGGGGGAAAAAAAGAAGGCTACATGTCCTGGTGATCACTACTATGGAACTTATGATTGTGACACAATAGCAATCACTAAAACATATATGTGTGGACATCTCTGTATGTATGTAGGCATATATGTGTATAAGTATATAATGTATTTACATATATACACAGTTATATTGATGTATGGTGGTGGTGGTTATGTGCCATGGAGTTGGTTCTGACTGACAATGACCCTATTCAGGGTTTCCGAAGCTATAAATCTTAATGTGAGCAGAAAACCTCATCTTTTTCCCACAGAACAGCTGGTAGTTTCGAACTGCTGACCTTGCGGTTCGCAGTCTGATTCATAACCACTACGCTTCCAGAGCTCTCTCTCTCTATATATATCTATACATATGTGTATTAATGTATGTAACTGTATGCAAATATAATCATAGATATTATAAAGCACATCAGGGCACAGTAATGATCATTTCTTAGACATAACCAAATACTTCATAGTTCTGGTTTTCTGGGTTTAAAAAATTAGGACCATAGTCTCTTGGGGGAGAGTTCAGTCTATGGGCGTAATATAGTTGTTGAAGTACCAGAAAGAAGTTTACTTGTGCTTTGATAACTATGCAAAGACCTTCAACTCTGTGGATCGTACCAAACTATGGATGGCATTGCTAAGAGTAGGCATTCCAGAATGCTTGATTGTGCTCATGAGGAACCTTATATAGGCCAAGAAGCAGTCATTCAAACAGAACAAGAAGATACTGATTGGTTTAAAATTGTGTGTTTTCACCATACTTATTCAATCTATATGCTGAACAAATATTCTGAGAAGCTAAATTATATGAAGAAGAATGAAGCATCAGGATTTGAGGAAGACTCATAACAACTTGTAACGTGCAGATAACACGACCTTGCTTGCTGGAAGTGAAGAAGACTTGAAGTATTTACTGATGAAAATCAGAGACTATAGCTCTCAGTTTGCATTCTACTTCAATGTGGTGCTGGTGGTGGTGGTCGTGTGCTGTGGAGTTGATTCCGACTCATAGTGACTATGTACAAGGTTTCCAAGACTGAGAATTTTATGGAAGCGGAAAGCCTTGTCTTTCTCCTGTAGAAGGCTGGTAGTTTCGAACTGCTGACCTTGAGGTTAGCAGCCCAACTCGTAACCATTGTGATACCAGAGCTCCTTGCACATCAATGTAAGAAAACAAAAATCTTTACAACTGAACCAATCAATAACATCATGATAAAAAGAGAAAAGATTTAAGTTGCCAAAGGTATCAATTTACTTGGAGCCACAATCAACATTCATGGAAGAATCAATTTTAAAAAATCAATTATTTCATTAAGCAATCTGCTGCAAAATATCACTTTAAAGTATTAAAGAGCAAAGGTGTCACTTGAGGACTAAGGTGTACTTGACCCAAGTCATGGTATTTTCTATTGTCTCACATGCATGTGAAAGCTGGACAATGAATAAAGAATATTGACAGAGAATGAATGCATTTGAATTACAATGTTGATAAAAATATTGAATATATTCTGGACTTCCAGAAGAATGGATTGCTCTTTACAAGCAATGATGGTGAAACTTTGTCGCTCATGCTTTGGATGTGTTCTCAGGAAGGACCAGTTCCTGGAGAAAGATGTTCTTAAGTGCCTTCTAGTCAGTTCCAACCTATAGTGACCATGTATGTGGTTTCCAAGGAACATCTAGTGAGCTTGAACCACTGGCCTTGTGATTCTAACAGACTTTGCAGTCCAGCACATTAACCCAGTGTCACACCAGGACTCCAGAGAAGGATATTATGCTTGGTAAAGCGGAGGATGCATGATAAAGAGGAAGACCATCAACAAGATGGTTTGACACAGTGGCAACAACAATGGACTCAAACGTAACATTGCCTTGTTGTTTTGTTCTGTTGTACATCGGGTCATTATTAATCAGAACTGACTTACTGGCCCCTAACAACAACAACAGTTCATAAAATTTTGTTCTACATCTTAGTTTGGTGAATGTGTCTGCATCTTAAAAGCTTGCAAACAGTCATCTCAGATACAATTATTGAAAAAGAAAACGAAGGAAACCAAAGACTCAAAGAAGATTCTAGTCTACACAAAACACAGAAGAACTAAAGTATAAAAAACTGTTTTAATTAGGGTCATAATAGCTAAGTCATGATGAGATGAGAGAAAACTGTGCAAAGGGATCTCAAATTCCTAAAAATCACAACAACAACAACAAACCCCAAAAAAACACCACCATGCTTACTGGATGGATTATGGCTGGAGGACTCTGAGAGACTAGCTTTCAATTTTAAACTGAAATTAACCACTGAGATCACTTTATATCTAAAAAGCCAATTGGCTCAGAAAATAATGGGTATCACTTTAAAAGTACTGAGCACTTTAGAAAAACACTTAGATAAAACCAAACTGTCAACAATTACTCTAAAATAAAAGTGAGAATGTAACAGGGCAGGGGGATGGAAACAGGGCTACAAAAATAAAAATAATGAAAATGTTCACGGATTATATAACCAAAGTCACTGAACAATTTCTGTAGAAACTGTTTCATGGGAACCTAAACTGCTGTGTAAATCTTCACTGAAGATGCACAGAAATAGTACAAAAAAGGAAAAGAACCTGTAACCATCTCCCTGATGTCCCGTTCAATGCAGTCTAGTCAGTTCTGACTCATAGCAACCCTATTATATAGGGTTTCTTAGGAGCATTTGGTGAGTTTGAACCACTGGCATTGTGATCAGCCATCCAAAGCTTATGCTACACCATCATACCAGGATGATATTACGTAGGGAGAAGGATATACTGGTTCGAGATCTTGTTTTATTCAATACGCGTTGCCATGAACTTACTATTTACACAGTACTGTATTCCTTAGTTATTTAGTTTTAAACATTCCTGAAACAAGGGGCCCCTGGGTGGTGCAAATGGCTAATGTGCTCAGCTGCTAATTGAATAGTTTTAGAGGTTCAACTCCATCCAGAGGCACCTGGGAAGAAAGGTCTGGAAATCTTCTGAAAAGTCCCGTGTAGCTCAGTTCTTCTAGGGCACATTGTGGGGTTTCCATGAAGCAGAGTTGACTTGAGAGCAATTTAATTTTTAAAAAAATATAACTCAGTTACAATCTTTTTCACTAATTACACTCACCACTAGCACTCTCCTGAGCTGTAATTTGCTCTCCCAGTGGACTTGCCCAGAGGAAGGGTGTATCCTGTTCATGTAACCCAGTCATCTCTCATGCCAATGATATTTTGCACTCTTAATGAATAAACAGTTGTGCTGGTTTATAGATCAGTCTTCTGTCCATGAGGTTCACATAAATCAATTCTCCACAGCCTGATCATGTTTGGGTGAGCCGATAAAATTGATTTTGTGATCCTAGCAAGTGGAGGCCCTGACTGTGGGAAGGAGATGACTTTTGAATACCCCACCCAAAATGTTGCCCCCTTGGGGGACTCTGCCTGAAATTGCTAATTGACATCTTATAATGATAAACTTTACTTCAGCAAATTTCCAACTTGAAATTTACCTTCTGAATATGACCAGTCATTAGCTCTGGTAAAATTTCAAGTTAACAAGGTTATGGTTAGCTTTCAAATTGGAGTTAAAGTTCACATGGATTTTTCTCCCATGTGTGTATTCTCAGGAAGGAAAATGTTGAATCTAAATCCCAAATACCTTAAAGGCATCTTGCGTCTGTAGTCTCTGACTTTCATATATGCTTTTCAGAAAACAAAGCTACGAGTTAGGAATTAATAACTTAGAAAAGTAAAACAGGGACTCATTACGTCTCATAAACTTTACTAAAAATTTTGTTTGAAAACAGAGCATAGGTCAAGAGTTACTGTCTCATTTTTGTTTTGTATTGTTTATTGTGCCAGGATGAATAGGAACTGTTGCCTTTATATACATTGTTTTCCTTTCCTGATTTATCTCTTTTTCTACAAAGTATAATTTATAATATTCCTATAGGATTGACCTTTCATATTTACAAAACTCTTGTCAGTACAAATTGTTAACAACCATACATGAGAGAAATGAGTCTTAATCACATTTTCTTAAGCTTTTGTGTTGTTTTTTTCAGGTTTTTGTTTTAGTTTTCAAAATTTATTTTTTAAAACTAATGCTATAGATTTAAAAAAAAAATCTTTAAAAAATAAAACAAACACCAAAAGCAAAGAAAAGCTTAAATGGTGTAGCACTGTACAGTCAGCACTGGACTGAGAACCACAAGGTCAGCAGTTCAAACCTACCAGCTGCTCCTAGGAAACCTTATACAGAGTTGCTCTGAGTCAGAACTGACTTGAGAAGTTAACAACAGCAACAATGCTGTGGGGAATCTGTCCATCTTTTTGTCTAGCTATCTACACACATACATATATTTACAAAGATACACACATATGCACACACACACCTATGTGTGCTTTGTAATTTGGACACAATTTTAGGAGGCTAACAAATATAACTTGAAATATTTCCATGGTCCATATGAGCTGAATAATTGTCCATGAATGGAAAAAACAGGTCTGGTCCATAAGAAATCACACATCTATTAAACTATAGCATAGGCAGGGTCTCTCCCAATTACAGTTTGAGATTTGGGTTTTCAGCCTTAAAGAATATTGGATTGATCTTTTCCCTATTTTGGTCTCTTCATTCTGGAACTTTAACAAAAACCTTTTTTTTCATTCATTACAAGCAAGAAAGAGGCTGGAAAAAGCATGCAATTAGAGGCTAAATTGTCTTTTGATGAGGTAGAGTGTTGCAGAGTTAGGGCATGTGACTGGGGACTCTTTAGTTAGTTAGGGCCTGTGACTGGGAATTCATGAGCTATTTAAAACCTTACAGTAGAAGGATATCATTCAATAGGACCATGAGCTGCATGGTCATTCTTTGAGCCAGCATTGTCATGCTGCAGAGTCCCTCCAGGAAAGATAAGCACTGAAAGAACTTGAAACATGTTTGCTTCTCCTTGGATGAAGGCTAACAGGTTACTGGAGACCAAGAGAAGGCAGAAATGAGAAAAGAAAATGAAAAAGGCAGACAAGAGTTGTACTTGAAAAGACAAAGTGATTGCTGTTTAATGACCATATTTTGTAGGATAGGACAAAAAGAAAACTCCTCAAATGACAATAACATTTTCCAGTCCCTAGAGGTTTGTCCAGAGCTTTAGATACTATATAGCTTTAACAGCCTAACTCTGAAGTTTTTTAAAACATGGAGGAAAGGGATGAGGGTGTAGTTGTGTATGAGATGTTGAATGGGAGAGAAGGGTTTCAGGAGAAAGGGTCAACAGAAATTACTCTAGTGGTCATTTCTGGCCCTATTAACAGATATGATGGATGGATTTTGGAGAGGCAGGAGGAAGGGTGTCTATTTAAAGATGGCAATTAAGAAAATATGTCTTAGTAGAGAGAAAATGGAAGTACTGATTCTGGCTGTTGACGTGTTTGATGAAGCAGGACTGATTCACCTACAAACTGAGACAGCTGCATTAATGTGGCTGAAAATAGCAGTTCTCATCTGCACGATGGAGCTGTGGCAGAGAGAGCCTCATCATCTGTGGGCTTATAATGTAGATTACTCCCCTTTGACTGAAAATCATTTCTACCTGGTTTCTTCCAGAGTGTTGAATCACTGCCATCCATTGTCTGCTAAATGAGCATTTAAACACCAATTTGTTGTTTGGAGTTTGGACCTCTGTTCATTGGGTGATAGTGAGGTATATTAACCTTATGCTTTAGAAATTTCCTCTTGTATTTTGTGTGAATTTTTTTTTTTTTTTAATGCAAAGTGTAATTGCTGTGATTTACCCAATTGCTTTCATGTACATGTGGTGAGAAGAGTTTATGATACTGGATGTACAAGCCAGTGTGCAAAATTAAGCATTCATTATCTGAACCTATGTCCGTAGCTTAGTTATAAGGAAAAATACAAAACAAAACATTGCAGGTGGGAATTTTTTTGGTTTTGAATTTAAAGAAACCTTGCCTCACACACACATTCTAAATATATCCTCCTGCATCCAACTCCTATTAAATTTAGTTTTGCTTTCTCGTCACTTTCTTTCACCAATATTGCTGAATATCATGATTACTGTTGTAAAGAGATGCATTCTCTAGTAGTTATAAATTAGAACATTTTTATTTTTCATTTAGATGATAAAACTCATCTATGCTTCTTGTCCAGAGAAAGGTAAGATATATATACAATTAAAGGAGATGGAAGAGAAGCAGAATTCATGAGGGGAAGGAAGGCAAACCCCTGATGTCTTCTGCTCTTGAGTTATGGGCTATAAATGAATACCTTGGAAATCTCTCTGGGTCCATTCATGAGTCGGTACCTCTTGGTGTGGTCTTTAATTGAACATTATGATTTTGGGTTCTTACGTTCTTGGAGAATAGAGCAGAAATACAGGGGATGATGAGAAAATAAGTAGTGCAGAAGGGATCCTAGTAATAGAATCTGTGAGTGCAGGAAGAACCTCATGCTGTGAGTTGGTTAATTAAATTGAGGCACTTATTTAGAATTTTACATACTCTCTCAGTCCTGAAGATATCAGGGTAAGTCAAGTATAGCTACTAGGGTCCCAGTTCATCCTTGCACAGAATTTATCTCAAACAGAATATGTATAAACAAGTCTCTGTGATTCGTGGATGGCTTAATAGAAGTTCTCTCAATAATACACTTGTTCAATTATCACTAGGGTACTTTTAAAAAAATGTCCAATCCAAACCATAACTTCCTAGGGCAGGGGTAGGGAACCTTTTTTTCTGCCAAGGGCCATTTGTATGTTTATGACATTATTTATGGGACATACAAAATTGTCAACTTAAAAATTAGCCTGCTCAGATTTACCCTTTGCTTGGTTGATGATGCATGTAGGAGATTGTAACCATGATATACGATAGGATGAATGTAAAGACTAATATCTTTATTTAGTAATGGCTGATAAAATGAAACCAAAACGGACCTGGATTTGTAAAATATGGACAAACTTGGAAAAGAATCAGAATGGGGAAAATAACAGGTTGATGCTCTGCTAGAAACTTAATTTCCCTCTAAGAAAACAAGGGCAGCATGTGCATTGCATAGCAACCCAATCCCTAGACTGGCAAAGTCGAAAAGAAGAGTATCCCTCTCAAAGGTGGTGGCAGACTACAGAACTTTGAATGTAGCTCTCCACAGTTCTGTAAATAATCCAGCCTCCCACATCTAAAAGTCTTATGAAAGGGCTCAGTATCCCTCTTCTAAGGAGCTCTGGTAGCATAGTGATTAAAAAATCAGGCTGTTAACCTCAAGAGCGGCAGTTCAAAACTACCAGCAGTTCCGCAGGAGAAAGATGAGGCATTCTGCTCCTGTAAATATTTGCAGCCTCCGAAACCCTGTACAGGGTCACTATGAGTTGGAACTGACTCCATGGGACTTAACAACAACAGCATCCCTCTTCTGAGAGTCCTGGTGTGGCACTGGGAGTTAATGGGTTGGACTACAAAGTCAATTTGAACTCCAAGTTCAGCAGTTCATGCTTACCAGCCACTCCTTGGAAACTCTACATACGGTTGCTATGGGTCGGTACTGACTCGATGACATTTAATAACAACAACATGCCTTTTGTGAGTGTACCATTCCAGGATTTTAACCTCTAATTTTTCATTCTGATTGTTGTTCCACTTCACCCATATTTTAAATTTTAATTCTGGACTGATTTTACTTCATCAGCCATAACTAAACCAGTTCCAACCAGTTCGAAGCTTTGCTTCAGGAGCATTTGACTGATTTCCATTCTTCAAATATGTGTTCCGTGCATTGAAAACACTGTGCCCTGAGCATACCAATTCTTCATTTGGCATTCTTTCTTTTTCTATCACATAATCCAACACATTCCTCCATGCTTGGATTAAGAGCTTTTTGTATACTTCTTTTGGATACTTAATGGTGCTAATGATTTGCACTCAACTACCAACCGAAAGGTTAACAGTTCAAACCTACCCAGTAGTACCACAGAAAAGTCCGACAATCCACTCCTGTAAAGATTGTTGTTGTTAAGTGCTGTCGAGTCGGTTCCGACCCATAGCGACCCTGTACAGGGTTTCCGAGGGTGTAAATCCTTACCGGAGTAGAAAGCCTCATCTTTCTCCCGCGGAGTGGCTGGTAGTTTCGAACCACTGACCTTAAGGTTCGCAGCCCGATTCGTAACCACTACGCTACCAGAGCTCACAGCCAAGAAAATCCTGTGGTGCAATCTACTCTGTAGTCAATGGGTTGAAATAAGTTGGAATCAACTTGACAGCATCTTTTGTTTTTTAATGTTCTTAGTTGTTGTTTGCTTTTTGTTTCACAGGCTTCTTTAGTACACCTTTATTATAACTAGGTTGCAGTACTTTTCCACTTTTAATTGTATTATTGTTTGTTATTGCAAATAATTCTATGTAACAACAACAACAAAATTAGCCTGCTATGTTTCATTAACCATCCTGGTATGGATCCTGCAGTTTAATGAGCTGAAATGCAAAGTTGGTTTGACTTGGAAGCTCATGGTTCCAACTCACCAGCCACTTCTTAGAAACTCTATAAAGGTTTGCTGAGTTGGAATAAACTAGACAGCACTTAACAACAACAACAATGTGATGGCTGGAACTGCAGGTGGCATAGTAGGGCCAGACCAGATGATTTTGAGGGCCTTATTTAGTCTTCAGGCCAGACATTCCCTACCCTTGTTGTGACATCCCCTACCCTTATCATAAGGGGAATGTGCTGAACCAGTTAAATTCAAGGCAGTAAATTCAACTCAGAAGAAATAGAGACTATTTCTTGGGACTCCAAAGAGGTAATCTTGATAGATTTCCTCAAAGGACACAGGTTGATATCAGTGGTTTATTATGAAGACGTTTTAAGAAAATGGAAAATTGTATTGGTGAGGAAAAGGCCAAGAAAATTGCACCAGGGATTTTTTTCCTATCACAATAATGCACCTGCTCTTTCTTCGAGGATTCTCCTGCAAGAATTTTGTTGAGAAACTACCCAATCTAACCTACAGCTCTGATCTTGCCACTTCAGATTTCTTTTTCTTCCCAAATCTAAAGGAACATTTAAAAATAACATGATTTCAGTCTATGGAGGATGCCAAAACAACTGTTTTTAAATAGTGTAAATCAAAGAGTGCAGAATTCTTCAGGGAAGGGTTAGAGAGATGGAAACATACCTTTAGAAGTGTGTAGACCCAGGTAGAAGATATGGCAAAAAAAAAAAAGTATCTTCACATTTTGAGATTTTTGTTTAATAAATGTTTCTATTGTTTTATTGCAATAGTTTCTTGCCTTACTACTAAGACCACATGGGAGCCATGTCTGAGTTCCCCTAGCTTCCCAAGAGGGATGGAGAATCAAGCTGAAAATCAGCCTAAAGCCAATTCCTATGAAGTGGAGGTCAGACATGCTACCACCCTACAACCTTCTTTAACCTGTTCCCACACCAACAATTACTTCCCATAGCACTTTGCTTCACATCTAGGTTCAATGATTCATTGCAATGGGCACACAGAACTCCTAACAACACTCACAATTATGGGATTGTGAACAGGATACTATTCAGGATCAAAAAAGCTCAGGACGCAGCAGTTCTCCAATAAGGGATATTATTTGTCTGCCATATTGCAGGCAAGTTACACTCTTGTCTTAGGCCTCTCAGTCATGTGGTCCATTGGCCTCTCTGCCCTATGGGGGCAAGTGTTATCAAGCACTTTTAGCCAGTCTTTGAATACCCAAAGTGCACATTCTTCAAGCTAGTATCCTGCCTATAGGCAGTCAGCTTGACTGACACCGTGGGTCTAGAAACCAAAGCTGTGCTGTCTCTCTGTACCACCGCCTCTGCCTTTGCTGTTTCTCAGACTTCACTTCTTCTCTCCTTGATCGTCCTGGGATCTTCTGTCTCTGTTTCTGAGATGGTTCCTTTTAAGCCTAGCTGGAGGGCAAAATTAACCAATACCAGTCTTAGAATCCTATGTAACTTTTTCCCATGGTCCCACCCAATCACTTGGAGTCCTGGTGTGGCTCTGCAGGAGAAGCACTCTATCAAAAGGTCAGTTTGAACTGCAAGGTTGGCTGTTCAAACTCACCAGCCACTTCTTGGAAATCCTATACAGGATCATTATGGGTCAGAACTGACTCAATGACAACAGCAACAACACCCAATCACTTGGTGGAAATTAAGACTGAATAGAAAATCCCTATCAAGTACATCTAAGGCAACACACTTACCCTCATACATGGCAAGACAGGGGTGATTGCTCTTAACTAGAAGATAAAGTCCGACACAACTTTATGTGCATCTTGTAATGAAGTTATGAGTTACATAACATTTGTGGAAAATAGACACTCAGAAAGTTTATGTAGTCCAACTATGATCCTGTAATACCTAGAAGGAACACCAGATGTGAGATAACTTTATGGACAAATGATTTAAAAACACAGCACAAATAAATCAATTAAATAGGCAGTGGGGAACAGTACATGAATCAGTATCACTGTAACATGCACATATGAAAAGGGGATAGATGGAGGAAGAAAAATGACTCAATTCACACTCTATCTTGATCTTGCAATGTAGAGGTTGCACATACCCTGGCATGTTCAGATTCTTTGTGTTTTTAATCTACCTGCATCTCCTGAGCTGGAATATGGATTATCAGTACACAGCTGCTGCTATTAAAGATAGAAAATAAGAGTGAGCAGTGTGACTTACAATGAGAGGCAGGTGGACACGGGATAACACATGTGGTGCCTTTATCAGAAATACTGAGAAGTGCTTGTCAAGACATGACTAATTCAGGACTAAATCCAGGCAGTTCAAGGTAGGTAGGGGGAAGCAGGCAGGTAACACAGATCTGTTGAATTTGGGGACTGAGATCACGTGTGAGAAACACATGAGATAAATCTAGTTTATAATCTCTCATCTTAGAACAGGGAGCTTTTTATGTATGAGGGCTCAACTATAGCTAGAGAGTGACCAAGAAACATTCCATTGGATTCTGTCCTCTATAAAGGCAGGGCTGAAGCAAAAGGCAGCTCCATAGCTGAGAAGCCAGGCTATTACTGCAGGCTCATATGGGCAGGAGGTGCCCGTTGCCCTGAGATCTTCCTTTTTGCCTTTCCTTAAGATATAAGTCAATAAAGGAGGCCAGAGATTTTTCTCAAATACTGTGTACACAGGCTAAGCATTTTGTTTGTATGTTTCTGGTCTCATAATTTCTGCTGACTCTACCTTGCTATTCTATTAATCCTCCATAATACCGGTACCATTTACCATGTGTCCACCCTGTGGACTGTATTGTACGTATGCTATTTCTAACCCTAATAGCAGTTATGGATTGCATGTACTTCATACCAAAAATATCTGCCAACCTGGCTAGGCCATGATTTTCAGTATAATCGTTTTCCATTTTGTGATCGGATGTAATTATCTTATGTGTTGTAAATCCTAACCACTAGGATTAGCACTGGACTGTGAACCACAAGGTCAGTGGTTCAAACCCAACAGCCACTTCTCAGAAACCCGATATAGGGTTGCTATGAGTCGGAACTGACTCGATGGCACGTAACAACAACAACAACAACAACAACTTGATTTCAGTGAGGTAGGATTAGTGGAAGTTATGTTAATGAGGCAGGATGCAATCTATAGGATTAGGTTGGTTGTATCTTGAGTCAATTTCTTTTAAAATATAAAAGAGATTAAACAAACAGAGATCAGAGTGACCTACTACCACCAAGGAAGAAGAGCTGGGAATGGAATACCAGGAACCTCCTAGAACCAGGACACACACAAAGAGAAAGCCTTCTTTTAAACCAGAAACTCTGAATTCAGATGTTCAGCCTCTTAAAGTATAACAAAATAAATCTGTTTGTTAAAGCCATCAGCCATCTACTTGTGGTATTTCTGTTATAGCAACACTAGATAACTAAGACATTAGCTAAGTAACTTTTAAAAATTTAACTTCAGTTACCTCATTTGTCAAATTGAGATAATCTATTCTGTATCTCAAGGAGCCCTGGTAGTGTCATGGATTATGAGTTGGGCTGCTAGCCAAAGGTCAGCAGTTCAAATCTACCAGCTTCTTTTCACATAAAGATTTACAGTCGTAGAAACCCTATATAGGGTCACTGTGTGAGTTGGAACTGACTCAGCCACGCACAACCACCCCACAACTTTTATCTCAGAACATTATAGTGAGAGTTAAATGAGTAAATCCATCTGATGCATTTAGGCCTGGTGGGCACTGTAGAGCCCTGGTGTGCTGTAGGATAAGCTCTGGACTGGTAACTACAAGTTGGTGGTGGTGGTTGTGTGCCGTGGAATTGGAACCAACTCATAGCGACCCTGTACAGGGTTTCCGAGGCTGTAAATCTTTATGGGAGCAGAAAGCCTCATCTTTCTCCCACGGAACAGCTGGTAGTTTCAAACTGCTGACCTTAAGGTTCGCAGCCTGATTTGTAACCACTACGCTAAGCAGTTCAAATATACTAGCTACTCTTGGATACCCTATACAGGGGTGCTGAGTCTAAACTCAACATATGACAACAACAAACACCCAGTATATCCTGTTGTTGTTGTTAATTGCCATTGAGTCAGTTCTGACTCATAGCAACACTATACAGAGAGGAACGGCTGGTGGGTTTGAACCACCAACATTTTGGCCAGCAGTTCAGTGTTTATTCTATAGCACCTATTCAGGACTTCTCCAGTATGTCCTAGATGTCGTTGTCATTAAATCCAATTTTCACTTGAGTTAATACAGTGTAATCACCATTTGGGACAAATTTGTTCTCCAGAGATGCAAAATTCTATTTATCAGACTAGCAAGAACATGAATAACTTTCCCTGATTTTTCTAACTTTGAAGTTGGAGTAAGAGTAATTTGGACTTTGAAAGGTAACTCTTCCAAGTATTCTGTGATATAGGATATGCTTTTAAATTCTCGATGTCCCCAGTACTTTGTCTCTCAAAGCAGAATATCCTTTTCACACTGCTGTTGTATAATGAAAAAATGAGGAAACTTGGACTATATCCACCAGCTGGCCTAGTATTCTGCACATGGCAGTCCAAGGGACTCATTTGACTGGCCAATACTTTCCATCTATCTCCTCATTTAGTTCTGTTGTTGTTGTTCTCAGGTGCCATAGAGTCAGAACCGACTCATAGTGACCCCATGCACAGTAGAACGAAACAATGTCCGATCCTGGGCCAACCCCACCACTGCTGACACCCTTGAGTCCATCAATGATGCCACCTGGCCAATCCATCTCGTTGGGGGTCTTCCTCTTTTTCTCTGACTCTCCACCTTACCCAGCATGACATCCTTCTCCAGTGACTGTTCCCTCTGGACAATATGTCCAAAGTATGATAGACCAAGTTTAGCCATCTTGGCCTCCAACGAGCACTCTGGCTGCACTTCTTCCAAAATAGGTCTATTGGTTCTTTTGGCAGTCCATGGCACTCTCAGTATTCTCCTCCAACACCACAACACAAAGGCATCAATTCTTCTACGATCTTCCTTATTCACTGTCCAGCTTTCACATCCATATGATGTTATAGAAAATACCATGGCTTGGGTCAGGCGCACCTTAGTCTTCAAGATGACATCTCTGCTCTTCAATAATTTAAAAAGTTCCTGTGCAGCAGATTTGCCCAATGCAAATTCTGTATTGGTTACAAATCGGGCTGCGAACCTTAAGGTCAGCAGTTTGAAACTACCAGTTGTTTCACGGGAGAAAGAGGAGGCTTTCTGCTCCCGTAAAGATTTACAACCTCAGAAATCCTGTACAGGGTCGTTATGGGTTGAAACTGACTCCACAGCACATACCCACCACCACCACCTCATTTAATTCAGAAGTTTACTATTTACATATGACATGGAGAAACAATAAAAGAAAGAATAAGAAGGGTTTTTTCTTCTTTTTAATGGATCTTTATAAAGTAATGTTCTCTTCTTAAAAATGAAATAAGATATTTAAAAAACTTTTCATGTCAAATTAAGTTATAAAGTATTAAGAAGGACCTGAACACACTAAGAATAGATATTTGGGTACTTACCAAGTGCTCCATGGAAACCCTATACAAGGTCGCTATGAGTCAGAACTGACTCAATGGCACTTATCAATAACTGGCCTATTATGGCCTTTTAAAAAATCCTGTCATTTACTTACATCTCTTCCCTAGAAGTGTGGTTCTATGAGTAGCAATTTCTGACAAGTGCAGTGTGGTGTTATAGGATAAGCGCTGGACTGTAAGGTTGGTTTGATCTGCAAGGTCAGTGTTTCAAACTTACCAGCTGCTCCTCAGACATTCGATACAGAGTCAGCATGAATCAGAACCAACTTGATGGCATTTAGTAACAATAGAAACAAAGTGTTCAGATAAGTCAACTTTGTGTGTGTGTTCAGACACGCAAGTCTTTTCCATCCCTACCTCTTATTATAGAAAGAGTAACAATATATCCCACATTCTCTATGGCTACATATTTTCTTTTCTTTTTTAAGTTTTTATTGTGAACTGACTGATATCTTACATGGGAGAACATCAATTTTATACCATCGTTTAATTGCAGTGATTACAATCCCCTCCATGCGTCATCATCCAACAGTATTTGCTTCCATTGCCTCTGGTTTTTTTTTTTGGGGGGGTGGTGGGAGGTGTACACAAAACACTCAAGAATATATAATAATTTAAACAACCAAAAGGCACATTCTGCAAGCCTGCCTTCTGGCCGCCAGAACCCAATCCCTCTCTTTCCATGAGTCCAGAATCCTCAGCTGCTCCCTCTCTCCTTGTCCTCATC
>NW_006408676.1:3544221-3545639 GCF_000296735.1 Chrysochloris asiatica | reverse complement strand
GAAATGGGTATTATCTGCAAATCTGGGCATTCTTGTGCATCTCCCTCACATCATATCAGCTAGATGCTTCACTCACAGCTCTAGCCCTCCATGGCTATGTCCTTGTCGATGGGCTCACGAGTCCCCAGATCTCATCACACTTCGGACCAACCCGCCCTTCCTCTTCTCTCTCATCTCCAGGTCAACACGAGCATATGGAACATGGTTGAATTCAGCCTATTTCTTCATGGCTGTTTCTTCATGTCTGCCTTTCCCCCTCTTCCACTCACCAGTAGACCAACATGGTCGCCAGCAAGCTTACATGCCTGTGCGCGTGTGTTCCCTTTGAGTTTCAGTCCTGGAGGTGGGTTTGTCTGGAAAGGACTTGATTGCTTGCCTTGATGGCTCCCTGGCAAACAACTTGCTTTTTCTTGTAGTAGTCTATGGCTATATATCTTTTTATCTATTACCTAGGCTGAGAAAAATTAGGACTCAACAGGAATTCTGTGGGGCCAATACAGTAGGAGAGAAATTAACTGCTAATGCATTAGGAGAGAAAAAAGCCAAGGTCATTTTGGCAAATGTATGTGCCATGATATATAAACTATACTTTTCTACTTTTGGTTCAAAAAGAGAGAGACTAGGACATACCATCTGCCTGTTGAATGTGAACTTTCAAAGATCTCACTGCAATGAGTCTTTAAAAATGAACAGGGTGCCTTCTGCATTCTCCTCACCTCACCTTCAGTCACGTGTAATCTTTGTTGTTTCCATCCAGTGGGGATTCTTTCAGTATTGTGTTTAAAGAAATCCGTGTCACTATTCTGTTTAGCCTAGTAGGCCAATGTTTCAGAAGATAGGGAGTCCTTTACAGCATGAAATGCTCTGTGAAAATGTGTTTGAAAATAAAGTTAATGACATTTGTCTCAAAAATTTGCTTTGTCAAATATATTTCTCATAATTTTCATGACAAAAAAAAAAACCTTTTCTCGAATTGAAACTTCAGATCACTTAAATATGTACAAGCTTATTTGAAAATACACCTGTACCCGGTTACCCATATATAAACTAGAGCTCCATGCACTCATGAAGCAAACAGAATCTACATGGACCTGCTACACATCAGTAGTAACTACATATTTGAGTTCTTGGTAGCTCTGAGGAGTATGTAGAGAAGAAAATTAAAAAAAGAAATACAGAAGTAGTTGAGAAGTTAGTGGGTTCAGATATAAGAAAAAGGGGGAAATGAAATAAAGGAAAAACCAAAGCAAGTTATTGGAAGGTAACCCCATAGGCACGTTCCTTTGTTCAGCCCATGTGATTCTTAGTCCAAACGTGTGTTCCCTACTCTTCTGGAACTCCTTCCATCTCTTTGTTTTTTGTTTTGTTTTGTTTTTTTCATGTTTTATTGTGAATTATATGATATTTTACATGAGAGA
>NW_006408676.1:3532313-3543686 GCF_000296735.1 Chrysochloris asiatica | reverse complement strand
GGGGGTGGGAATGTTTCTTGCTGTAAGGATTTGTTCCCTCTTTTGGGCTACTGCATCCATAGGTGTATCGTCTCTTGGTTAAATTATTGAAATGCTAACAATTTGTAATGCATTTAGGTTAATAAGCTTCCTCTGAGGTGGCTAGAGTGCTAAAAGTCATTCTCACACCCTGGTGTAAATTTGTTTAATTGGAATTGATTTTCCCAATCCCCTATCCAAATGGCAAGCTGAGGTCCCCTACACTGAGGAAAGAAAAAGTAGTTGCATTTGTTGGAATCCTCATATGCATCAGACTGGGGCACTTTGTAAACTTCATCTCATTAACCTTCAAAATAGTCTCACCCCACCTCATGGAAGGTATTATTCATTTTGCTGTGGATAATATGAAGGTATAGAGAGGTTCACAAACTCGTCCAGCACTAGTTTGTCAAATGTATGATTTTATACTAACCTTGCCCTGCCCTTAAATGGGTGTTTCCAATAAGGATGAAGTAGGTGTTTTTTTTTTAAATACTCAGAATAGGCAAGTTTGAGGTTTGTCAATTTGCTTTTCAGACAACTTGAGGTTGGACTTTCAGTAATTTATACATTCATTTAACAAATGAATATTGAAACATATACTAACAGCAAAAATGTGGTGGCCGTGTCTGACTTCAAAAGAGAGAAGGAGAATCAAACTCGCAATCAGCCCAAGACCAATTTATATGAGGCAGAGATCAGACCTACCTCATTCTACCCTGGTGGTGGTGGTGGTGTGCTGGGCAGTCGATTCCAACTCATAACAACCCTGTTTAGAATTTCCAAGGCTGTAAATCTTTACAGGAGCAGAAAGCCTCATCTTTCTCCCGTGGGACTGATGATAGTTTCAAACTGCTAAACTTTAGGTTACCAGCCTGACTCATCACCACTACACTACCAGAGCTCCTTGTAGTGAGCTTGTTGTTAAGTACCATCGAGTCAGCACTGACCCATAGCGACCTTATGCACAGCAGAACAAAACACTGCCTGATCCTGGGCCAACCTCACTACTGTTGCCATGCTTGAACCCATTAATGATGCCACTTTGCCAATCCATCTTGCTGGGAGGGTCTTTCTCTTCATCTCTGATCCTCCACCTTAGCAAACATGATATCCTTCTCTAGTGACTGGTCCCTCCTAACAATATGTTCGAAGTATGAGAGATAAAGTTTGGCCATCCTGGCCTCCAAGGAGAACTCTGGCTGCACTTCCTCTAACACAGATTTGTTGGTTCTTCTGGCAGCCCATGGCACTTTTAATATTCTACAACACCATAACTCAAAAGCATCAGTTCTTCTACAGTCTTCCTTATTCACTCTCCAGGTTTCACATGCATATGAGGTAATTGAAAATACCATGGCTTAGGTAAGGGTCACCTTAGTCTACAAGCTGATATCTTTGGTCTTCAACATTTTAAAAAGGTCTTGTGCAGCAGATTTGCCAAATGCAATACATTGTTTGATTTCTTGACTACTGCTTCTGTGAGTGTTGATAGTTAATCCAAGAAGAACAAAGTCCGTGACAACTTCAATCTTTTCTCCGTTGATAAGAATGTTGTTTATTGGTCCAGTGGTGAGGATTTTTGTTTTCTTTACAATGAGATATGATCTATACTGAAGGCTGTGCTCTTTGATCTTCATCAGCAACTATTTTAAGTTTTCTTCACTTTCAGCAAGATCTGCATATCACAGGTTGTTAATGAGTCTTCTTCCAATCCTGATGCCACATTTTTCTTCATATAACCCAGCCTCTCAGATTATTTGCTCAGCATACAGGTTGAATAAGTATGGTGAAAGAATACAGCCCTGTTCCATACGTTCCTTAATTTTAAACCATTCAGTGTTCCCATGTTCTGTTCGAACAACTGCCTCTTGGTCCAGGTGCAGATTGCTCATGAGCACAGTAAGTGTTCAGGAATACTCATACGTCAAAATGTTGTCCATAGCTAATCATGATCCACACAGTCGAAAGCCTTTACCTAGTCAATAAAGCAGTTAAACATCTTTTTGATATTCTCTGCTTTCTGCCAAGATCCATTGGATATCAACAATGATATCCCTCATTCCACGGCCTCTTCTGAATCCAGCTTGAACCTCTGGAAGTTCTCTGTCAATGCATGCTTACAGCTATTTATATATTACCTTTAGTAAAACTTTACTTGCATGGGCTATCAAAGATAATGTTCAATGATTTCCTCATTCTGTTGGGTCACCTCTCTTTGGAATGAACACAAATACAGATCTCTTCCAATAAGTCAGCCAGATAGTTGTCTTCCACATTTCTTGGCAGAGATGAGTGAGTGTCTCCTGTGCCACCTTACTTTCTTGAAAGATTTCAGTTTTTATTCCATCAATTCCTGGTGCCTTGTTCTTTGCCAATTCCTTCAAATCACCTTGGAATTCTTCCTTCAGTAACAATGTCTTTTGATCATATGCTACCTCTTGAAACAGTTGAACATCAACCATATCCTTTTGGTTCAGTGACTCTGTGTATTCCTTCCATCTTCTTTTGATGCTTTCTGTGTCATTCAGTAATTTGCCCAGAGAATCGTTCAATAATGAAAGTCGAGGCTTGAATTTTTTCTTCCGTTCTCCCAGCTTGAGAAATGCTGAGCATGGTCTTCCTTTATGGTTTCTGACTCCAGATATTTGCACATTTTATTGTAATATTTGGCTTTATCTTCTCTAGCTGACCTTTGGAATTTTCTGTTCAGCTCTTGTACCTCCTCATTTCTTCCACTTGCTTTAGCATCTCTCTGCTGGAGAGCAAATTTTAGTGTCTCTTGTGACATCCATTTTGACCTTTTGATTCTTTCTTGTCTTCTTAATAACTTTTTGCTTTCTTCCTGTATGATGTTCTTGATGTCATCCCACAACTCTTCGGTCTTTGGTCTTTAGTGTCTAATGTATCAAATCTGTTCTTCAGATGATCTCTAAAGTCAGGTGGGATATAGTCAAGGTCATATTTTTGCTCTTGTGGACTTGTTTTCATTTTCTTTGGCTTTAGTTTGAATTTGCATATGAGTAATTGATGGTCTATTCCACAATCTGCCCCTGGCCTTGCTTTGATTGATGAAATGGAGCTTTTCCATCATCTCTTTCTGCAGATGTAGTCGATTTGATTTCTATGTATTGGTGAATTCCATGTATATAGTCATCTCTTATCTACTTTATACTATTTTGACACTAACTACACCTCCCACAGTATATTCTGCTTCAAATCTGGTCTCTACAATCTATTGCAATTGCCACAGAGAACTCAATGAATACTCACAATTAGGGGTTTTATTAGCGAAGTGAACAGGTTACAATTCAATATCAGACATCACTTAGGATGCAGCAGTTCTCATCAGAAATGCCTCTTCTCTACTGCAAGCATGCCCCACTCTATTCTTCAACATCTCAAACCTGTAACCCCAGATTTCTGCCCTGTTCGGACAAAGATTACAAAGTTCCTCTAGTCAGTCTGGAAATGCACAATTGCACATTCTGCAAAGCCAATCTCCTTTCTATAGGCACTCAGCTGTACTCAGTCCATGGGTCAGGAAACCTGCAGCTGCTCCATGTATTCATCTTGTTGTCTCTCCTGCTGTCTCTCCTGCTGCCACTTTTCCAGATGGAGATCTCATGCTTTAGCTCCTGGTTCTTTCTTGATGGTCATGGGCCATTCTATCTCCTGGGATATTTTGAGATGGCTCCTTTTAAACTTTGCAGGATGGCAAGACTAACCATTCACCATCTTAGAGTCCTATGTACCCTATTTGCATGGCCCCACTCATCTGATCCTTGGAGGCCTGGTGTGGTGCTGTGGGTTAATGTGCTGGACTGCAAAGTTGGTTTGAACTTCAAGGTCGGTGGTTCAAACTCACCAGCTGCTCCTTGGAAACATACAAAGTTGCTGTGGGTTAGAACCGACTCAAGAGCACACAACCACAATTACCTAATCATTTGGGGAGAGTTAAGAAGCCTTTTGATATTAAGTGAATTCATGATACCAAATCCACTTCTGGTGTCCTGGTGTGATGCTGTAGGATAAGCACTGAATTGAAAGGTCAGTTTTAACTGAAAGGTCAGTGGT
The DNA here is from genome assembly GCF_000296735.1 of Chrysochloris asiatica. NCBI lineage: Eukaryota > Metazoa > Chordata > Mammalia > Afrosoricida > Chrysochloridae > Chrysochloris > Chrysochloris asiatica. Next base: position 3,539,591 of record NW_006408676.1, on the reverse strand, counting down.
TCAAACCTACCAGCTGCTACTCTGAAACCCTATATAGGATCAATATGAGTCAAAACTGAATCGACAGCATTTAACAACAACAATAACATACCCACCAACTGCCAATGAATCGATTCCAACTCCTGGCATACCTGTAGTAGAGAGTCGAAATGCTTCTCATGATTTCTGATATTAAATCTTTATAGGAGGAGACAGCTTTCTCCTGTAGAGTGGCTGGTGGGTTTCAGCAGTCAAGCTTTTGGTTAATAGCAGAAATAAACAGAACAAGCAAGGTGATTGCTTTAATGGAGTTCATGAACTAATAAAAGAAGATAGCTAATAACCAAGTATTGATATAATATAAAATGTAATGTCAATAATGACAAAGGCTGTGAAGAATGTGAAAGATAGCAAGGTGCTGGAGACAGGTGGGTGTAGTGAGCAACCCTTTACATTATGCCACCAGAGAAAACCTCTCTGGTCTGAGACCTGAAAGACAGGAAATGTCTCATTTAAGAACATACAGGAAGGGTCTGGAAGCAAAAGGGCAAAGGCCTTTATGCAGGGGAGTAAACTGAAGACCACTTTGTTGGGAGCACAGAGTTAAGAGGGAAATGGTACAAGACAGGGCCAGCGAGGAGTCTAGGCAATCATGGAAGAGTGCTTGTTGTTTTTTTGTTGCTTTTCAGTTAAAGTTTAAAGCCATTGGAGGATTTTTAGAAACAGAGGGAATGCCCTCTTACTGATTAAAAAAGTCAGTACTGTTGACGAGGTGGGCGTTGTGTGTTTGGAGGCAGAAGTGAAAACATTTTGACCAATTACAAAATTACATGGTCTAAGTAAGACTTAAGATTGACTAGGCTTAGGAATATGTAGAAAAGGAGATGGAAATAAGTGAGTCGATTTTAAATTTATGTTGGATCTAGAATTAACAGAGCTATCTGATCAAAAGTGAGAAAAGAAGGAGCGAAATCAAAGGTCATGCTTAGGTTTTTCTGAAATAGCTGCATGAACCATGGATGACAATACCATTTATTGAGTTATTTAAAGCCAGAGAAAGAGGAGTAGTTATTTTTGGAGTTTGGTAATTGTGTAGCTATCAAAGTTTCAAATAAATCTGGCCATTCCTATTAGATACCCAAAGTGGGATGTGGTGAAAACGGTAAGCACTCAGGGCTGACCTTTAAGTTGAGGAGTCTTCAGCATACAGAAATCATGCTAATCATACTGAAGATCAATGAGAGAAGGATATGGGTAAGACTTCAAGATTTGTTTGTAAATCATTTCACCAATTAGATGTCCATCAGAGAGAGGAAGGAGTCAACCAAGGGCCTAGAGTAGGATTAGCCAGTAGTAGTGGTTGGGGCAAACCAGGAGAACAAGAAACAAAAACAACATTTCAAGAAGAGAGTGAACCTCTGTAGAATGTCCTTGTCTAGTTACAGAGCAAATGGATTCCACACTGTAGAAGTAGATGGGAAACTTGACGAACAATATCAATGTACTTATAGGGCTGAAAACCTGGTGGTATGTTCAAGAGAAAGTGACTGAGAACACAGAGTTTATAAACTTACCTTGTAATGTTTTCCATGAGAGAGAACAGAGCAAAGAGATGGTAACTAGAAAAAGCTGTGAGTTGCAGGAAGATTCTTTGTTTTCTTGATAAGATAAAGAACACTTGATAATGTTTTGATGCTCATAGATATGCCCTGGCAGAGAGGCAGACATGATCATAGAAGAGAGAGTGGCAGTGACTTTTGCCACAATGTGCTTGAGCAGAAATGCATCAGGGTTCAATCTAGAACTCCGGGAGTTGTAGAGTTGTGTTGACCTCTGTCTGTAGCTGAAATATTCCTTGCCGCTTAACAAGTAGAAGGCAAAGGGTATACAGTCCGGTATTCATAGTTTTATAAATATGCTGTTGGCAAAAAGTGGTCAATCGCTATGTGAGTGATTCTTGTTTCTCATTAATGTATGAAGCAAGGGCCCATTTATAAAGGACAGGGATAACTGATTAAGTGGAGATGTCAAGGTTTGAGGTACCTAGGGAAAAAAATGATGAGGAGAGTAGGTGAGAAACATAAGAGGGAAGTGTGGTAGGATTACAAGGAAGAGTTAGGGGGCATTAAAGCCCTAGGGATAAGGTAGCATGTTCCCGTAAGGTAATTGACATGGAATATAATCTATGAGGAGACACATTCAGATATTAAAAATTGAGTTACAACTTGGATATATCCTAGTATAATAATGAATATTCTTAAATGCACTTTACATGCTCTATTTCATTTTTGTTGTTGTTGTTGTTTTTATTGTTAAGTGCCTTTGAGTCAGTTCCAATCCTGTACAGGGTTTCCGAGGCTTTTAAAAAAAATCTTTGCAGGAGCAGAAAGCCTCATCTTTCTCCTGCAGAGTGGCTGGCAGGCTCAAACTGTAGACCTTGTGTTTCACAGTCCAGTGCTTATCATATGGAGCCACCATGCTCCCCATTTAAGCCTCACAATTTTGTGACATAGATATAGGTTGTGGTGGTGGCTCTGTGCCACTGAGTTGGTTCCAACTCACAGCGACCCTGTATTGGATTTCTGAAACTGTAAATCTTTACGAGAGCAGAAAACCTCACCTTTCTTCCATAGAGGTACTGGTAGATTCGAACTACTGACCTTGCCATTAGCAGCTCAGCATGTAAGCCACTACACTACCAGGGGTCCTTGAGATAGATACTATAACTGACTTATTTACAGACTAGTTGGACAGACTTGAAAAGTGGAGAAAGCTGCAGAAGATGTCCCAGGTGTCATAAGTTAGAGAAGATTAGAAACCAGGTCTAGTTAGAGGTAAAAACTGTGACCTCACCACCATGCTAAACTGTCTCCTTAGAATACAATTGAGTTGTTCAAAGAAGAGGTTTCCAGCTTATGGATTTGTATAACATACAGTATGTTTATTAGATGTGTCAGCTATGTACCACAAACAACATCAGGGAAAGAAAGGACTTGTTCTTTGCTGTTTTTGTTTTCCTCTCCAATAGTGCAGGAGGCTGACTGGACCACCCTCCCTAAAGGAAGATTTTCTTTTGTATGTGCCTACACACACAGATACACACTTGCTTTCTTGTCATTTGTCACAGATAAAAAGCCTTTCTTTTAGATTTCTCCTGTAATCTTATATTTCACTGCTTCCGAGATTCCCAATAACTTTAGGAGATGTCACAGATCTGCATGTGTCTCTGTGTGCAAGATTTTGCATCCATTACCAGAAGTCATCTGCAGTATTTGCAAATGGTACGGAGAAATACAGAACCAACCGCCTCTTCAGAAACTGCTGTTTATGTCAAGTGGTAGCTATGGGATGAGGGTGGGGACAGTAGGCAAGCTCATGGAGAACTGTAAAGTCCTTCGCTGCTTTTCAGCTTTAAAGGTCCCTCTCCATCTTCCACTTAGGGAATGCAGTCCTGCACCATGCATGTGTCCTGTTATGTCTAGTGGAGTCCCAGGGACATATACAAAATAATATCACTGAGGTATCTAATCACTGCCCTGAGCCAGACTCATGGGTCTGGGAGTAGAAAGTGAGAGAGGGTGGAAGAAGAGACTAGACTCCATTTGTTTATTCTGTTTTAATAATTGGCTGATTACACTCCATTTTTATTTGGTTTTACTGGCAATCAGATAGAGAGCAGTAATATCCACTCACACCTTGTAATTACCATTAATTTCTTCCCTTTCCTCTGCACAGTCAGAACAAGGTTGACAAAGAAGCCATGGGAGACAGAATCAAACTGGAGCAGAATGCATATGCATGAGGCAGGACTAGTCAAGCCTCCAAGGAGATCTTCGGAGGAGAGGATTGGGAAAAGGAGTAAAGGAGGGAAGACTGGAAGATACAAAGAGGGAAAATTATACCTTGAATTGGAGACAAAGGCAAATGGAGGAAAAGTGTTGAAGTCAGCACAACAGCTTCACTGGCTTAATTACCATAATGATGTAAAATAGTCCAATCAGCAATCTGGGGCTAATCTTTCATGTATTACAGGTTTCTCCTTTGAAGAGTGCAACAGCTTAAATGCATTTTTAATGAAGATATTTGAGGCAAGCAGATAATTTCGCAGTCTTACAGGAGGGAATCAGAGCGTATTATATGGACTGTTCTTCCCTGTAGCTGTCCAAAGTTCTTGCACTGTCTGTTACATGGGGGCTGATCATCTTCCAGAATGGGTCACTCTGCTCTGCCCACCCCCTGTCCCACTTTTACAGGCAGTTGATAAATGCACAAGTAGGGCTGGCTTCTAGGGAGAGCTAGCTGCAGCTAACCCAAGGGACCTATTCTCCATGATATCTTTCCCAAGGGATATCTGGATTTTCTTACTAGGACGAATGTAAATGACTCCCAGACCATGTACTGTTTCAGCTGGCCTAAGAATCTTAGCCTCACGTTGCCTACATTATGCTAACATCCAGAGACCATTGGAAATTATATTAATGTTCTCCTTAGACTGAAAATTGTGTTTGAAGAGCTTACTTGTGACTCTGATACATATGCATGCTAGACTGGGTAAACAGCAACCACGGCCAACTCTGACCCTTCTTTTTAGCCCGTTAAGACTTTGTACAAGTTCTTAGCATCTAGCAGCTCATTGTTGCTAACTGTATGTCATATGTAATTGGATTGATTTGACAAGGATAGGGTTTTCAACCCTTTATGCTGTATCATGTAGGGATCTAAACATGCTTGGATGAATTTAGCAGGTCTCAAGGATGCAAGTATGATGTGTAATGAAGTCCCCTCAGAAAGATAATGTATGGGGAGGAGGTGAAAGGAAAGAATGCTTACCTACCTTGTGAAAGTCCTGGTAAAGCAGAAGCAGGTTAACGATTACCTCTCACTTCATTATACGGGGGAAACTTTAATTGTCCTATTGCTAGTCACCAAATTATCTGAGACATGTCTTTATTGTTGAGCTGTGTGCAGTGGTGTTCAGCAATGTCTGAAAATCTCACACCACCATTCTGATGTACTACCTGGTTTCAAATAGCAGATATTTTCTCATGAATTAGTATAGGGCAAAGGAGGCCATATGGATGGACAATGTATTTTCAAGAGCAATATATGTATATATATGTGTGTATATATATGTGTGTGTGTGTGTATGTGTGTGTGTTTGTAAGTATTGGAGGAAGACTCATTAACAACCTGCAATATGCAGATGATACAACCTTGCTTGCTGAAAGTGAAGAGGACTTAAAATACTTACTGATGAAGAGCAAATACCACAGCCTCTGGTATGGATTGTATCTCAATGTAAAGAAAACAAAAATCCTCACCACTGAAACAATAAACAACATTCTTATCAGCAGAGAAGAGATTGAAGTTGTCAAGGACTTCATTCTTCTTGCATCAACTATCAACACTCATGGAAGCAGCAGTCAAGAAATCAAATGATATATTGCATTAGTCAAATCTGCTACACAATACCATTTTAAAGCGGTGAAGAACAAAGATATCAGCTTGAGGACTAAGGAGCACCTAACCCATACCATGATATTTTCAATAACCTCATATACATGCAAAAGCTGGACAGTGAATAAGGAAGACTGTAGAAGAATTGATGCATTTGAGTTGTGGTATTGGAGGAGAATATTGAAAGTACCATGGGCTGCCAAAAGAACCAACAGATCTGTGTTGGAAGAAGTGCAGCCAGAGTGCTCCTTGGAGGCCAGGATGGCCAAACTTCGTCTCTCATACTTTGGACATATTATCAGGAGGGACCAGTCACTGGAGAAGGATATCATGTTTGATAGGGTGGAGGCTCAGAGGAAAAGTGGAAGACCCCCCCTTCCCCCAGTGAGATGGATTGGCAAAGTGGCAGCATCAATGTGTTCAAGAGTGGCAACAATTGTGAAGTTGGTCCAGGACTGGACAGTGTTTCGTTCTGTTGTGCATAGGGTCCCTATGGGTCTGTACTGACTTGATGGCACCTAACAGCAGCAACGTATTTATAAGTATATATGCATTTGTTGTTGTTAAGTGATGTTGAGTCAGTTCTGACTCAAAGCAACCCTGTATATGGTTTCAAGGAGCAGCTGCTAAGTTTGAACCACTAACCTTGAAGTTCAAAATGACTTTGAGGTCATGCTGTATCCCACAGTGCCAGACTAGGAAATCTGTTGTTACTGTTAAGTGCCGTAGAGTCGGTCCCTATGCATAAAGATTCTATGTACAGCAGAATGAAACACCGCTTGGTCCTGTGCCATCCTCACAATTACTGCTACATTTGAGCCCATGGTTGCTGTCACTCTGACAGTCCATCTCCTTGGGGATGTCGCCCTCTTTTTGCCATCTCTCCACTTTTCTAAGTATTATATCCTCCTTCAGGGACTGGTCCCTTTTGATAATATGTATGAAGTATGAGAGATGAAGTCTGGCCATCCTGGCTTCTAAGAAGCATTGTGGCTGTACTTCTTTCAATATATATTTGTTTGTCCTTTCGGCAGTCCAGGTACTTTTAATAGTTTCCTCCAACACCATAACTAAAATGGGTCAATGAATCTACAGTCTTCCTTATTCACTATTCAACTTTCACATGCATATGAGGTTGTTGAAAATACCATGGCTTCTGTCATATACCCCTTAGTCCTCTAATTGACCTCTTTGCTCTTGAACACTTTAAAGAGATCTTGTACAGCTAATTTTCCCAGTGCAATATGTTGTTAGATTTCATGATTGGTGCTTCCATGAGTGTTGATGCTTAATCCAAGCAAAATGAAGTCTTTGACGACTTCATTCTTTTCTCTATTATCTTTATGCTATTTATTGATCTAATGATGAGTATTTTTGTTTTCTTCATATTGAGATGTAACCCATTTTGAAGGCTGTTGTCATTAACATTTATGAGTGAGTACTTTTTATGTTTTCTTTACTTTCAGAAGCAAGGTTGTATCCTGTGCATGTCATAGGTTGTTAATCAGTCTTCCTCCAATCTTGATGCCAAAGTCTTCTTCATATAATCTAGCCTCTCAGATTATGTGCTCAGTATAAAGATTGAGTAAATATGGTAAAAGAATACAACCCTGGTGCACATCTTTCCTGATTTTAAACCATTCAGAGCTCCTTTTTCTGTTTGAACAAATGCTTCTTGTTCTTTGTACAGGTTCCTATGAGTACACTTAAGTGTTCCAGAATATTCATGCTCCTCAATATTGTCCATAATTTATCATGATCCATACATTTAAATGCCTTTTCATAATCTCTATTTTCAGCCAAGATCTATCTGACATCTGCAAAGATATCCATCATTCCACA
>NW_006408676.1:3524001-3526041 GCF_000296735.1 Chrysochloris asiatica | reverse complement strand
CAAATTTGTATCTCTTCCAATCAGTTGGCCAGATAGTTGTCTTCCAAATTTCTTGGCATAGATGAATGAGTACCTCCAGTGCCACTTCACTTTCTTGAAAGACTTCAATTTTCATTCCATCATTTCCTGGTGCCTGTTCTTTGCCAATTCCTTCAATGCACCTTGGAATTCTTCCTTCAGTGTCATTGGCTCTTGATCATTTGCCACTTTTGAATATAGTTTGGCTAAAATTGGAACCAGAGGGATGAGTTCAAGTCCAGATCTAAAGGATGACTAATATCCATTCTCTTGGGGTTTCACCAGCCTGTACCCAACCAATAAGTCTGGCCTGTATAGTTTTGAGTTTTGGTTCATCATTTTTCTTTCCCTCCATACTGGACCTTTTCATGGATCCTTTTCTGTGGAATTGGTAGTAGTATCTGGGTACCATATAGCTTTTCTGATCTCAAGGTCCTGCATATAGGTAGGAAAACTTACTCCATCTCCCTTATTCCTCTGATCTTGCCCTTTGGATTTCTTTTTATTTCCCAAACTCAACATTTAAAAGGAATATTATCTTAGTTGCTGAAGGATGCCAAACTACCCTTTTGATGAGTTGTAAATCAAATAACTCATTATTATTTGGGGAAAGGTTAGAAAGATGGAAACACTAGCTTCAGAAATTTGTAGATCTAGATGAGGACATGTCAAGAAACAATAGGTTCACAGTTTGATATTTTTCTTTGATATTTATTCCAGTATGTTGCAACAATACTTTTTTACTTACCTTGTATATATAAACACTTTTGTTTTCCCAAAAGATAGCAGATTGTATTTTGTATTTTGATAGTTTTCAAATATTAGTATATTTTAGAAATTACTCCATATCAGTACATGCAGAGGTGTTTCATTCTTTCATGTGGTTGAATAATAATCTTGTTACATTTTCATACCTTAACTTATGTAACTATTTCCCATTAGAGGACAGGCCAGTTATTTGCTGTTATAATGTTACAAGGAATAATCTTGTACATATATCATTTTGCCTGTATACAAATAATTCTATGTATAGAATAAACATTAAAAAAAAAAAAAAACTTTTTGTGACTTAACATAAAGTTTACAAAGCAAACTGCTTTACCTTTCAACAGTTCATTTACATTTTGATTCACTATATTGATTGAAATCCCCACAATATAAAAGCACATTTCACACTTCCTTTCTATGTTTAAGATTGCTGTTTATCCATCATTCCTATCCCTTCCTGCTTTTTGAACCTTATCCCTGGGAAAATGCTGTCCTTTTCATTTTGTGTGGTTGGTTATTTCTAAGAAGTATATACCTCCCTAAGGAGCTCTGGTAGTGTAGTGATTATGAATTGGGCTGCTAACCTCAGGGTCTGCAGTTTGAAACTACCAGTGGTTCCACAGGAGAAAGATGAGGCTTTCTGATCCCGTAAAGATATACAGCCTCGGAAACCCTGTACAGGGTCGCTATGAGTCAGAACCGAGTCCACGGCACATAACAACAACAAGGAGCTCTGGTGGTTAGGAGTTGGCTGCTAACCTCGTGATCATCAGTTTGAAACTACCAGTGGTTCCACAGGAGAAAGATGAGGCTCTTGGTGCCAATAAAAAGTTACAGCCTTGGAAGCACTATACAGGGACACTCTGAGTCAGAATTGACCAGAGCACATAACTACAACCACCACCATATTCCTCCCTGGTGTTACTGTTTACTTCATAGGCATGTTTACTGTTTGGCCACAAATTGAGCTACAGTGATGAATTCCATTCCAAATTTAAAGAATGTCTACAAACTATAGTTTCTGGGGTTCCACTAGTATGTATTAGACAAATAAGCCTTTTATTTCTTTTTATATTGAGTTTGATCCATACCTCCCCACACACACCCATGTCCATGACCTCCTATCCTAATCCCTTCAGAGTGGACTACAAATGGTTGTTCTGGTCTCAGGTTTGTGCAGCTGAGGTTCACATGATCCAATAGTTCTTTGGACTAATTGTTCCTGTGTATCTTTGACTTTCTTCACTTCTCTTT
>NW_006408676.1:3517877-3522286 GCF_000296735.1 Chrysochloris asiatica | reverse complement strand
GGATTTCTCAGGAACATCATAAAGGAAGAAAGCAAAAGGTTAGTAAGAAGACAAGAAAGAAAAGACAAAAATGATGTCAGAAGAGACTCTGAAACGTGTGCTCCCATACAGAGATGCAAAAGCAAGTGTAAGAAGTGAGGAGGTAGAAGAACTGAACAGAAGATTTCAAAGACCAGCTCAAGAACACAAAGTGAAATATTATAATGAAATATGCAAAGACCTGGAGTTAGAAAACCAAAAGGGAAGAACATGCTCAGCTTTTCTTAAGCTGAGCAAATTGAAAAAATTCAAGCCTAAACTTGAAGGATTGAAGGATTCTCTGGGCAAATTATTGAATGATGCAGAAAGCATCAAAAGAAGATGGACGGTTCCTCTCGGAGCAGAGACGGCAAATGGCGGACTTCGATACCTACAACAATCAGGCCTACAGCAGCTTTGGCGGCCGCAGAGGGTTCTGCGGTACTGCCGGAGGCCATGGTTCCCGCAGCCAGAAGGAGCTGCCCACAGAGCCCCCCTGCACATCGTATGTGGGTAATCTGCTTTTTAATACAGTTCAGGGCGATATAGATGGTATCTTTAAGGATCTCAGCATAAGGAGCGTCCGGCTTGTCAGAAACGAAAGACCCAGATTTAAAGGGTTCTGCTACGTAGAGTTTGACGAGGCAGACTCCGAGCACTGTTGGGTGACCGGTCACTTCATGTGGACATTGCAGAAGGCAGAAAACAAGATAAAGGTGGCTTTGGATTCAGGAAAGGTGGACCAGATGACAGAGGAATGGGTGGCTCTGGAGAATCGAGAAGTGGCTGGGATTCCCCAGAGGACTTAAATTCTGGCTTCAGGGATGATTTCTTAGGAGGCAGGGGCGGAAGTCGGCCTGGTGACCGGCGAACAGGCCCGCCAATGTGGAGTCGCTTTCGAGACGGCCCTCCCCTCCGTGGATCCAATAGGGATTTCCTAGAACCAACATAAGAGGAAGGAGCACAGAGACCACGACTTCAGCTGAAACCTCCAACAGTCGCCACGCCCCTCATCAAGTAGCCAATCCCAACTTTGCTATCTTCGGGGGAGCCAGGCCCAGAGAGGAAGTCATTCACAAAGAACAAGATTGAGCTGGAGGTTGGGAGGGAATGGGGTGTGGGTGAGAGTTAAAGCAAGACCGCAGCCTGGTCAGCCCACCCTCAGACTGGCGGCCCTGCAGTTACCATTCCTGGGCCCCACGTTTGTCCTCCTGTCTTACAGCGGTAACACAGAGCTTGTGAATGCATGTCAGCTGTTAACAAGTGGTTTGGAAACACAGAGCTTGTGAATGCATGTCAGCTGTTAACAAGTGGTTTTTAGTACATTCTTGGCTTGGTTGTATCTATCTAGTGCCTGTTTTGTGTTTTGTTTTGTTTTGTTTTGTTTTTTCCTACCACCTCTTCCTCATATTTTTCTCTCTTTCATCTTCCTGCTCCTTGTTTTCCTTATAGCACATGGTTTTCCATCGAGGATCAGAGGAACTCAGTGAGGGGAGGAGCGCTTTGGGTTGGAGTGCTGCTTCGTCTTTTTCCTTGGCATTTTCTTCCTTTAGACGCTGGCCAGGCGGCCCCTTGGTTTTCCTCCGTGCTTCCCTTTTGCCCTGCATGTTGAGTTCTGTGTAGCTGCAGCTTCCAGGGAAAAAACAAACAAACTAGAATGAAAGTCTCTGGCAGGTTGAATAGCATCTTTGATTCTGAGCAACATACAGAATTGAAGGCATCGTGTTTCCAAAACCAGGGGGAAAGTGTCTCTGCTGCATTGCAGAGGCCTGCCTGCCCTCCTTTCTAGGTGGTCCTGTCTCCACTACAGCTCCCCAGATGGGTTCCTCACTGAAGATAGGCACCTGTCTCAAAGGGGGAGCCCTACAAGAAGAAGAGTAGTAAGGTGTTGGTGGGGTGGACTGGGCTCACAGTTGGATCCCAGCCCTTGTAAGTCCCGGTCCAGTGTAGGGAACGCTTCTCACTGGCTGTGTAAGGGGCGGCAGAGCTGTGCCCGGCTGATGTTGCTTTTTTTTAGAAATCCGTGTTGTCTCTGTTTTTCATCTTCCCTGGTATGTCACATAAGGAGAACTGTGTTCCACCATTTGTTACACTTCTATTGAAAAAGGGCCTAAACTCTTGGACACTGAGTGTGTCACTTAATGAGTTGAAAATGTCATGAGGCAGAACTAGGAGAAGTTTCAGGTGCTTTCAGGTGGCTGTCCACACCTCGCCTGGTGGCCAGGGTCTGTGTCTTGTGCCCAGGCACAGTAGTCCATGCTTCCTGCAGGATGAGAGTAAGCTTGAATACATATGTGTGAACAACACACACATTCTTTAACCCCCGAAATCCACCCAGTCCTGTTGGGAGCAGTTCCGGGTCAGCCATCAGCTCAAGTCTGACTGGTGGTGGGGGCCCCAGGGGTAACCTGGCCTGTGCAGTTTCATGTGCTTTAGTTAGTAAGTAGTTCCCCATTAACCTCTCAGCCTGGGCTTCTACTCTGTCTTTGTTGCAAGGTCTCAGCAATTTACAGAACTCTTCCTCCTTACCATCCTCCCTCCTGTCCTCTGCTTCTGAAATAAGAACCATTTGTGTAACACCAATACTAAATTTAAGAAAGACATGCATTATGTGGTTGTAATCAAACCTGATGCTTTCAGATGACCTGCTTCCATCTGCAATGTGGAAAAGATGAAGAGCAAAACAACTTCATCTAAACTTTTGGGTGATCCAGTTGACTTTTCAGTGTAAGAATGGGATTCCAAACACTTAAACACATTCAGCTATATGACAGAAAGTAAATCTATGGATATGGTATTTTGTGAATGATCTTTTAAATAAAGAAAACCTTACATAATAAAAAAAAAAAAGAAGAAGAAGAAGAAGAAAGATGGAAAGAATACACAAAGTCACTGTTCCAAAAGGAAATGATTGGTGTTCAACCATTTCAAGAGATAACGTGATCAAGAGCCAGTGATCCTGAAGGAAGAAGTCCAAGGTACATTGAATTCATTGGCAAAGAACAAGACACTGGGAATTGATGGCCTACAATGTGAGGCGGCACTGGAGGCACTCTCTCATCTATGCCACAAAATTTGGAAGCCGTCTACCTGGCCAAATGATTGGAAGACATCCGTATTTGTGCCCATTCCAAAGAGAAGTGACCCCATTGAATGCAGTAATCATCAGACAATTATCATTGATATTCCATGTCAGAAAAGTTTTACTAAAGGTAATACAGAATTGGCTGCAACCATACATTGACAGAGAAATTCCAGATGTTCGAGCTGGATTCCGAAGAGAAGGTGGGATGAGTGATATCATTGCTGGTGTCCAGTGGATCTTGGCTGAAAGCAAAGAATTCCAGAAAGATGTTAACCTGTGCTTTATTGACTATGCAGAGGCTTTCAGTTGTGTGGATCATGACAAGCTATGGACAACATTGTGAAGTATGAGTATTCCTGAACACTTAATTGTGCTCATGAGGAACCTGTACATAGGCAGCTGTCTGTGGACTTATGGATAGAGAGTGACTGGGTACTGGAGACCAGAATATAGGCTTGCAGAATGTGTCCTTTGGTTGTTTAAATTATTACATATTCCTTAGTGTTTTTGTGTACATCCTTTCACCCCACACACCTTCCCCAGAAAAAAAGCAAAAAACAAAATATCCCTGAGGGAATAGAAGCAAATACTGTTGTATGATGATGCGTGAAGGAAATTGTAATCATTGCAATGAAACTGTGGTGTAAAGTTGATGTTCTCCCTTGTAAACTCACTCAGATCACAATAAAAACTTTTTTTTTAAAAAAAAGAGGTAGTTTTTTTACAAACTAAGGGAACAATGAATGGGTGAAAATTAGGAAAGATGTGTGACAGGGTTGTATTTTTTCACCATACTTTTCAACCTGTATGCTGAGCAAATAATCTGAGAAGCTGTGTTATATGAATAAAAACCTGGCATAAGAATTAGAGGAATACTCACTGACGACCTGTGGTATGTAGATAATATAACCTTGCTTACGGACAGTGAGGAAGATTAAAAATACTAATGAAAATCAAAAACCACAGACTTAGGTATGGAGTGCATCTCAGTGTAAAGAAAACAAAAATCCTCACCACTGGACAACTCAAACATCTTTTTCAACAGAGAAAAGATTGAAGTTGTCAAGGACTTCATGATTCTTGGATTAACTATCAACACTCATGGAAGCAGCAGACAAGAAATCAAACAACATATTACATTAGGCAAATCTGCTACCTTTTTAAAGTGTTAAAGAGCAAAGATGTCAGCTTGAGGACTAAGGTGCGCCTGACCCAAGCCATGGTATTTTCAATAACCTCATATGCATGTGAAAGCTGGACAGTGGATAAGGAAAAACTTATTCTGTAGATGAACTGATGTTTTTGA
>NW_006408676.1:3496149-3517777 GCF_000296735.1 Chrysochloris asiatica | reverse complement strand
GTATTGCATTAGGCAAATCTGCTGCACAAGACCTTTTTACAGTGATTGAAGAGCAAAGATGTCAGTTTGAGGACTAAGGTGCACCCAACCCAAGCCATGGTATTTTCAATAACCTCATATGCATGTGAAAGCTGGACAGTGAATAAGGAAGACTGTAGAAGAATTGATGCATTTGAGTTACGGTTTAGGGGGAGCATACTGAAAACAACATGGGCTGGCAAAAGACCAAATATATCTGTGTTGGAAGAAGTGTAGCTAGAGTGCTCCTTGGAAGCCAGGATGGCCAAACTTCATCTCTCATACCTCAGACATATTGTCAGGAGAGACAAGTCTCTGGAGAAGGATATGTTTGGTGAGGTTGAAGGTTGGAGAAAAAGAGGAAAACCCCCAGCAAGATGGATTGGCACAGTGGCAGCATCAGTGGGCTCAAACATAGCAACGATTGGCTCAGGTCCAGGCAGTGTTCCATTCTGTTGTGTGTAGAGTCACTATGAGTCGGTACCAATTTGATGGCATCTAACAACAACAAAAACAAAGGCTGACTTCCTTTTTCTACTTTCTACTTATTACTTTCATCTCTCCCTTTTGCCTAATTAGCAAACATTTTGATAGCAAATACCATAACCCTAGAATTTCTTAACTGAGGCAAAAATTGACATTGAATTGCAACTTGGCCTGGAAGATAAGGGCCTGAATGTGTGACTATGTGAGATTGGTAATTGACCCTAAGCATTCTGAACCATAGAACCAATAGTATGTATGACAAGCATTATATAAGTTAAAGACACAGAACTTCTTATTCATGCAACAGTGAGTCAGTTGGGAGACTGATTGCTCATTCCTGATTCAGTCTCACAGTGGACTGTGCTTGAACCTATTGCTCCTGCCACTGTGTCAGTCCATCTCTTTGGAGTGTTTCCTCTTTTTTTGCTGACACTTGACCAAACATCATGGAACAAAATAAAGTACAGAAATAGACCCAAACATGCAATCAGTTGTTTTGTTTTCTTTTTTAAAATAAAGGTGCCAAGATAATTAAACTGGAAAACAATGGTTTGTAGGTTTTTTTTAAAAAAATAATATTATGTTTTGTTTTTGGTAAAGGTTTACACAGCAGTTTAGGTGTGAGATAGCATTTTAAGAAGCATTATCGAAATAGAGTGTTCACCCTGGTGTAGTTGGATGCATTTAATGAAATAGGACAGTAAATGTAAGAGTGATGATAAATGCACTGTGGCTGAAGACTGAAATGAAAAGGAAAGGTAAAGAAAGATTTATAAGGAATGCAGTTCTTTAGTCTCATCTTGGAATTCTCTTTTTCCAGGTTCAGTACATGTATTTCTATAGGTGTTTTGCTTGTTAATGATTGGATCCTGGAACCTATTTTCCTAATTCCCAGTAAGAATCAGTGTGGCTAATAGATTTCAAACAATCATGAAATGCCTATTCTCAGATGTGTGGTATTTTATCAAGGTTTATAATTTCCAAGGACAAAATGCCACTTTCTGCCTCCAATCAGATATTAGTTTGGAGTCTTGGTGACATGCTATAGGACAAGAAGTAGACTGCTAACCAGAAGGTTGGTGGTTCAAGCTCACCAGCTGTCCCTTGGAAATTTGCTGCACAAGATCTATTTAAAGTGTTCAAGAGCAAAGATAGTTTGAAGACTAACGTGCATCTGACTCAAGCCATGATATTTTCAATAGTCTCATATGCATACAACAACAACAACATTATATGCATATAGAAGTTGGACAGTGAATAAAGAAGACTGTAAAAGAACTGATGTATTTAAGGTATGGTGTTGGAGAAGAATATTAAAAGTATCATGAATTGGCAGAACAAACAAATCTGTGTTGGAATAAATACAAACAGAATGCTCCTTGGAAGCCAGGATGGCGAGACTTCATCTCTCATACTTCACGCATATTTTCAGGAAGGACCAATCCCTGGAAAAAGATATCTGGCTAGGTGAAGTGGAAGGTCATTGAAAAAATGAAAGCCTCCCAATGAGATTGATGGCACAATGGTAGCAGCCCTGGGCTCAAACTTAACAATGATTGTGAGGATGGGGCACCATACAGCATTGCATTCTGTTGTGCATCAGCTCTTTATGAGTCGGATTTGACTCGATGGCACCTAACAACAGCAACAACAGGTAGATATACCTAATCTCATGTGTTCAGAGAAAAAGAAAGGCCACTTCTCATCCGAGATGAAAAACACTGAAAACCCCAGGTTAAAGAGCCTGGAGTAAATTGTTAGTCTATTGTGGTTTGCATTATACATTGCCATGGATACAGATAAGCAAGCTGCCTCACATTTCTGGTACTTTCTTTTTGTCCTAGGCTATAGATTATTTCCTTTCTCCATACTTAGATCCCTCCTTTTCAAAACCAGGTATAAGGGGAGAGGCAACAAATAAACAAGGAGACCTTCAATTAGTTATTGGGGTCATAAAATTCAGAAGTGAATCAGGAGTAGAGAGACTCCAGGATAGGAAACAAAGAGTTTTCCCTCATGGAGACATTTCTGTGTTACTGTCCTTTCCTAATAAAGATAATCAGATGATTAGTTGACTTGCAGACTCATTGAAGAAAGGCACAAGCAGCTACAGAGTTGTTAGATGTATGTAGTATTTGTAATGCTGATGGATGTTTTCAAATGGTAATTTTCTTTGTGTGGTGGCTGTGATTGATCTGTGGCTTGATGTGATGGTAGAAGCTTTCAGAGTCAGTCTTAAAGAAAAAAAAAAAAGATAGCAAGTACAATCAGGGAGATTGAGATGATTGGGGTAGAATGGGAATACAACTTTGCTTTTCAAAAAAACATACTTGAAAGCAGAATGTTTATCTAAAACTCAAGTCCCTCAAACTAGTGGTGGTGGTGTGCCATGGAGTCCATTCTGACTCATAGTGATCCTATACAGGGTTTCCGAAGCTGTAAATCTTTACAGGGGCACAAAGCCTCATCTTTCTCCCATGGAATGGCTGGTAGTTTCGAACTGCTGACCTTGAGGTTAGTAGCCTGACTCCTAACTACTACGCTACCAGAGCTCCTTTCAAACTAATTTGTTATTGTTGTTAAGTACCGTAGAGTCAGTTCTGACTCATAGTCATTCATCCTGCACAGGGTTTCAAGACTGTAAATCTTTATGGGAGCAGAACGCCTCATCTTTCTCTTGTGAAACTGCTGGTAGTTTCAAACTGCTGACCTTGAAGTTGACAGCCCAACTCGTAACCACTATACTACCAGAGCTCCTTCTCAAACTATATATGTATGTATTTTATGTAGAGTTATGTAGAGTTCAGAAGAAACTTCCTTTAGCCCTAAGTAGAAAATTAAATGAGTTAGGGATGTGTACATGGTTTTCATTCCTTTTTTGGGGGGAGAAAAAAAAATATATAGATAGATATGTGTGAAGTAAATAAATGATACCTAAGTAAAACAAGATTTGTTTTCCTAGATATATGTCTATGCTGTCAGACAGATAATCTCATGCCAAGGGCTGAGGATACCACATGAGATCCTGAACTAGAATTAATGGATTTGTCAGGAGACATCTTAATGTTGCCAGCAGGCTTTGAAATTAAGTTGTAAGGTTAAAAAGGGTAGAAAATAGATCGAACTCTGTTTGTAGAAAACAGTAAGTGTAATCTAAACAAAAGAAGTGTAATTAAGGAGGTGCCCATTAAGTATCAGAAAAAATATAAATCAATTTAAGAATCATTTGTGATAAGTAAAAGTTCAAATTATTATATAAATGGTTAAATTAAAATAACTTACGTAGCATCAAGACATGATGACATTGACATACCGACCATAATAAATCAGGATAAGTATACTCATTCAAAAGTAATGTCTGATATTGTTTTTGTTAAGTGCAAGGAGTTGATTTCTACTCATGGAAACCCTATACAGGTGCATGTTGAACCACAACCTTGTAATTTATAGCCCAGTACTCATCCTACTTCCCTACTATCAAGACATGATTACATGGAAATGCTGACTATAATATGACAGTACAAAAGTAAACCTCATTGTAAAGTAACATCTGATTGTTGTTGTTGTTGTTTAGTACCATCGAGTCAGTTCTGACTCGTAACAACCCGGTATAGGATTTCTAAGTTGGCAGTCCAATGTTTATCCTACAGTGCTACATCAGGACTTCAAAAGTCTATATATGAAACTGATCAAGTAGGAGGTGTTCAGGTCCCATACCAAATCTCCCCAAATTAAAATGCTCAGGAGATGGAGGTTACATATAAAATAATCTTTTATTTGTATGTTCAACCATTACCTAAATCTGGAAGAAATACAAGTGAGAGTAGAAATATATGAACTGATAGGAAAAGCATTTGTTATATTCTAGAGAAAGGTCAGTAAATTGTTATGCGTGAGTCAAAGCTAGTTTTTATATGGCTAATAAGCTAATAAATAAATAAATGGGTTTTTGTTTTGTGTATTTAAACGGTTGAAAATAAATCAAATGAATAGTATTTAGTTACACATGAAAGTCATATGAAGTTCAAACACCTGTGTCCATAATATAAGCTTTATTGACCCTTGGCCACGTTCAATTTCTATATTGTCCATGGATCCTTTCAAATCATAAAATTGATTATTTGCAACAGAGACCAATATCCCCCAAATCCTAAAAGATTTAATCCCTGACCCTCTACAGATATTTTTTGCCAAGCCCTATTCTTGAGCAGAAATTGACCTAGGAGAGACTCTTATCAATGATTATGTAAGTGATAATAATATGCAATTTGAATCAATGTCATCTCATAAGATTTTTTTTATATTATTTAGAAACTGTACAATTTCTTGCTTATTTTTCAGGGTCAATTATAGCAAATCTTTTCTTTTCTTCAGTAGTAAAACCTTCCTTTGCCACCCTCTAACTCTTACCACCTGACCTATGTTCCACTTCACAAAGTAGAAAATCAGGCCATCAGGTATGAATTCCTTGGTGCTGCTGCATCCTGGCCTTCTTTTCTCTGCATTTAATACTCACCGTTTCCTCAGTGTATACCTCAGATTAACATTTAACACATATCCCTTCAACTGTGTTTATTTCGGTGTCCTTCAGGAATTGATTCCATCACATATCACTTTCCTCTTTTAGTACTTTATCTTCAACTGCTCAGTGGACACTTTTGTGACATGGCCTTTAAAAAAATAAAAGAATAAGGATTTAAACAATAACTATTTCTTTTTAGCTAAACCCCCACCAGCCCAATTCTCCTAACAACTAAGGAGTACAGCATTAAAGAGTACTCTACATTTATTATTCTTAATCATCCCTGTTAATTCTGAACCAACAGAAATCACAGAGAGGCATGAGAACATGCAGTACATTTGGGACATAGAAGTCTAAGATAGGACTGAGGAGTTAGTACCACTACTTAGAACTTTTAACTTGATCCTGGGAATGAAGTACATTATTTTAAACATTTCAACCTTCATTTCCTGTCTGTTTAGTCCTTTTTCAGTAATATAGACTTGCTGATACCTTAGTCTAAGCATGTTTACATAACTCCCTCACATAATAAGAAGTCACTGGTGTCTGTATTGCAGTGGTGGTGGTGGTGGTTATGTGCTGTGGAGTCGGAACCGACTCATAACGACCCTGTACAGGGCTTCTGAGGCTCATCTTTCTCCCATGGAACAGCTGGTAGTTTTGAACTGGCCGATTTGTAACCACTAAGCTACCGGCACTCCTTGCAGTAGAGAAGTCTAAATATTCAGAGAACTGATAAGAGGATAAGGTTTGTACTCTTCTAGAAAGACTGGGAAATCATGGTGGGTCATTAAAAGGAGATCTATATGTTATGGATTGGAACCAACTTGACGGCACTTAAAGGCAACAATATAGCTTGATAATTTTTTTTTTTTTTTTTAAGATGATCAAGAATGAAATTAAATTGGTGAATCTGAAAACAAAGAGATAAGTAAGGAGCTGATTAAAATGGCTGACAATGACATTCATTGCACAATAATGATAGCTTAGTCCAATGGTTTCAACTTTCAGCAAAAGACATTATGCTGGTCACTAAAATGAACTGAACCTGAGTTACTTGAAGAACGATGCTGTTTAGGTTCACAGTAAAGGCTATACAGTGATTAAGTATAATCTTTTTAGTTATAAAAAGCCATATTCCATTTAGCTCAAAGCATGCATGAGTAACTATGTACTATTGGAAGCACTGTCTTTAAGACCTACTTCATTCACACCTGATAGAATCTTTGCCTCTTGTAGAACTGCTAGCCTAAGGATCATTTATTTCTTTGAAGTCCTAAAGTTAAACATCCTACTTCTCCCATGGTGCCCCAAAGAAAATTCTCATTACAATAAACTCCATTAGGCAGACCTTGAATCTAATTTTTCACTGTCTCTCCAGTGTCTAGCCAGTTCTTTGTACATAGTAGTCATTCAGTAATAATTTTGAGTGAATGAATAAATTTAGGATTGAAGGTTGTTATTCTTTCAAAATTTATTAATTATGAGTTAAATACATGCTTTGTGCCTGAAACTGTTGAGGATACTGGAGCTTGAGTGGGTAAAAAGACAAATTCACTGTTTTGGAAGTTATGAATTGGGCTGCCAACCTTAAGGCCAGCAGTTCGAACCTACCAGCTGTTCCGTGGGAGAAAGATGAGGCGTTCTCCTCCCGTAAAGATTTACAGCCTCGGAAACCCTGTACACAGGGTCGCTATGGGTCGCAATCGACTCTACGGCACTTAACAACAACAACAAGGTCTAGTTTGAGGAGAAGAAAACAAAAGAGATAATGTCAACACACCATATTCTTTGAAAAAAAAATTATTGGTGCTTATCAGAGTAGAACCTATCATAGATATAGAAGAAAAATGCTAGCTTTCAGGATGAAATTGTGTTTAAGCAGTAATTAGCCTGTTGTTGTTGCTATGTGCCGTGGAGTCGGTTCCGACTCATACCAACCCTGTACAGGGTTTCTGAGGCTATAAATCTTTACAGGAGCAGAAAGCCTCATATTTCTCTCACATAACAGCTGGTAGTTTTGAACTGCTGACCCTGAGGTTAGCAGCCTGATTCGTAACCACTATGCTACCAGAGTCTAGGGAAAGTAAAATTTGTTGTTAAGTTGTTAAGTGCCGTCGAGTCGGTTCCGACCCATAGCGACCCTGTACAGGGTTTCCGAGGGTGTAAATCTTTACGGGAGTAGAAAGCCTCATCTTTCTCGAGCGGCTGGTAGTTTCGAACCGCTGACCTTAAGGTTCGCAGCCCGATTCGTAACCACTACGCTACCAGAGCTCCTTAGGGAAGGTAAAATAGGGAAGAACAAAACAACACCGTGAGTAGCAGAGGTGAGAGAAAATATTCGGTTTACTAAATTGAAGATGTTTTTCAGTATTGCTGGAAGGAACAGTTTCAAGAGGCAATGATAAAATTGGAAGAAAAACATATCATGAAGGGGCTTTATAGTATAGTGAGGAGATGGGATATGATTCTGAGTACATTTTTCAAGAGTCCTCTTCAGTTAACCTGGTGGTGGTGGTTGTGTGCAGTGGAGTTGGTTCCAACACATAGCGGCCCTGTATAGGGTTTTTAAGGCTATACATTTTTACAGGATCAGAAAGCCTCATCTTTCTCCCATGGAACTGCTGGTAGTTTCAAACTGCTGACCTTGAGATTAGCAGTCTGACTTGTAACCACTATCCTACCAGATTCAGAGGAAAGTGAGGAATAATGATATAAAAGAGCAGAGGAATCTAATACTGTAGATTTTAACACTGTGATTCTGATCATGTGGGCCCTCAACAGTTGAAGTTTTATGCAATAGAATGATCATTATTTGTGGTTAACATAGGCCATTGTACTGGTAATACTGGAAAAACTAAAGACGCTTTTGTGGGCTTACCTGGTAATTTAGGCAGCCCTCTTGATAGTCTTTCTAAGGGAAAATGTGTTCAGCGTTCTAATTACCACCTTAAAAATAAACTTCAGAATGCTTCCTAATTATAATTTTAAGTATAACTGCTAGATAGCTTGTAGGTGTTGTTTTTAGTTTTTAAAAGAAATATTCAAATATGAATGACCTTTAAATGATACAAAGATAGAATCTAAATTTCCTTCAAGACATCATCAAGATATAAACTTATCTAAAAAGAAATTAGACCAGATTCACATAAATTAAAATAAAAAGCAATGGAAGTATCAAAAAACAAAACCAAAAGGGAATGTATTATTGATTTTCTTGAAAGCTTTATTATAAATTAATTTGAAAGTTTATATTGTTAATAGAACTGCTTAATATTCTCAAGGAACTCTTATTTACTAGACCAGAGATGGGCAAACATCTAATTATAGTGCTTTTGGGAAGATCTTATCCATCTCACTCTCAGCAATATTTTAGAACACATATTATGTGCAAATCCCAGTAATGGTGGTGTTTATGAGCCGTGAGGTCAGTTCCAACTCACAACAACCCTGTACAAGATTTCTGAGGCTTTAATCTTTTGGGGAGCAGAAAGCCTCATCTGTTTCCCATGGAATAGCTGGTAGTTTCTAACTGCTGACCTTGTGGTTAGCAGCCCAATTTGTAACCACTATGCTACCAGAGCTCCTTAAATCTATGCTACCAGAGCTCCTTAAATCCCTGTAATAGGAAGGAGATGGGCATAGGTTCCTTGTGGTACAGTGGTGAATAATTGTTATCTGTGGTGCAGTGGTGAATAATTGTTATCAGGACTGACTGTGAGGGTTGGAAATGTAAAGGTGGACGTTTTGTAGCAAAAAGAGGGGAGTGACTGACTTTGCAGTCCAGGAGCAGAGGTCCCTGGAACCATCAAGGGAGAAGAAGGGAGTGTAGGAACTTACCCAGAGAAGCAATAACTCCAGAGATGGAGGCAGAGATGATGACATGGAAAGATGGAGTGGCTGGGGACTCTAGACCCAGAGAGGGAGAGGGGTTGTGTGCTGAGGACAGGGGGTGGGGGTGGGAGGGAGCAGGGTATATCCTTTGGTTGGTTGATGATGCATGGAGGGGATTGTAACCATGGCAGTGAAATGATATACAATAGGATGAATGTAAAGCTAATGTTCTCCCATGTAAACTATCATATATTTCACAATAAATATTTTTTTAATGTAAAAAAGAAATTTAATAGAAAAATATAGTCTTTCCAATAATAATAATTTTTTTTAAATCCCTGTAATACATGTTAGGAATTAGACAAAAGTTGTTAGGTACCATTGAGTTAGTTCTGACTGATAATGTCCTTAAGAAAAATGCAACAAAACACTGTCTGATCCAGTGCCATCCTCATAATCTTTTCTGTATGAACCCATGGTTGCATCCATTGTATCAATCTATCTCATTGAGGACTACTTGATAATGTGTCCAAAGTATGTGCGATGAAATCTCTCCAATCTTGCTTCTAAGGAACGTCCCAGTTGTACTTCCAACACAGATTGGTTTGGTCTTCTGTCAGTCTGTGAAACATTCAACATTCTTACCCAACACCAACATTCAAAGGTAGCAAATCTTCTTTGGTCTTCCTTATTTATTGTCCAGCTTGTACATGCATATGAGGCTATTGAAAATATAATGACTTGAGTCAAATGCACCTTAGTCCTCCAGTGAAATGACATTGTTGCTCTTTAACACTTTTAAGAGGTCTTTTACAGATTTCCCAATGCAAATTGTCTTTTGATTTCTTGACTGATGCTTGTTGTTGTTGTTGTTAAGTGCCGTCGAGTCGGTTCCGACCCATAGCGACCCTGTACAGGGCTTCCGAGGATGTAAATCTTTACGGGAGTAGAAAGCCTCATCTTTCTCCCGCGGAGCAGCTGGTAGTTTCGAACCACTAACCTTAAGGTCCGCAGCCCGATTCGTAACCACTATGCTACCAGAGCTGACTGATGCTTACAAGGTGTTAAGTGTGGGAAAAAAGTACTTGCTAAATAAGTTCCTGACCTTGTGGAGAATTTAAGTTAATGAGAGAGATATATATGCAAAAATATAACTAATAACATAATTTTTTTAATAATGAAAAATTAGTGGTAAAATAATCAAAATCATTGTAATTTTAAGGAGTTAATTGTTGAATTTAGACAGAGGTGGCATATTAGTGGAGTGGCAAGTCTTGGGTACACTTTTAATAGGCAGAGTTAAGTAAGGAGAGGACTACCTGGTTTTCTACTTCATCATATTTTTAAAACTTTACTATTAAATATTAACAACAACCTCCTAATTATTACCTTTGCTTCTTGTTGTTAAGTTCCTGTTTAGATTTTCCAAGCAGCGACTGGGAATTTGAACCACCAACCTTGTGGTTCAAATAGACCTTTCGGTCCAGTGCTTTATTCCATATTGCCATACCAAGATTTCCTTATCTTTACTGTTGTTGTTGTTGTTGTTGTTAGGTGTCATTGAGTTGGTACCAACGCATATCGACCCTATGCACAACAGAACAAAACACTACCCGATCGATCCTGGGCCAGCCTCACTATTGTTGCCAAGCTTGCCCCATTGATGCTTCCACTTTGAAATCCATCTCACTGGGGGTCTTCCTCTTTTTCTCTGACCCTCCACCTTACCAAACATGATATCCTTCTTCAGTGACTGGTCCCTCCTGACAATATGTCCTTCCCTAACTCTCAAAAGCAAATCTTCTTTGCAACATTCAGCTTTAAATTTTACTCCTTGCCTAGTTCCTGTACATTTTTTTTTCCCTGAATGCCAACCCTGTTTCTTTTGTTGGAATTTACCCCCCTATAATGTCCTTTAGTGAAACACACTATTGTTAGGTACTCTTGAATTGATTCTGACTTAGAAGGACCTTATGCACAACAGAATAAAACACTGTCCAATCCTGTACCTCCTTTAAAATTGTTGTTACTTTTGAGCCCATTGCCACTGTCACTGTACCAGCTCATATCATTGGGGGTCTTTCTGTTTTTTTGCCAACCATACACTGCTCAGTATGGTGTCTTTCTCCAGAGACTTCCTAGTAATATGTCCAAAGTAGGCGAGGCAAAATCTCGCCATCCTGGCTTCCAAGGAACACTCTGGTTACACTTCCTCTAACACATATTTGGTTGTTTTGTTTGCAGTCCATAGTACTTTTAATGTTCTTCTTCATCACCTTAACTTGAATCAATCATTTCTTCTGCAGCTTTCCTTTTTCGTTGTCCAACTTTGGCAAGCATATAAGGCTATTGAAAATACCATGGCTTAGATCAGAAGAACTTTTGTCCTCAAACAGATATCTTTGTTCTTGAACACTTCAAAGATGTCAGTTTGAGGATACTGTTGTTGTTGTTAAGTGCTGTTGAGTCAGTTCCGACCCATAGTGAGCTTGAACTGCCAACATTGCAGTTCAAATGGCTTTCCAGTCTGATGCATTAACTCACAGCGCCACACTGAGGCATACCTTTATTCTTACCTTTAGTTTTCTCCTATTGCCCATGTTCATCTCTCAGACACAGGTAGTAAAAGAGGAAATATTTCTGCAATTTGGGGTGACCGTTGTGAGAATCTTCCTGCTATGCTGCCAGAGGATGGAGTTGATCAGTGGATTTCAACCCTAGATGCATAGGGCAATGACCTGTATACAAATTAGCTGTGTCCTACCCCTTGCACTCTTTATGGTCTTAACTCATTGAGATTTAGAATGGGCCCAGGGATGAGCATCTTTAAGAGGATCTGTGATGGCTGTGATGATCTGTCAGTACGGAGAGAAGTCAGGATAAACTTTTAATGGTCAATTCTCATGCAGGAGTTTTGTAAGACAAACCAATGCATCTCAGCTGAAGGCAGAAACTAAGATGTACACGAGATGGCTCATATTATGTGAGCATAAGCACCTAATTGTTTTGTGATTATGTTCCTTTAATCCAGTGACCAGGTGGATGTTTTAATCCATCTGCCTGTTAATAGAGTGTTATACTTTAAAAACTCATGGGTTGTTGTTGTCATGCTTTTCAAACAGGGTATGATTGTGCTGCTGTCTCTGCATTTGAACTCTTAGTGGGCACTGACCTTTTCTTTCAGTCTCTGAGTGATTAAAGTTCTTATTAATTTCCTGTGGGAATGAGGACACTCTAAGGCAGCATAGTGGTGGGAGTTCATTAACATGTAGGGCTCTAATTAGCCTGCAAAGGATTTGTCTCTGTTTTCATTCTGATAGCTAATAAAGCTTTAAAAAACATAAAACCACCACTGAAAGAACGAGGTTCTGATTTCTCAAGGACAGACATTTAAAACCAACATCATCACCCTGTTTACTTCTATAACCCTTTCCTTGAGTCTAATCAGACTTATCTGGAAGGAAAGCCTCCGTACAATAGGTTATGAAAACCTGAGGGAGACTAGGTTAGTCCCAGAAATAATAATAATAATAATAATAATAATAATAATAATAATAATAATAATAGAGTAGATTATATTGTTGCATCCTTTCTGTATATGTGATTCTATAAATAGAAACTTTAAAAAAAGGTACAAAGTTCGGAGGAGCTCTTTGTTGTTGAGAAGAAAAGAAAGACAGATTAATAATAATTTTTATGGCTGAGCAGGATTTTAACAGAGAGGCTAATGACCACAGTGCCCACTTCTAGAACTCGGGAGGAATGAGATCAGATAATAGCTGGGAACCAATTAAATTAGATAATTAATATGTGAGGGGTCCTTACAATGTACATGTGAAAAGAATATATAGACAGCTATGGAGCACTTAAAATGATGCCAGATGCTACATATAGAATTTGGAATATTGTTAAAGCTGCAATATATTTTTTAAGAAGGCTGCACTAAGTTTTTTCTCCCAAAATCTTTGTAAGCAGAAGAAAAAAATCCATCAAACTTAGGTTAAGGAATTGACTTTACTTGAGATGGAGAATTGGCTCTAAAAAGACTCAGTGTGTAAGATATTGTTGTTGCTTTGTGCCATCGAGTCAGTTCCGACCCATAGTGACCCTGTATAGAGTTTCTGAGGAGCAGCTGGTGAGCTTGAATTGCTGACCTTGCAGTTCACATGACTTTGCATTCTGGCGCATTAACCCACAGTGCCACACCAGCACTCCAGTGTATAGGATGGGTAACAATTTTACCTGGGAGTTGCACAAGAGGCTAACGTTTCGCTCTTTAAAGTGTTAAAGTGTTCAAGAGCAAAGGTATCTGTTTGAGAACTAAGGTATGCCTGGCCCAAGCCATGGTATTTTCAATAGCATCATATGCATGCGAAAGCTGGCCAATGAATAAGGAAGATAGTAGAAAAATTGATGATTTTTACTTACGGTGTTGGAGAAGAATATTAAAATTATCGTGGACTGCCAGGAGAACACATAAATCTGCATTGGAAGAAGTACAGCCAGAATGCTCCCTGGAAGTCAGGATGATGAGACTTCATCTCTCATACTTTGCACATGTTATCAGGAGGGATCAGTCCCTGGAGAAGGACAGCGTGGTTGGTAAAACGGAGGGTCAGTAAAATAGAGGAAAACCTGCAATGAGATGTACTTACACAGTTGCAGCAGCAGTGGGCTCAAGCTTAACAACAATTTTGAAGTTGGTTTGGGCAATTTTACTTTTGTTGTGCATAGGGTCTCTATGAGTCAGAAATGACTCGATAGCACTTAACAACAACAACAATATAATAGCTAAGTATCGGCATCTGAATTATATTCACATCTAAAAGTGAGAGCTCTGGACAACTTAATGGTTTGATCAGAGGCCCTGGCTATCACCAGAGATAGCTAATGTTGGCTTGGAAACTTATTAATAGGATAATCAGTGGTGTGTTCCTGTGCATTTGGAGAGTTCCTTTTAGCTCTGTGCTTCTGTGTACTTTGCCAAGAGAAATCTAGTGAATCCCTAATTGCTTTAAATCTGTTTCACTAATTAGTTAGCATCTTGCATGTTGAAAAAGGAGAGAAAACAATCATCCATGTTCATAGTTCTGTTTAATTTTTGCTAACAAGTGATGTGAATACTTCATTGCCTGGGTTGTACCCAAATCTGGAAAATACGATAAAAAAAACTATCATCAAATTCCTCTCATATTTTTATCACATGCAACACGATCTCATTACAGTTCTTGTTTGTTCTCACAGTAATAGTTGTTGTTGTTACTTTGTATCAATCTATTCAGATTTCCAGGACCTACTATATTTTCATGTATAGTGAGAATGTTTATTATGTTGTTTTGTAATCACCTGTGTAGAACATCTACCTGCCTTCTCCAAATTGTAAAACCTTTGAGCAGAAACCTATATTTGATTCATCTCTGAATTGCTAGGGCTCCTCATATTGCATTGCAGGAGAATTAAGTCAGGGCTTTGCTGGACTCAAAGGGGAGTCAGGAAGTGTTCCATCTTCCTGAAAGAGTTTGCGTAAGATTAGTATTAATTTGCCCTTGAATGAATAATAGAATTTATCATCAAAACTAAGCCTGGGTGTTTTTGCATGAAAAGTTTTATTTTCTTTAAATTATGCATTCTAATTCCTTTTAATGATGGTGGTCTTTTCTGTAAAATATATTTTTTCCTCAAAGGAATGTGACAATTTCATCTAGTTGTCAAACTGATTGTAATACAGTTGTTAATGCATTTCTGATATTATTATTTTAATGGCAGAAGGATTTATAGTGAAAGTCTCAACTTAATTCCCGATGTTGGTAATTTGGTCTTTCCTTGTTCTTCTATGATTTTGATAGGGACTTATCAGCTATGTTAATATTTTCTATGAATCAAATTTCAGGTTACTCAGTTTTCTTTACTCTTCATTTTCTAGTTCATTGAGTTTTGATCTTTAATGTTATCTCCTTTCATTTACTTAGGGTTAACAGTGTTCTTTTTCTGCCTTCATTAAGGATAAATATAGATTATTATAAAATGGTAGAATCATATCTCCTCATCCAACTTCACAAGAAAAATCTATTACTGTCAAATAGATTCTGACTCACAAAAGGGGAGGATAATCAACAAGGTTAGCATTAGTTCAAAGATGATTCCTAGGAGGTGGAGATCAGATAAACCTTTACTCTCCAACATTTTCACCAGTTCTGACACTAGCCATTCATCCAAGGCACTCCGCTTCTCAGTTGCATTTAGAAAGTCATTACAATAGTCACACAGAACTTATAGACTACAGTCATAATTATGGGATTTATCAAAGAAATTTTAAGTGCCATCTAGTTGGTTCTGACTTATAATGACACTGTGTAGTTTCCAAAGAGTGGGTGGTGGGTTTGAACTGCCAAACATGGGTTAGCAGTCCAGTGTTTATCTTATAGCACAACATCAGGGAAGTAGCCTGTTATAGTTCAGAATCAAGTTCAACTTTGAACTAACAGGAACACCTTAGGGTAAAATGTTTCTTTTGGATGCTTCCTTCATGCCCAATCTCAGCCTGGACCCCACTTGGGCAAGAATCACAAAACTCTTTAGCTCCACCAAGTGCTAGGAGGCATCCCACTTCACAAACAAAGCTCTTGCCCAAAGGTGCTCAGATCTCAGTCTATGGGTCAACAAGTCCAATATAGCCTTCTTGTTCTGTGGTCTAGGAATCTCACTAGGCCATCTTGTACCAGTGTCTTGCTTCCCTTGCCATCTTTTCCCTGCTGCTGTATTCTGCTATTCCTGTCACCATTTCTTGTCATCTTACACTGCCCAGTGTTTCAGCTTTCTCCTCTTCTTGGTCTAGGAGATTTCCAGTACAGGGACATTGAGTCCAAAGGACAGACTCTGCTCTTTGCTCTTTTTCCGGACAGTAGTGAGGACCCCCTCCAACCTCTGGAATTGACTACTGTGAAACCTAGGGAAATTGCAAAATTTGCCAATCTCTTTCAAGGGTTGATGTATCTTATTTTCATTAACAGTCTTCTTGATGGGTCAAAAGAATCATTTTGTGGGAATTACCATAGCTACAAGGGTCTATGTTGTTGTTATTAAGTGCCATTGAGCCAGTTCTGACCCACAGTGACCCTGTATAGGGTTTCCAAGGGGAGGCTGTTGAGTTTGAACCACTGACCTTATGACTCAAACTGACTTTGCAGTCCAGCTCATTAACCCACAGTGCCACACCAGAACTCCACAAGGGTCTATAAGGAAGCTATAGTAGCAATCTACTGCACTGTATTGACTTTAAATTTTATCTATTTTTGTTGTTGTTAGGTGCCATCGAGTGACCTTGTATAGTGTTTCTAAAAGCAGCTGGTGGGTTGGAACCACCAACCTTGTGACCCAAACTGACACTGAATTCCAGCTCATTGTCCTACAGTGCCACAGTAAATTTCTTTGTGACCATTACTTAAGCTGTATACCACATATTTGGATATTCTATGTCATTATTAGTCACTTTTAAATATAATTTCCCTTTGATTTCTTATTTGATATAAGAATGATTTAGCACATGATTACAGAAAGCTTGTAAGCTCATCTTCAGCCTATAACAGATTGGAATATCTGAAAGGGTTTCTGCAACTTGCTTAATGAAATAGGCTTTTTGTAGAGCCTTTGCAATGTATAGGGGAATCCTGAGCCCCATCCAGAACCTTCTGAGTGGGACATTCCCACTAGAAAGGACAAGTAGACTAGCCTGGAACAGCTAGAGTGACAAACAATACATCTTCAAAGAAAGATCATCAGGAAAATGCACCCCCCACCCCAAAATTGGCAGTATGACTGGCCACTATAAGAATAAGCAAGTTGTTCACTGGGAAGCCATCAAGGCAAGCAATCAGGTTCCCTTAAGTAAAACCCCCCTCTGAGACTGAAACTCAATGGGAACACATTAGCAGGCATGTAAGCTTGCAGACCACATTGTTCTACTGGTGAGTGGATGAGGGGGAAAGACAGCAATGATGAAATGGGCTGAGTTCAGCCACATTCCATTGACTCCCATTGACCTGGAGATGAGAGAAGAGGAAAAGTTGATTGGTCCAAAGTGTGGTGAGACCTGGAGACACCTGAACCCATGGACAAGGACATAGCCTCAGAGGGCTAGAGCTGAGAGTGAAGCATCCAGCTGATATGAAGTGAGGGGGGGATCTCAAACTTGCAGATAGTACCCATCTGACCTAGTCTCGATGGTTAATAATCAGAACTCAACTAGAGGAAGATTAAAAACAAAATAAAAAACAAACAGTTTTTGATAAAGAAAACAAGGGTAAATTGCTGCAATTTGATGAACTTGACCTATACTAATGGAGGTAGTAGCTCTAAATACCAACAGAGAGGGAACGAGTCTTCACATCAAGTATCAATATCCCCTCTGTACACAGGGTAGATAGGGACTGGCAACCTAATTAGGCATTGGCTACCTAAAATGAGGGGGTGATAAGGCATGAAGTGACTGGCTTACAAGTTTTCAAGAGGGAGTTTAGTTTAAGAGTGTGTGAGGGAAGACAGAGTCCCCACTGAGTAGTTTTCATCCTGTCTACCTGGGTCTGGTACAAAGAGATGGGGATAGGATTCTTATGATTCAATAGTGAGTAATTCTTATCATGAATAATTACGACTGTCACGATTATAAAGGTAGAAGTTTTGTAACAAAAACGGGGAGGCGGGGCAGTTAATCTTACAGTCCGGAAACAGAGAACCCTAGGACCATCAAGGCAGAACAGCAAAGTGGAATGCAGAACCTTATCCAGAGAATCAGCCACACCAGAGATGGAGGCAGAGATGGGGACATGGAGAGAGGGAGGAAAGCCTGACAGCCATGAGGTAGACATGCAGAATATACACTTTGGTAGTTTAAATTATTATATATGGCTGTGGTTTTGTTCGTTTTTTAAGTGCTAAAATGAATAGAGAGAAATACTGTTAACTGATGGTACATGGAAAGGATTATAATCATTGTAATGAAACAAGGTATATGATGTGTTGAATGTAAAACTGCTGATCTGCTCTGTAAACTATCACTTAATTCACAATAAAAACTCTTTTTCTAAAAAAAGAAAGAATGATTTAGCTTTTTCTAAAATTTCATATTCAGTCTTTAAAATGTATTCAGACTTGTGTTAGAAATTCTTACACATATGGTCTATCTTGTTAACATTACGTAAACACTTGAAAATAATGCTTGTTCCGCCATTGTTGGTTATATTGTTGTTGTTATTAGATGTTATAGGTCAGTTTTGATACATAGTGACCCTCCTGCCCAGTCCTGTGCTATCCTTACAATTGGTGTTATGTTTGAGCCCATTGTTGCAGCTCCTGTGTCAGTCCTCTCTTTGAGGGTCTTACTCTTTTTCATGGACTCTCTACTAAGCATAATATTCTTTCCCAGGGACTGGTTTCTCCTGATGATATGTCTAAAGTACATGAAACAAACTCTTGCCATGCTCATTTCTAAGAAGCATTCTAGGTATACTTCTTACAACATAGATTTATGCAATTGTATGGCTGTCTAGGTATATTCATTGTTGTTCTCTAACATCATATTTCAAATGTATCAATTCTTCTTCAGTCTTTCTTATTCATTGCCCAGCTTTACCATGCATTTGAAAATACCCTAGCTTGAGTGAGGCACATTTTAGTCCTCAATTGGCAATCTTCACTCTTTAACATTTTAAAGAAGTTTTCTGTAACAGATTTGCTTAATGCAATACATTAATTGATTTCTTGACGCTGCTTCCATGAGAGTTAATGTGGATCCAAGTAAAATGAAATCCTTGGCAACTTCAATCTTTTCTCTTTTTATCATAATTGTGCTTATTGGTCCATTTGTGATGGTATCTGTTTTCTTTATATTAAGGTGTAATCAGTAAGTACTTCAAGTCATCTTTGCCATTAGCAAGAAAAGTTGTGTCATCTGCATATTGCAGGCTGTTATTGAATCTTTTGCCAATCCTGACAGTGCATTCTTCTTGCTATAGTCCAGCTTCCTAGATAATTTGCTCAGCATTACAGATTGAATGTTGTTGTTGTTGTTAAGTGCCATTGGGTTGGTTCCGACCCATAGTGACCCTGTATAGGATTTCTGAGGAGTAGCTGGTGAGCTTGAACCTTGCAGTTCAATTGGCTTTGCTGTCTGGCGTATTAACCCACAGCACCACACCAGGACTCCACAGATTGGATAAGTACAGTTAAAGAATACAATCCTGACAAACACCTTTTCTGATTTTAAACCATATTCTTTCTGAACTACTGCATCTTGATATATGTTCACATTCTGCATGAGCTCAATTAAATGTTCTAGAATTCTTAGTCTTCATAATGTTATCCATATTTTCTTTCTTTTTTTTAATGATCCATGTAGTCTAATGCCTCTGAATAGTCAGTAAAATACAAGCATCTTTCTGGTGTTCTTTACTTTCTGCCAAGCTCCATGTGATGCTAGCAATCATATCCCTTGCTCCTCATCCTGTTATGAATCTGACTCAAATTCCTAGAAGCTCTCTTTTGTTGTACTGCTGCAATCATTTATAAATTATCTTCAGCAACATTTTATTTACAAGTGATATTAATGATATTGTTTGATAATTTCTGCATTCTGTTGGGCCATCTATTTTGGAGTGGACATAAATATGGATCTCTTTAAATTGGCTGACCAAGTAGCATCTTCTAAATTTTTTGGCATGAACAAATGAGCACTTCCTTCATTGCATCTGTTTTTTGAAACATCTCAGTGGGTATTTCTGGAGTCTCTTTCTCCATCAGTGCATTCAGTACTACTTGTACTTCTTCCTTCAAAATAATTTGTTTTTAATTATATGCTACTTCCTTAAATGGTTGCACATTGACCAATTATTTTTGGTGCAGGGATTCTTTGTATTCCTACCATTGTCTTTTGGTGCTTCTTGGCATTGTTCAATATTTTGCCCATTGTTGTGGTTGTTCAGTGCCATAGAATCTGTTTTGACTCCTAGAGACCCTGTATAAGGTTTCCAAGTGGGTGGTGGGTTTTTACCAAGACCTGGCAGTTAGCAATCCACTGCTTATCCTTCAGTGCCACACCAGGACTCTGTTATTAGGTATTTTATGTTAAAGAATGTTGTGCATTCCATGTGGCTCATTCCCTTTGTCATGTAATATTTCTGTTCATCTCTTGCAATATACATTCTCCTGAATCATAGCCTTTCTGAGAATTGATGTAAGTATGCGAGAACTTTAAGGATTACTGTTTATATAGCATATCTCTCCCATACTTTTCCGTTTACCAATTTCATTATATGTAAAATATGTCTTTTGTTTTTTACAGTTGGGTTTGTTTTTTACATAGTTTGATAATTTCCACTTTTGAATTAGGATTTTAAAACTAATTACACTTAATATAATTATTGTTGTTGTTCTTAAGTGCCATTGAGTCAGTTCCAACCCATAGTGATCCTGTACAGGGTTTACAAAGGTGTAAATCTTTACGGGAGTAGAAAGCCTCATCTTTCTCATAGCGTTACTGATAATTCACAGTGTCACACATACATTTTTTTTTTTTTTTCATTTGTACTTTTGTGAATATTTCATTTCCCAGATTTATTTGATATTACTTCAGTATTTTATTTATTTATTTATTCATTTATTTTTAGTGTGCTATTGAGTATATTATTCTGTGATTATTGATTACATTTTCCATATGTGTCCACATTCTCATTATATTTGTTTTGGCTTTTCCATTTCCATTTCTTATCATTATTGTATCTTCTCTAATCTCATTGTGACCTTTTTTCATCTTTCCTTTAGGGTGAATTTTGACTATTTGATCTCATAGGGAGTTTTTTGGTTTTTTTTTTTTTAAGTAGTACAGTACTCATGTTTTATTTTGTTGTTGTTTTTATTAGTTGTTGCTTTTTATTTTGTTTTGTTTTATGAGGCAATCTGTTATTTAGCTGAAAGGTGACCTTTAGTAGTTAAATTTTGACTGGTATATCAAGACAATAGTCCCAGTGGTTCCTCTAGTTTCTACCGATCCAGTAATTCTGGCTTTTGTTGTTATTGTTATTTAAGAATTAGAGTTTTGAGAACAAACGAGATGGTGGATCAGGTGGACATGTTGTAAAGAGCTCCGCCAACAACAACACAGAATACCTGACCAAGCAGGCTCAGGGGCTGATCCCAGAACTCTGAACCACATATATAGGAATAATTAGAAGGTTGGAAGGCTCACAGCTGGGGGAATTTGTGGCAGAAGCAAGAAATCTATTGCTTTCTAGTCCAGGACGCTTGGCTGCTCCAGGAACCACCATCTTGGGTGAGACCAAGCGATGGAAGGATCAGAGCAGCCACAGATACCTGGAAGAACCGCTGAGATAAAGGTGTGGACATTATTTTCTTTTGGTAGCTGTTCATTGGTCCCTTGCTGTCTGTGTACCTCCATTTGGGTGACTATAGGAGGGCCTGAGCTAGTGGACACCCCAGTGCCACTCTCAGAGGGTTTTACTATACATGCACACAGATCTTCTCAAAATTTAAAGAGACAGTTTCCATTTAAAACCAAACAGCCACAGCCAGCCCTGAACTGTTTCCAACTAGAAAAAAAAGCCTGAACAGGGATTGTGAAGCTGGACAAGCAGACAAAAGAGGAAATAGGCCGAAAATTAAATCCTAAGTTACATCAAAATGACCAACAGTGGTATCTTGATATTTCTCAGGAAAAAGAGTGAAAAGGGAAGCCCATTTCCTGATCACATCTACCTG
>NW_006408676.1:3477880-3492466 GCF_000296735.1 Chrysochloris asiatica | reverse complement strand
GAAGTTTTGTAACAAAAAAAGGGGAGTGGTTAATCTTACAGTCCAGAAACAGAGGACCCTAGGACCATCAATAGAGGAATGCACAAATAGAATGCGGGACCTTATTCAGAGAAGCAGCAGCACCAGAGATGGAGGCAGAGATGGGGGCAAGGAGAGGGAGAGTGGCTGAGGACTCTAGATTCATCAACTCAAAAGAGAAGGACTAAGAACTGGTCTGGTGGTCAGGAGCAGACTTGCAGAATGTGTCCTTTGGAGCTGTAAATTATTATATATGCCTGAGTGGGAAAAAAAAGAATTAGAGTTTTGTTCTGAAATTTTCTTCCATTCTATCTAGGACCATCTATTGCATCCTTTGTCAGCGTGGTTGATAGTGGTACCAAGGCATTATCTAATTAGCCCTGTAAACTACTTTATTCTTTGAATCTTTGGTTCCCTTCTTTATCTTTTGCTCCAAAGCAGTAAAGATCGATAGATGGCTGCTCACAAGCTTTTAACCCCCCAGATGGTATGTGCCCTGCAAGGATGTAGAACATAAACTTAAAAAAAAAAAAAAAAAAAAAGTCTTTTTAATTTTAGAATAGTTTTTATTTGGATAGAAAAGTTCTCCCACTGAATTTCCCCTGTAATTGACATCCTAATTAATTAACATTAGTACAGTACATTTGTCACCATGACTGAACCAATACTTATACTTTTTTTTTTTTTTTTAATGAACTAGAGCCACCCAGTATTCAGATATTTGTTATTTTAGCCCAAATCCCATGTGATGTGTAATCCTTGCATCTACCTAGGCTCCTCTTGGCTCTGACTGATTCTCAAATGTTCCTTGTTTGGGATGACTTTGACAGTGTTGAGAACTATGTTCTGCTTTTGAAGACAGTCCCTGAATTGTTTTTTTGTTTTGTTTTGTTTTGTTTTGTTTTTTTACACAAAAACATGCAGGAATATATAATTATTTAAACTGATCAAAGGTCACATTTTGCAAACCAGCCTCCTGGATACCAGCACATAGTCTTTCTCTTTCCATGAGTCTATAGTCCTCAGCTGCTCTGTCTCTCCATGACATCACCTCTGCCTCCTATGGTGTTGCTGCTTCCCTAGTTAGGATCCCACTTTCCACTCATGCTCTTCCCTCCTAATGGTCCTAGGGTCCTAGAATGTAAGATTAACTTCTTGTTGTTAAGTGCCACCAAGTTGGTTCTGACACATAGTGACCCTGTATAGAGTTTCCGCGGAGTGACTGGTGAGCTTGAACCACCAATCTTACAGTTCAAACCAATTTTGAAGCCAGTGCATTAACCCACATTGCCACA
Organism: Chrysochloris asiatica; assembly: GCF_000296735.1. Classification (NCBI taxonomy): domain Eukaryota; kingdom Metazoa; phylum Chordata; class Mammalia; order Afrosoricida; family Chrysochloridae; genus Chrysochloris; species Chrysochloris asiatica. The sequence continues at coordinate 3,491,153 of NW_006408676.1, read as the reverse complement.
CCAGGAGTCATTCTCCCATTTTTGTTACATATCTTCTACCTTTACAGTGCAGTAATTGCAATTTGTCATGTAACAATTACTCACTATTGAATCAAAATAATCCTATCCTCATCTCCTTTCACCAGACCCATTTGGACAAAATGAAAACTATTCAGTGGGGCTTCTATTTTCTCCTGCACACTCTGAAACTAAGCTCCCTCTTGAAAATTTGCAAGCCAGTCACTTCATGCCATTATGATGATGGTGTTGGTGTGCCATGGAGTCAGTTCCAAATCATAGTGACCCTGCACAGGGTTTCTGAGGCTGTAAATTTTTACAAGAGCAGAACACCTCATCTTTCTCACACAGAACAGCTCTTAGTTTAGAACTGCTAGCCTTGAGGTTAGCAGCCCAGTTTGTAACTACTTCACTACCAGAGCTCCTTTTGTGCCATCATAGTTCCCCTCCCCCATTTTAAGTAGCCAATGTTGAAGTTGCCCATCCTATCAGCCCCATTTACTGAGGGGATAGGATTGATCCTTGATGTGAAGACTCCTTCCCCCTCACTTGATATTTTGAACAACTACATCCATAAGCATCGTAAAGAGCTCTGGTAGCATAGTGGTTACAAATTGGACTGCTAACCTCAGGGTCAGCCGTTCAAAACTACGAGCTGTTCCACGGGAGAAAGATGAGGCTTTCTGCTCCCATAAAGATTTACAGCCTCGGAAACCCTGAACAGGGTTGCTATGAGGTGGAACCGACTCCACGGCACATAACAACAACACATCCATAAGCAAAGATCAAGTTCATCAAATTTTAGCAATTTACATTTGCTTCCTGTTTCAAACTTCTTAATCTTCCTCTAGTCAATTCTGATCATCAAGCCATCCAAGCTAGGTCAAACAGGTAAGTTTGAGCATTCTTGCACATCTTCCCTCAATATCAGCTGGATGCTTCACTCTCACCTCTAACCCCTAGTGACTAGGTAAGTGTTCATGGGATCAGGAGTTCCCAAGTCTCCTCAAATTCCAGATCAACCAGCCCTTCCTTCTCTGTCTTTCATCTCAAGGTCAACACGAGTCTATGGAATATGGTCAAACTTAGCCCATATCTTCATTACTGCTTTACCTCCACTTCCACTCACAACTAGACCAACACAGGCATCAATGAGCTTACAAGCCTGCTCATGTGTTTCCTTTGAGTTTCAGTCTTGGAAGGGGTGTGTCCTGAAGGGCTTTGATGGCTTCCAAGTGAACAACTTGTCTGTTTTTTTTTCCCCTGCTTTTCTTTCTTTCAAGAAGTATTTTCTGTTCCTCTAGCTGCTCTGAGTTCGTCTTTATGTCCTTTCCAGTGGGAATGTCTCATCTCAGAAGGTTCTGGATGTGGCTCAGGATTCCACCTAAGACCCATACTTTACAAAGGCTTGACAAGGAGCCTAGGCAAATTTCACTAGGCAAATTCTAGAACCCATTTTTGATATTGTAATCAGTTATAGGCTGAAGACAAGCTTACAAGCTTTCTGTAATCATATTTCCCAATATTCCTCTCTATCCCACTTAAATGTCTATTTTACATTAGTAAAACAAATGTTCACAATACCGTCAAGCACTTTAACATTATTTCCCTTCTTTACCCATTCAGACTATGCCTCCATCTCTGTATCACAGAGCCCTGTGGTATAACATAAACTTTATTAATAATTATGTTGTGCCAATTGACCAAGTCTTCCCATGAGATTAGGGTCCTCAATCTTCAAACAGAGTAAACCAATCCTTTGAGGTGTTTGTTATGTCTGAGAGGTATCCGTGCTTTATTATATATATATATGAATATATTTGCAGCACACACAGATCTGTGTATACAGATACATTTATGTATACATATATACCTTGCTATAGCGTAGTGGTTACGAATCGGGCTGTGAACCGCAAAGTTAGCAGTTCGAAACTACCAGCTGTTCTGCAGGAGAAAGATGAGGCATTCTGCTCCTGTAAAGTTTTACGGCCTCGGAAATGCTGTACAGGGTTGCTATGAGTCGGAACCAACTCCTTGGCACATAACAACAACAACAATACACCTTTATGGGTATATTCTACCTATGTAACCATGTATGTATTTTTGGTTGTTGGCTCTGGTAGCGTAGTGGTTACGAATCGGGCTGCGAACCTTAAGTTCAGCAGTTCGAAACTACCAGCCGCTCTGCGGGAGAAAGATGAGGCTTTCTACTCCCGTAAAGATTTACACCCTCGGAAACCCTGTACAAGGTCGCTATGGGTCGGAACCGACTCGACGGCACTTACCAACAACAGCTGTTGTTTTTACCAAATTTTGTAAGTTAGAACATTTACCATAAGGTCCCTTAATTTCATATATTTCTTATTGCCATCATTTACCTTGTTTAAATTGTGCAAAATTCACTCGCATTTGGTGTTTTCCTGCCCATTTTTTTTTCTGAGGAAGTGGCTTTCCACTTACCATAATGGTTGTACCATTTTACAATCATACCAGCATTGGATATGGTTCCATTCTCTCCACAATCCCACTAACATTTATTGTTTTCTGTTTCTTTGTTGAGTGTCATTTTTGCAGGAGTAAAATACTGAACTACTCACTACAAGGTCAGCTATTCAAACCCACCAGCCACTCTTGGTAAACCCCATTCATGGTTGCTATGAGCATGAACTGACTCAACAGCATTTAACAACAAAACAACATCTCATTGTAGTTTTGATTTGTATCTTGCTTATGTTAATGATTGCAAGCATATTTTCATGTGTTTGGTGGCCACTGAATGTCCTCTGGTAAACTTTCTGTTCATGTCCTTTACCCTTTTTAAAATTTGATTTTTTTTGTTGTTGAATTGTTAAAATTTTCTGTATATTTTAGAGATTAGACCATTACCAGATACATATTTCCTAAAGATTTTTTTTTCCTTCTCATTTTGTAGTTTAAAAAAGGTCTGAAGATGTTTGTCCTCCTCTGATTTCATAGAGAGAAAGGAAAATCAAACTAACCTCGACCTGAGGCTGATTCATATCTGACAGAGGGCCGACATGCCTCTACCTCTCTTTCCTACTTTGCCATTTCTGATACCAGCCATTGCTCCCACAGTACTGTCTATGTCTCTACTGGGTTAGATAATTTATTGCAATGGCCATACAGAACTCATAAGTAATGCAATGATGGGATTTATTAGGGAACTTACCAATTACAATTTAGCATCAGAAATGCTCAGGACACAATTCTTCCAGCTGATAAAACCCCTTTCTCTAATCCTTGGTTGCTCAGCCACATGGATCTTGGTCTCTCAGCTCCATGACCTTGGCCTTTTTCCTGTTTGGGCAATGTTTAGTATTGCCAATAAATGACCAAAGGATGCAGCACTTTACCATAAGCCCCAACCAAAAGGTGCTCAGCTCTAGCTCTATGGACCAGTAAGCCTTGCTGCCTGATTAAGTACCTGGGGGCATCCTATTCTGCAAACAAGTCTCCTGCCCAAAGGCATTCAGTTTTACTCACTGGTGGGCCAGGAAGCCCACCACTCTGTCTTGTGCTCTGGCTCTTGATTCTGCTTCTGCCAACCCTCTGTCACTCCTCTGTTGTGATGCTGGTTTCACAACTTATTTTAAACCCAGTAGGATGGCAAACTGAGAAACAGTTTCATTAGAGTTTCAATATTTTATAATCACAATGAACCCTGTTAATAGTCACTCACAACTGAATCGTATAATCCTATGAGCATCCACTCCAATCTTCTCTTACCCAGATTCATCAGAAAAAAGAGGACATACATCCAATCTATATGGTCTTACCATTTGTTTGTATGGGGTAGCAAAGACAGTACTAAATTAAGTGCACCACATGGTCATATTAACTGTACCACAAGTAGAGTCTCTTTTTATTCTTTTGATAAATTGTTTTAATGAGCATAAGTATTTAATTTTTCGGCAGTCCCATTTATCTAATTTATCTTCAGTTACTCATGCATTTGTAATTGTGTTTGGTATTCTGTTTCTGAAAAAAATTAATTAGGTCCCATAGTTCTTTCCGTATATTATTTTCTAGAAACATTATAGCTTGAGCTTTAACTTTTAGGTCTCTGATCCCCTTTGAGTGAGTTTTTGTGCATAGTGTTAGGGATGGGTACTGGTTCTCATTTGTCTTCAATTGGATATCCAGTTCTGCCCCAGCACCATTTATTGAAGAGTCTGCTTCTTCCATTGAATGGTCTCTGACGCCTTGTTATAAAACAACTGCCCATAGATGAATGGATTTGTTTGTTTCAGAGTTCTCAATTGTGTTCCATTGATCTATGTGATCATTGACCCAAAACCAGCCTATTTTGACTGCTGTGCTGTTAGACCATATTGAGATTGGAGAGTGTGAGGTCTTCTGCTTTGTTCTTTAGTAATGCTTTGTGTATCCAGGGTCTCTTTCTTCTGCTTATAAAGGTGATTAGCTTTCCATCTCTTTAAAGAATGATGATGGAGTTATCATTTTGAGTAGCAGTAACATTTTCAAAATGTTGAATCTTTCATTCCATGACCATGGAATATTTTTCTATTTATGTTGATCTCTTTTCATTTCTTGGAGTAAATAATATTTTACATCCCTGGCTAAACTAATTCTTAGGTATTTTATCCTAGTGGAGGATACTGTAAATGATATTGTCTTCTTGATTTCCTCTTTGGCGTTCTCTCTCATTTTTTGGTATAAAGGAACTCCACTGACTTTTGTACTCTGTCACTTTGCTGAGTCCTCCCATTAGATTCAGTAGTTTTCTTGAAGCATCTCTAGGCTTTTCTATGTATGTATAAGATCATGTCATCTGCAAATACAGATGGTTTTACTTCTTCCTTTCCACTTTGGATGTCATTTACTTCCCTTTCTTGCCTCATGTCTCTGGTTAAAACATTTATTGTTGTTATGTGCTGTGGAGTTGGTTTGGACTCATAGTGTCCCTGCATAGGGTTTCTGAGGCTGTAACCTTTACAGGAACAGAAAGCCTCGTCTTTCTTCTGCGGAACAGCTGCAGAACACTGCTGCCCGTGAGATTAGCAGCCCAATTCGTAACCACTACGCTACCAGAGTTAGTACAGTGTTAAGTAAGATTTGTGATAGTGGGCTTTCTTGTCTCTTTCCTGTCCTTAAGGCTCTCAGTCATTTTTTCCAGGAAAGGGTGTTGAATTACATCAGATGTCTTCTCGGCATCATTTTAGATGATCATGTGATTCTATTCCTTTGTTTTATTTATGTGATAAATTACATCAATTTGATTTTATAATGTGCATTCTTGCTGTGAATCCCCCCTGATCATAATGTATGATTTTTTAAAAAAAATCATACTATGAAATTTGATTGGCTAGAACTGTATTGAGAATTGTTGTGTCTATATTAATGAGAGTCTTGGTATGATGCTATGGGATCAGCACTAGACTGCTAACCACAAGGTTGGCAGTTCAAACCCACCAGCCACTCCTTGGAAACCCTATACAGTGTTATTATGTGTCTGGTCTGATTTCTACCTAATTAAACAACAACGTTAATGAGATCATTATCAGTAGTTTTTTTGTTTTTGTGGTGTCTTTACCTGTTGGTATTGTTTTAAGTGCCTTGGAGTCAGTTCCAACCTATAGCGATCCTGAACAGGGGTTCCAAGGCTGTAAATCTTTACGGGAGCAGAAAGTCTCATCTTTCTCCCACAGAGCAGTTGGTAGTTTTGAACTGCTGGTCTTGTGGTTTGCAGCCCGATTCATAACCACTATGCTACCAGAGCTCCTTACCTGGCTTGACTTAATTCACTAGTATCAGGGTGATGCTAATTTCATAGAATGCAGTGGGTGGTATTTCTTTTCTGTCTTTTAAAAGAGCTTGAGGTGAATTGGTGTCAGTTCTTCTCTCAATGCTTGGTAAATTTTCCCAGTGAAGTCATCTAGGCCAGGGCTTTGCTGTTGTTGTTGAGAGTTGTTTGATGACCTCTTCAATTTCTTTTGTTATGGGTCTGTTTAGATTTTCCACCTCTATTTGTGCTAGTTGGAGTCCTGGTGTGGTACTGTAGTTATGATTAGCACTGAATTGTTAACTGAAAGTTCTGTGGTTCAAACCTCCTCAGAAAACCTATACAGAGTAGATATGAGTCTGAACTGACTCAATGACATTTAACATCCACAACAACATTTGTGTTCATTTAGGTAGGTAGTGTGTTTCCAGAAATTTTGTCCTTATCTTCAAGGTATGATATAGCATGATTTTTCATTGAACAAGTAGTCCCTGATTTATGATGTACTCATGCTACATCAAACTGACCTTATGACCATCTGCTTTTTGTTTTTTGTTTTATACATCTTATTGTTAGTAATATGTACTACATAAAATGTTGCAGCTTGTGATTTGCTGATTTTATCATTCTCAGATGTTCACTCACAGATGCTCAATGTTATGATCTATACAGATACTGATAATAAAAGTTAATAAGAATGAAAACTAAAATAGAATGAGGTATTTGATTTACGTCAGAAGTGAGTTACAAAACAGTCATAACACTGGAAACTTGTCATAAATTGGGGTTACCTGTATTCTGTTATGATCTTCATCTCTGTTGGATCTGTTGTCTCCAATTTCATTCTTTATTTTCTTTATATGCATATTCTCCATTTTTATTCTTTGTCAATTAGACCTGTAGTTTTTCTGTTTTATTGAACCTTTCAAAGAATCAACTTCTAGATTTATTTTCTATTTTATTTATTTTGACTGATTTTTATTATTTTCTGTCTTCTGATAGTTGTGATTTGCTTTTGCTCTCTCTTCCTTTTCAATTTGTTTTAGTTGTCGGGTTAAGTTATTGATTTTGAACCTTTCTTCTTTTTAATGTATGGATGTATTGCTATAAATTGATCTTTTAGCACATATGCCACATCCCATTCGTATGTTGTATTTTCATTCTTGTTTGTTGTTGTTGTTCTGAAGTGCTGTTGAGTGTGTTCCCACTTACAGTGACCGTGAATAGGGTTTCCAAGGAACACCTGTTGGGTTTGAACTGCCAACCTTGTGGTCCCCAGTCCAGTGCTTATCCTACAGAGCCACACCAGAAGTCCATTCTTATTTGCAGGATTTTAAAGATTTCACTTTTGATTTCATCTATAAACCAATAGTTTTTTTTCAGTAATGCACTAATTGTTGTTTTTGCTAAGTGCCATCAAGTTGTTTCTGACCCATAGAGATCCTGTATAAGGTTTCCAAGGAGCAGCTCATGAGTTTGAACCACCAACCTTCTGGTTCAAACCAACCTTTTGGTCTAGTGTTTATCCTACTGCACCACACCAGGACTACAATGTGTTAATCAGTTTCCATGTATTCAGTTTCTTTTCCTTGTCCTTTTTGGTATTAATTTCTAGCCAAGTTATGATCAGAGAAGATGTTTTATATAATTTCAGTCTTTTAAAATTTACTGATCTTGCTTTGTGGCCCCATGATATGTTCTACAAGGGGCTTGAAAAAGTCTGTGTAAAATTATATTGTATTTTAATTCTATTATTCCACAACTTTTTAAGGTCCATCTATACTGTGGAGAATGTTTCAAGTGCATGAAAAATGAATGTGTATTATTCTGCTGTTGGGTTTTGTGTTCTAGATTTGGCTCTGAGGTTCAGTTGTTTGATAATGTTATTTAGGTTTTCTGTATCTTTGCTGATTTTCTTTCTAGTTTTCTGTCCATCATTGAAAGTGGTGTGTTAAAATGTCCTACTATTATTGTAGATTTCTCTGTCTGTTAGTGTTTATTTTCTAGGTTTTGAAGTTTGGGCATTGGGAGTATGGGTGTATAAATGTTTGTCATTCTTAACTTTTCTTGGAGAATTGACCATTTAATCATTATATAATTTCTTTCTTTGTATCTTTTTTCTTTCTTTCTTTAACCAAAAAGCTATGTATTTATTTAAATGTCCAAAGGACATATTGTGCAAGTCAGTCTCCTGCTCGCAGACTGTACACAGCCTTTCTCACTTCATGGGCTTAGAGTCCACAATTGCTCTATCTTTTTGTGTCATCGCCTCTGCCCTTGGCTCTGCTGTTGCATTGTAGGATCTCATGTTCCAATTATGCTCTTCCTTCTTGATGGTCCTAGAATCCTCTGTTCTCTTTCTTTATGTCTTATAATGGTTTTTGACTTAAAGTTTATTTTGTCCGATAATACTGCCACTCTTGCTTTTTTTGGATTACTGTTTGCTTGGTATATATTTTTCTTTTTTTTTTAACCTGTTTATGTCTTTAGGTGTAAGTATGTATCTTGTAGACAACACATTTATAAGTTATAAAACACATTGATGAGTTTTATATATGTAATATATAATATATATGTGTTGTTGTTGTTAAGTGCCATTGAGTCAGTTCTGACCAATAGAGACTCTGTATGGGGTTTCTTAGGAGCAGCTGGTAAACTTGAATCACTGACCTTGCAGTTCAAGCCAGCTTTGCAATCCAGTGCATTAACCCACAGTGCCATAGTATGTATGTGTATATATATAACATGTATTTATCTCTTTCTCTGCTCTTTGACTCTTTACTGGTGTACTTATTCCATTTACATTCAGTGCAATTATTGATAGGTATAGATTTAATGCTGCCATTTTGTTATGCTTGTGTGTGTCTATGTGTGTGATATTAATAAATTCTTTATTAGTCATTACTTTCTGTGTTATTTATGTATGTGGAATTTCTTTTCCTTTCATTTGTTATTTTTTATTTACTAAGGTTTTAAAAAAAATTCCTCTTCTTTCTTTTGATGAGTAAATTTATTACTTATCATTATGATCACCCTAATGTTTATATTTATTCTAAATTTAAATCAATCTGTTACAATCTGTTCTATCTTGAATTTGCCTTGACATCCTCTCCATATGGAAGTTGTGGAACTACATCGTTCTCCCTTTTGTTTTGAAGTTGTTATTGTTGTTTGTAATAATTTCACAGCTCAGGTTCCCTTTAATCAGTTTTGTAGGATTATTGTGCATTTTTGAAGTCTTATCTGGCTTGATATATTGCTGATACTTATCTCAGATGCAATCTGATATTGTTGGTTTTCCACTGGAATTCATTTATTATTTCTTGTACAGCTAGTCTGGAAATTCCATCTTTTTAGAATTCTAATTTGTATTTTCCATTAATGTCTTCATTGTAATTCTTTTTATTAGCATTATAGTGAATTATCTGATTGACAATATGTATTCTCATTTTTTTAGACTCTTAACCTGATACTTTCGAATTCTTACTTTCCATTTTGCATTTTGTTTACTTACTCCTCTTTTCTGTGTGATTATGTTCATATCATTTGATTCTCAACGAGTTTTAAATTCCAAAACTATAATATTGTTATAATTTTTGCTGTCAACCGTTATTTTTTAATAAAATGCAAGAAGTACTACATATACTTACTCATTTCTGGTGCTGTTCATTACTATCTATAGATGATTCTATCTGATACCATTTTCCTTTTAATTGAAGAGTAACCTTTTGCATTTCTTATAGAGCAAGTCTGCAATGAAAGCTTTGGTTTATATGAAAGTGTCTTTATTTCAGTCTGTTGTTGTTGTTGTTGTTGTTATGTGCCGTGGACTTGGTTCCGACTCATAGCGATCCTGTACAGGGTTTCCGAGGCTGTAAATCTTTACGGGAGCAGAAAGCCTCCTCTTTCTCCCACGGAACAGATGGTAGTTTCGAACTGCTGACACTGAGGTTCACAGCCCGATTTGTAACCACTACGCTACCAGAGCATCTCACTCTAGTTTGTAAAAAATTTCACTAGACATAGAACTTTCGATTGACTTACTTTTTTTTAACTTTTAGCAATTTAGAAATGTTGTCCCGTTATCATCTGATGAGAACTAAGAAGTACCATTATTTTTAATATGTTCAAAGAGTCTTTCTTTGGTTTTCTGCAGTTTGACTGAATGTGCCCACAGTGGTTCGGTTTTTGTTTGGTTTTTAGTGTTTATTGTGAACTGAGTGATAATTTACATGGGAGAACATTGACATTACACTCATCATTTCATTGCAATGATTACAGTCTCCTCCATGCATCATCATTCACCAGTATTTTTGCTTTTCTTGCCTCTGTTTATTTTTATTTTAATTTTTTTGGGGGGTATGTACACAAAAAGACTCAGGAATATATAATCATTTGAAGAACCAAAGGGCACATTCTGCAAGGCTGCCTCCTGGCCACCAGCATCTGGCCACCAACACACAGCCTGTCTCTTTCCATGAGTCTAGAGTGCTCACCTCCTCCCTCTCTCCATGTCCTTTTCTCTGGTATCACTGATTCTCTGGATAGGGTCCCACATTCGGCTTGGGTTCTTCTGTTTCTGGACTGTGAGATTAACTACTCCCCACTTTGTGTAACAAAACTTCGACCTTTACAGTTGTGACCATCACAGTTAGTCATGATGACAATTACTCACTATTGAATCATAAGAATCTTATCCTCATCTCCTTTTACCAGACCCATCTAGACAAGATGAAAACCATTCAGTGGGGATTCTACCTTTCCCCTGTACACTCTGAAACTAAACACCCTCTTGAAAACTTGGAATCCAGTCACTTTGTGCCTTTATTGCCCCTCCATTTTAGGTAGTCGTATTCTTTCACCATACTTATTCAGCCTGTATGCTGAGCAAATAATCCGAGAAGCTGGGTTATATGAAGGAAAATGTGACATCAGGATTGGAGGAAGACTCATTAACAACCTGCGATATGCAGATAATACAACCTTGATTGCTGAAAGTGAAGAGGACTTGAAACATTTACTATGAAGATTAAAGAGCACAGCCTTCTGTATGGATTACATCTCAATGTAAAGAAAACAAAAATCCTCACCACTGGACCAATAAACAACATTCTTATCAACAGAAAAAAGATTGAAGTTGTTAAGGACTTCATTCTTCTTGGATCAACTATCAACACTCATGGAAGTAGCAGTCAAGAGATCAGATGACATATTGCACTGGGCAAATCTGCTGCACAGGAACTTTTTAAAATATTGAAGAGCAGAGATGTCAGCTTGAGGACTAAGGTGCGCCTGACCCAGGCCATTGTGTTTTCAATAGCCTCATATGGATGTGAAAGCTGGACAGTGAATAAGGAGGATCGTAGAAGAATTGATGTTTTTGAGTTGTGGTGTTGGAGGAGAATACTGAAAGTGCCATGGGCTGCCAAAAGACCCAATAGATCTGTTTTGGAAGAAGTGCAGCCAGAGTGCTCTTTGGAGGCCAGGATGGCCAAACTTCATCTCTCATACTTTGGACATATTGTCGGGAGGGACCAGTCACTGTAGAAGGATATCATGTTTGGTAGGGTGGAGGGTCAGAGAAAAAGAGGAAGACCCCCAATGAGAAGGATTGGCCAGGTGGCAGCATCAATGGACTTAAGCATGGCAACAATATTGAGATTGGGCCAGGGTTGGGCAGTGTTTCATTCTGTTTTGCATAAGGTCACTATGAGTTGGTATCGACTCGATGGTACCTAACAACAATGATGTCTAAATTGTCCATCTGGTGTGGCACTGTGAGTTAATGTGCCAGACTGCAAAGCTGTTTGAACTGAAAAGTCGGTGGCTCAAGCTCACCAGCTGCTCCTCTAAAACCCTATACAGGGTTGCTATGTGTTGGAGCCAACTCAGCAGCCCTTAACAATAACAACATCAACCCCTTTGTAGGGGATAGGATTGATCCTTGGTGTGAAGGCTCTTTCTCTCTCAGTTGGTATTTTTAGCTTCTACATGCATAAATATAGGTCAAGTTCCTCAAATTGTAGCAATTTACACTTGTTTCCTTTTCTCAAAATTTGTTTTATCTACTTCTGGTAGCGTAGTGGTTACGAATCGGGCTGTGAACCGCAAGGTCAGCAGTTCGAAACTACCAGCAGTTCCGCGGGAGAAAGATGAGGCATTCTGCTCCCGTAAAGATTAACAGCCTCGGAAACCCTGTTCAGGGTCGCTATGAGTCGGAACCGACTCCACGGCACATAACAACAACAACAACAACTTCTCGTTGAGTTCTGATTATCGAGCCATCAAAGCTAGGTTAAATAGGTGCTATCTGCAAGTTTGGGCATTCTTGTGTGTCTCCCCTCACTTCATATCATCTGTACGCTTAACTCTCAGCTCTAGCCCTCCATGACTGTGTCTTTGCCCATGGGTTCGGGGGGTCTGCAGGTCTCACCATACTTTGTACCAACCAGCCCTTCCTCTCCTCTCTCTCATCTCCAGGTCTATGGGAGTCTATAGAACATGGTTGAACTCAGGCTATATATTCATTGCTGTCTTTCCGCTCCTACTCACCAGGAGACCAATGGGGTTGCCATCAAACTTACATGTCTGCTCATGTGTTCCCTTTTAGTATCACTTTTGGAGGGGTGTTTGTCTTGAAGGCACTTGATTGCTTGCCTTGATGGCTCCCTGGTAGACAGCTTGCTTGTTCTTCTAGTAGCCAATCAAGCTATCATTTTTGTCTTTGGTTTTTCTTGCTGATCTGTTTTTCAAGAAGTATCTTATGCTCCTCTAGCTATTCCAGGCGGGTCTGCTTATCCTTTCAAGTGGGAATGTCCCACCTCAGAAAGTTCTGGATGGGGCTCAGAGTCGCACCTAAAGTCCTATATACTACAAAGGCTCCGCAGGAAGCCTATTTCACTGGGCAAGTTCAAGAACCCCTTTTAGGTATTCCAGTCAGTTATAGGCTGAAGATGGGCTTATAAATTTTCTGTACCACATATGGTTTACTCCATATTTATGCTGCTTGATGTTTGCTGAAATTTTTGAATCAAAACATTCTTTTTTTTTTTTTTCACCAAATTTGGGAGGTTCTCTGCCATTGTATCTTGAAATATTTTCTGCCTCAATGGCACACTTTTGTTTTATCAGTAATGTCACTTGCATGTGAGTTGTTATTGTTATTGTATGCTGTTTAGTAGGTTCTGACTGATAAGAGTTTCTGAGGCTATAAATCTTGATGGGAGCAGAAAGCCTCATCTCTCTCCTGAAGAGTAACTGGACTGCTGACCTTGTGTGTAACAGCCCAACAGTAACCCACTATACTGCCAGGCCCTGTAAGGTAGAACATTTTATTTTGTTCTGAAGGTCCCTCAGGCTCTGATTAATTTTATTAAATATCTTTTCTGTCTGCTCTTAAATTATATAATTTCAATGTATCTGAGTCAGATTCATTTTTATATGTCTTCTCAAATGTCTTTACATTTTTCTAAGTGAATACTTACTTCCCCCAATGGTATGCATTAGAGTTTT
>NW_006408676.1:3456954-3476120 GCF_000296735.1 Chrysochloris asiatica | reverse complement strand
ATATTTGTTTGAGGTATTTTCCTGCTGAATTCAGCATTTGATTAGTTTCTACTGTCCTTATTTTTTTCTCTTAATTATAAATCTGTATAGATCACAGCTTCCTCTCTCTTTGTATACCTATTGTTTTTGATTGAATATTGGACATGATGGATAATACATTGTAAAGACTCACGATTTTGTCACTATTTGAAAGATGATTGATTCCTGTTTTAGTAGGCATTGATCTGACCTGCCTGGATTCAGACTTTAAAGTTTATCTCAGCTTTGAATCTTGGCAGGGATTAATTTTAAGTTTGCTAAAATAGACAAACCTATCATTGCTAACATCAGATGGATCAAGGTTGAAAAAAAGAGAGTACCAGAAAGAAGTTACATGTGCTTTATTGACTATGCATAGGTATTTTACAGTGTAGATCATAACAAACTAAGAATGGGAATTCTAAAACACTCAATTGTGCTCATGAGGAACTTATATATAGACCAACAGGAAACCATTCTAACAGAACAAGGGGACATTAAATGGTTTAAAATTATAAAACCTCTGTGCCAGTACTGTATCCTTTCACCACACTTATTTAATACAAATAATCAGAGAAATTAGAATATATGAAGAAGAACTTGGTATCGGGATTGGGGGAAGACCCAACAACCTGTGATATTCAGATGACACAACTGAAGCAAAGAGGACTTGAAATACTACTTATGAAGATCAAAAACTATAGCCTCCAGTATGTATTGTACCTCAATGTAAAGAAAACAAAATTCTTCATAATTGGACTACTAAGTAAAATCGTGATAAATGGAAAGGTTGATGTTGTCAGAGACTTCATTTTGCTTGCAGACACACCAATGCTCGTGAAAACACTCAAGAAATCAAACTATTCAATCCATTAGCCAAATCTGCTTTCAAGTATTAAAAAGCTACAGCGTCATTTTTATGACAAAGGTCAGCTTGACACAAGTCATGGTATTTTCAATTGCTTCAAATGCATGTTGAATTTGGACAATGAAATTCGGTGCCTTTGAATTTTGTGTTGGAGAAGAATATTGAAAGTACCATGGACTTCCAGAAGAATAAACAAATTTATCTTGGTAGAAGTACAGCCATAGTGTTCCTTAGAAGCAAAAATAGCAGGACTTCATGTTTCATACTTTGGACATATTGTTAGGGGAGACCCATCCCTGAAGAAGGACATCCTGCTCGGAAAATGTTGTGTTAGTGAAAAAGAGAAAAGATTTCAAGGGAGTTGAATTCACCCAGTGACAGCAACAATAGACTGAAACATACCAACAATTGGAAGATGACTCAGCACTTGGCAGTGTTTCATTCTGTTGTGCATAGTGTCTGTATGAGTTGGAACCAACTCAACAGCACCTAACATCAACAGAGTAGGCCTAGTGTACCCTGTGGTCCTCACTTCTCAGGGTCAACGTTTGTTGTCTCAGCTAAATGATAGTAGTGTGAAGGAGATGTTAAAGAGATCTGATCATTTTTGGCATGCTCCAGATTACAACATCCTGTTGCACTGTTCTTCCGCCAGCTGTGCTTACAGTACTACAATGCTTACAGTGGTTCTGTTCTTTTCTCAATTCTGCCCCATGAATATCTGACAGGGTTTTCCCAGTGGGAAACTCCCTCAACCACATCTTGCACGTAACTCCCACTGAGACTTCCAAGGCTTTCTTTTTGCAGTTTTCTCCTCTCAGATTTTGTACCTGTAAACTCGCGTATCTCCAACTACCTTGAATCGCCACATCAGCCAGAAGTAACTCCATCTCTCTTCAGTGTGTTTGGGAAATTGTCCTCAAGCATAAAGCTGAACAATTAAGGACTCATGTCTCAGGGTCTGACTACAGTCTTGTGCTGCCTGTTACTCATTATTTGAAAACAGTTGTCTCACATATTTTGGCCAATCTTCTAACTACTTACTGCCACAGGACTAAGGCAATATAAACACTGCATCATGGATGGAAGTGGTAATTAGTGAATTTATCAGAGATGGTAATTTTTCTTCTGAATAAATACACTAAATAATAATAACTAATGATAGCATGACTTACTAAATGTCAGACTCCATTTTGAAAGCCTTACTGATTAAAGACATTCGATCTTTACAACTCTACATTTTGTATTATTTTTGTGCCCAATTTCAAATAAATAAATTGAAGAATGGAGGGATTAAGTCACTTGAGTCAATTCATATATCTAAAATATTATTGAGTAATTCATTTATTAGGGGCCAGTTCTGGCCTCCAACATCTATGCACTGCTCCCCTCTAGTAGAAAGTGGGTAGTTATTTAACAAGGGGTTTTGACCGGAATAGAGAACACATTCCAATTTAATTTCTAATTGAATAACAGCAAATTTGGGCTTTTGTTTCTCTGTTTCTGGGTACTCCCATTTTTAACCTGGCCCACTAAATTGTCAGGTGCTCACCATTAACTTATTCATAATATGGAAAAAATAAGTGCTTGAAATCATATTAAGATTCATTTCATTCCCTCCTCATCCTTACCAGTTGCCTTTTCTGTTTCTTAGTTTGAGTATGAGCTCTTAACTTAACCAAAAAAAAAAAAAAAAGGCTAGTTTAAAATATAAACCTTTGGGTAGAATAATATGTTAGATTGACCATTTGATCTATCCATGACAAGTGTTAAAACACATGCGCATTGATTTCCTTTGAGGAGAGTATTTCTAAGGATAATTTAATAGTAGTATTGGGCATAGCTTTTACTGGCGCGAAGGAGGAGGGAAGAACAGATGAAGAGAGAGAGCTGCTAATGGTGTTTTCCTAATGCAATTGCTTAGGTCAGTGGAAAGCTGTCACAGCTTAATGCACTTGCTGTTTGAGGGTGTTATCATGCACAGGATTAAGCCATTCCAAACATAAAAACAACAGCAGCTTGTTATAGTGGGAGCTTTTTAAAGACCTTCTTTCAAGCGGTTATGATCATTTGAAGAAATAAATGACAGTTCTTATTGTCTTCCCCTTAATTCTAAGTCAAATCTAAGTGCTAGGAAGGAAATGCATTTAACTCTCAAAAGAGGGTGAGAGAGGGCTCATTAAATTTTTTCAAAGACCCTTCTCTTCCTATCTCCATCATACCTGTGGAAATAGACTTTATTTCTAGATAAAAATTTTCTCTAATATAAGATGTTTTGGGAACCAAAAGACAGTTTAATCTCTGGCATGCTTTTGACTTGAGAGACTCAGGGTTAAAAAAATATACCTGTATTGAAACCAAATCTTCTGATGTTTATGAGAAACCAAGGCAAATTTCTGGGGTGTATACCAAATGCATATTGATTGTCGTCTGTTATATTTTGTTATATCAAGTTATTTCTTATTGCTGTTGTTGTTAAGTGCTGTTGAGTCAGTGTTGACTCATAGCGACCTTCTATAGGGTTTCCAAGGAGTGGCTGGTGAGCTTGAACCATTGCGATTAAAACTGACCTTGCCGTCCAGCTCATTAACCTTCAGCGCTATATCAGGTTACACTGTTCAGAAAACCTCTCTAGTAGGGATACAATTAAGATGTAGAAATTAGATCATGGAAAAAGTATTAAAACCCATTTCTAAGAAATTCTTAATGATTAATTCTTCATTCCTCTCTTCAGTGAAGGTTTATTGAGTACCTTCTGGTGTGTGCATAGATCTTATTTAGTAAGGAAGTGACTCATAATGAAGTTGAGGTGGCAAACATGGGTTATTCAAATCCACGTCTAAAACTCCAGATTTAATTCTAAACACAAAAGAAGACATGTAAGGGACTTCAAGGGAGCAAAGATATGATATAACCTCATTCACATTAAATAAAATCACTCTAGAGTCTGGTTAGAGAATGGGTTCTGGGAAAGAAAGAAAAGAAGGAAAATAATTGAGAGGTCAGAGAGAATGAAATTTGATTTCGTGAAGGTAGAAAGAAATGGACTCACTCAACATATAAACGGAGGCAGAAGTGACAAGATTTTTTTTTAATTGTGAGGGGAAAGGAGTAGAAGGAAAAATTTCCAGGGTTTGGGCTTGAAATAAGTGATTGATGCTATTACTTATTGAAGTGCTAAAGTCTGGGTTCAGTAAAGATTGATGATCATTTTGGAAAGGAAAAAAATTAAGAATAGCATTTCAGAAATAATAGTTTTGAAATGCCTTACAAACATTTAAGTAGAATACCCGAAGTTGGCAATTGAACCCAGTATAAAATGGAATTGTTTTGCAGATAGGGAAATACTTTGTACCATATAACAAGAACATAGAATACTATGTGGCAGGCAGCTGTTGTTGTTAAGTACCATGGAGTCAGTTCGAACTCATAGTGACCTTGCACATCATTTCTGAGGCTGTAAATCTTTACAGGAGCAGAAAGCCTCATCTTTAGCCCGTGGAACGACTTGTAGTTTCGAACTGCTGACCTTGAGGTTAGCAGTCCGATTCATAACCACTATGCTACCATTCCTCATATTAATGAGTCTTGATACGGAGAACATGTCTAGGCTTGGGATTTAAATGAGAGATATTTTAAACATAGGAATAGGAAAACTGAACACAAATGTTAAGTGGCTATCCTACTCTGTAAAAATGAATTTCAAATTACAATCTCAGCGTTTTCTTTAAATCCTAACATTCAATACAATTTATATATTTGGATTAAAATATTTCTTGAAATTATGGAAAGAAACAGAATACTTAATTAGTGACAATCTTGTTTGAATATACTAGAAATTGCTTACATCAGACTATTGGCAGAACTATTATACTCATGTTGAAAAGTCAAATTGAACTATGTGTATAAAACAAATGTATTTAAAGCAGAAGTATCATTGGTTCTTGAAAATATTAAGACAATTGACAAACCTTTAGGTAGACTGACTAATAAGACTCAAATTGCTAAAATCAGGAAGGTTTTATTATGGACTAAAAATAAATAAAGGGATATAATCAAGAATTGCATGCAATTTAAAAATTAGATAATTTAGATAAAATGAGAACACTTACAGAAAAATATAAAGTGCCAAAACTGACTCAAGGATAAATTAAAAATTAAAAATCTGAGTAGGTCTTGAACATGTGGTCATGTGTTGTGGAATCAGTTCCAACTCTTAGTGACCCTGTATAGGGTTTCCAAAGGAGCTCTGGTAGCGTAGTAGTTATGAATCAGGCTGTGAACCTTAAGGTCAGCAGTTCGAAAGTACCAGCTATTCCGCGGGAGAAAGATGAGGCGTTCTGCTCCCATAAAGATTGACAGCTTCGGAAACCCTGTACAAGGTCGCTATGAGTCGATTCCGACGCCATGGCACATAACCACCACCAACATAGGGTTTCCAAAGTTGTAAATCTTTACAGGAGCAGAAAGTCTCATATTTCTCCTGCAGCACAATTGACATATTTGAACTGTTGACCTTGCAATTAGCAATGTAGCTTGTAATACACTACACTACCAGGGATCCTTTATTGTTATAAAGTGGTGGTTATGTTCCTTAAAGTCGGTTCCAACTCATAGTGACCCTGTATAGGGTTTCTGAGGCTTTTTTAAATCTTGATGGGAGCAGAAAGTCTTATGTTTTCTCCCACAGAACCACTGGCAGTTTCAAACTGCTGACTTTAAGATTAGCAGCCTGACTTGTAACTACTATGCTACCAGAGTTCCTTTTATAATAAGTAAGAATATTGAATTCAACCAAATAACCATCTACAGAGAAAAGCCCAACGCCACATGGTTTTAATGCTAAATTCTATCATTTAAAGAAAAAATAGCTCCATATATTCAAACACTTCCAAAAAAATGGTTAAAAAAAAAAAAAAAAGTGGAACTTATTCTAACTCACTCTGTGAGATCTGTATTATTACCCTGACACCAAAAATTAGACAAAGACATCACATAAAGGAAACTATAGATCAATATATTTTATGAATATAGATGAAAAACATCCTTATCCAAGAACTAAAAAGTAGATTGCAACCACTTATGAAAAATAGTAATACACCATGAACAAGAATAATCAGACAACTCACTTAAACAATAGGCAATTTTAATAAATGTTTCTCCAAAGACAATCTACAAATGGCCAATAAGCAGATATAAAAATGCTCAAATTAATTCTTCATCAGGGAGCGGAAAATCAAAAGCACAGTGAAATACTACTTCTCACCAACAAGGATGGCTATAAAAACAAGTCTTGATGAGGATGTAAAAAACTTGGAATCTTCATACACTGCTATTGGGAATGTAAATGGTACAACCACCTTGGAATATAGTCTGTCAGGTCCTCAAACAATTAAAAAAAGAATTATCAGGGTTGGTTGGTTGTGTATTGTCTAGTCAGTTCTGACCCAATAACTCCTACTTTAGGTCTATAGCCAATAAAATGCAAAACATATGGACTTCAATATTTAGGAGCATTATTCTTAGATCCCCAAGACCATTATACACATAGACCTGAACTCACTCCTGTGGCTTAATTTTCAATCAAATAATAGAAAATGTGGAATGAGACATATCCCAAATTTAGGAGAGTGGTTACCTCTGGAGTAGGATAAGGATCCTATGGGAAGGGCTTTATAGGTACCTATTGGAGTGAGTGTGATATATAACTATCTTCAGATCTCAACTAGAAAATGTAAAATGTTAGCATTTCAGGAATGTGATTGGCAATTACTCAGGTGTTAGCTATCAGGCAGGCCCTAGTGTGGTGCTACAGAATAAGCAAGGTCAGTTTGAACCACAAGAACAGTGATTCAAACTTACCAGTCACTCCTCGGAAACCCTATACAGGGTTGCTATGGGTCGGAACCGACTCAATGGCACCTAACAACAATGGAAACGACATAAATGTTAAAGGACTGATGTATGGGTAAATAAAACAGGGAATACCCAAACATTTGAAAATTATTTGGCCATAAAAATAAATGAGGTACTCATAGATTCTACAATTTGGATGAACCTTGGATGCATTATGCTAAGAGAAAGAAATCAGTCACACATACAAACATACAAATACCATATATTATATGATCCCATTTATATGAAATGTACAAAATGGGCAAATCCATAGACACAGAAAGTAGAGAAAAGTCAAGTAATCGTTTCATGAGACTGGTACAGTGGATGGGTGTGGTGGGGAGGGATGTACAAATGAGGGTGAAGTGGGAATGTTTTTAGCATTATGAAAAGATTTTACAATTGATTGTGTTTACTTGTGAACATAATATAAACCAGTGAATTGTAGACGTCAGGTGGATGAAATATATAGTATTTGAATCATATCTCAAAGAAGCTGATTTAGAAAATAACAGAAGTGTTATTCATTTGGAGACATTTCTACTATAAATATCTAAAATTTATTATTAATTTTTAAATTCTGGAATATTTTCAATATATGAAAAATGTAAATATATTTAAAATGTAAAATTGTTCTTGCCTGCTCTTAAGTCAATTCTGACTCATAGCAACCCTGTATAGGCTTTCCAAGAGTGGCTGGTGAGTTTGAACTGCCAACCTTGTGGTTAGCAGTCCAACGTGTTTCTTACAGCACCACACTAGGGCCCGTGTGATTGCCAACACCTGTGTAATTACCAATCAAATACCTGATTTGCTAACATTTTACATTTTCTAGTTCAGATATTAAGCTAGTTATATATAGACACTCACACAAATAGGTACCCATAAAGCCCTTCCCATACTCCATCTTTATCCTGTCCCAGAGGTTACCACTATCCTGACTTTGGGATATATCTTTCTCATTCCACATTTTCTGTTATTTGAATGAAAATTAAGCCACAGGAGTCAATACAGTTCCAGGCCTGAAGTATCTATCAGACCAATAAGCATAGTCTTTGTTTATGACTTTGAGTTTTTTTCTTCATTTGTCTCCCACTCTATCTAGGACCTTCTAATGTAATACCTTCAGAGAAGTGGTGCATCTCTTTCTTTTACCTCAAGGTCATAGAGGTGAAAGTTCTTGCAACCCATCAGTTATTTGGAATAATTGTTTCTAGTGTCCTTGAATTTTTTCCCCCTCTTCTTTTTACTGGATGGGAGAGATAAACAGTTGCACCTTAGATGTGGACTATGTTGTGCCAAGTGGCCTGATGTACCTTATCACCATGGCCCTGACACCCAGAGACTTCAAGGTGTTTGGTTAGGACCAAGAAGTTTTTATAACACTGCCCTCCTTATGGACTCCTCGTGTGACGCTGTAGAGTCAGCAATGGGCTGTGAACCACAAGATCAACATTTCAAACCCACCAGCTGCTCCTTGAAAACCCTATACAGTGTCACTATGAGTCAGAATCAACTCCACAGCATTTAACAACAATAATGTATGTTGTATTATAGTCATGAATATATTTGCAGCATATGTAAATACATATATAGAAATATCCTCTGGCAAACCTATATATGGAGTCCTGATGTGGCGGTGTGAGTTAATGTGCTAGACTGCAAAGTCAGTTTGAACCGCAAGGTCACTGTCTCAAACTAACCAGCTGCTCCTCGAAAACCCTATACAGGGTCACTTTGGGTCAGAACCAACTCAGTAGCACTTAACACCACCAACAAACCTATATATATTTGTGGATATGGTATCATCTCCTTCCCATATCTGTTCAGCTTACATATCTGTCTATATAGCCACTCACAGACTATTTTTAATACTATTATTTTAAGATTGTTAAATACTAGTATTTATCTCTGCTACTTTTAACTACTTGGATCACTATGAGTTGAAACTAACTAGATGACACCTAATAACAACAATATGTCTGATAATCACTAGCATGGTTTCATGTCTTTGTTGACCACCTGAATGTCTTTGGTAAAGTGTCTGCTTTGTTGTTGTTGTTAAGTGTCTTTGAGTAGGTTCTGACCCACAGTGACCTTGTGTAGGCTTTCCAAGAAGCAGCTGGTGAGCTTGAACTGCCTACCTTGCAGTTCAGATCAACTTCACAGTCTAGCACACACAGTCCAGTACATTAACCCACAGGGCTACACCAGGACTCCATGTATATAAGGTGCTTTAGTGTTTATGAAATACTTAGGATTTTCCTCCTTTTTTCTTTTGTTAAGATGGTTTGTTAATTTTCTTTGAAGTTACCCTGTAATTCATTATTTTTCCCCAAATTGTAAGCAGTGTGTTTTATCCTGAAATTTTCTTGACCTCCTTTTCATTTGGAAGTTTGTAACTACACTTCATTCCTTCTTTTTGGCTTTGTAGTTTCTCTCACTTACAAATTGATATCTCTAGCTTCCTGTTTTCTGTTTTGTAGGTTTCTTTTACTTTGAATTTTTCTATATCTGAGTAGGTTTCTGGATTATGCTGTCATGTATGTTAATATAAGGTGGTTGACTATCATTGTTGGATCTCTGTTCAAAGAATTCCCTTTAGCAATTCTTATGGTTCATCTGGCTATCAAAAATGTCTGTAATTTCTATTTATCTGAAAGTGGCCTAATTTACACTGTATTTGGGGGATAAATATAATAGGAATACAATTCCTGATTGGTTTTTTCTTTCTGATTTTTATATATGTCTTTTCATTGCTTTCTTGCTTGCATGGTTTCTGCTAAGAAATTAGAGCTTAGTCTTACTGATTGTCCTTCATAGATTACTTCATTTTTCCTGAGCTTCTTTCAGGAATCTTTCTTTGTCTTTAGTTCTAGAAACTTTGATTATGACATATCTAGGGGTCCATCCTGTTTGGGGCTCATTGAGTTTCTGGAATCTTAAATGATATTAGGGAAGTTTTCTTTCAACAAATCTTAAACACTTCTGTGGATTTTTTTTTTTTTTTTTTTTTTCTGTCTCTTCCTGTTCTAAAATTCTGGTAACATGTGTTATTCCTTTAATGGTGTACCAGATAATTCTGCTTAGGCTTTCTTCATTGTTTTCATTTTTTTTTTTTTTTTATCATTATTCTTCTAACAGATTAGTATTGAGAAATTTATCTTCAATTCTGTCTTCCATTGATTTCATTGATTTACCCTTTCAATGCACTATCGGTTTCTGAATTCTTAGAGTTACTCTTCTGAATTTCTATTTGCTGTATTTATTTATTTTTCATTAGTTTTGTCACTTTGTTCTTGTGGTTTTTCCTGAATTATTCTAGAGTTTTGTCTTGTTTTCTTCTATCCTTTTAATCTTATAAAGGTATATATATATATAATCTTTTAAGTTCCTTGTCAGGTAGCTCTGATCACATTTCTTCTTCAGAAAGGATTTCTGGGTCTGTATTTTGATCACTTGTTTGAGCTACTTTGTTTTATTTCTTTGTGTGAACTGAGGCAGTCTACTGTTGTGTTTTATATTTAATTTATGGTTGTATGTTGGTGTATTTTGCCCAGTCCCCCATCCCCTTTGCTTTATTTTATTTTGATGTAGCCAAGCTAGCCAGCCAGGGGTGCTACTCTGATCTCTAGCTTGGCAGCACTTAAGACACTCACCACCTGTCTCCTGGTTGAATGTAACAGAGAATGCCAGTTTGTGCACAGTTCTCTGTTCACTCTCCATGTATAGCAGTGAGGAAGTATTAGGTTAGTGTCTATTATTCATCAGGTAGTACAGAAGCAGATTGTGGCTCTCACTCAGTGAATGTGGCTATAAGAAGAATTTTAATTACTATGATTTTTAATTCCTGAAATTCCATATTTATACATAATGATTCAGAGAATAATCTCTGTAACAAGACTGTGTCAGTTTAACTTCTAGCTTTAATGCTTAAAAGCTGTATTATTTTGAACAATTATTTAACTTTATAGTTCACCGGTTTACTCATCTCTAAAGTATAAATAATTAATAATAGATTAAAAGGATTAGATTATTTAATACTGCAGTGCAGTGAATTGCATCATATGACTCTTCTACCCTTAGTCATTGTAACTCCCATCAAACAGCATTTTTACCCTGATAGTAGGTGGAAGACGATGCTGAGAGGATTGTGCGATTCCATTGTGATTGGTTAACAGAATTAACTGTGATTGTAAAGACTTGAAACTCTAACATGTATAAAATGAGCCATTTCAGACATAGGAATGGGGATCTCACTACTATCAAAGAGGAAGAACAAGCATACAGACTACACCACCCATTGTGCACCTGTTACACTCAGGAGATGGCTATTTACAGGGGTTGTGAACAGAGATGGGATATGTGTACAGAAGGTCCTCACAGAATAAGATTGGTCCAGCAGAGAAAGAGATCAGGAGTGAGCTAGGAACCGGAGAAGGTTTCCTGGTGCCACCACATTTGAGTGAAGAACTCATTACATTTTAAAACCTCTAAATTTGAACATGGCTTTCCACATCATTATGGGAGAATATATATTAAGATAGGAGCATAGACTGTGTATATATACTTAAAGTTTTTATTGTGAATTGACTGTTAGTGTACATGGGGGAACAGCAATTTAACACTCATCCTATCATATTTGTTTCACTGCAGTGATTACAATCATACTCATTTCATTGGAATGCTTACAATCCCCTGTATGCTTCATCATTCAACAAGATTTGCTTCTATTCCCTGTTTTTTTTCTTTTTCTGGATTTGCATCAAAACACTCAGGAATATACAGTCATTCAAACAGCCAAAGGGCACACCCTGCAAGCTTGCCTCCTGGTCACCAGCACATCCCCCTCATCCCCCATGAGTCTAGAGTCCTCAACTGCCCTGTCTCTCCATGTCCTCATCTCTGCCTCTGTCACTTGCATCTCTGCTTCTCTGGGTAGGGTCCCACACTCCACTCCTGCTCTTCTCCCTTGATGGTTCCAGGGTCCTCAGCTCCAGGATTTAAGATTGACCACTTACCCCTTTTTGCTACAAAACTTCTATCTTTACAGTTGTGACAATCACAGTTAGTCATGATAACAGTTACTCACTATTGAATCATGAGAGTCTTGTTCCCATTTCCTTTTACCAGACCTGTCTATGCAGGATGAAAACCACTAAGTGGGGATTCTACCTTGCCCCGCACACTCTGCATCTAAACTCCCTCTTGAAGACTTGTAAGCCAGTCACTTTGTGCCTTTACAGTCCCTCCTATTTAGGTAGCCAATGTCTAAGTTGCCTATCCCTATCAATCTGTGAGGGATGGGAAAGATCCTAGCTGTAAGATTCTTTCCCTCTTGGATGGTATTTTGAGCTACTACATCCATAAGTATAGGTAAAGTTCATCAGAGTGTAGCAATTTATGCTTGTTTTCTTAAAAAAAAAAAAAAAAAATCCCTCCCAATTTCCCTTCCTCTAGTTGGGTTCTGAATATCCAACTATTGAAGCTAGGTCCAATGGGCCCTATCTGCAAATTTGGGCACCCTTGTGCATATCCCCTCACTTCATATCAACTGGACGCTTCATTCTCAGCTCTAGCCTTCCGTGCCATGTCCTTATCCATGGGCTCAGGAGTCCACAAGTCTTACCGTATTTCAGGCCAACCAGGTCTCACCATACTCCAGGTCAATGGGGGAATCTATGTAACTTGGTCATAGTCAGCCCACCTCTTCATTGCTGTTTTCCCCACTTCCTCTCACCAGTAGACCAATGTGGTCACCAGCAAGCTTACATGCCTGGTCATGTATTCCCTTTGGGAGGATTTGATTGTTTACCCTTGATGGCTCTCCAGTAAACAACTAGCTTGTTCTTGTAGTAGCCAATCAGACTGCCATTTTTGTGTTTGGTTTTCCTTACTGGTCCTTCTTCAAGAAGTATCTTCTGTTTCTCTAGCTGCTCCAGGCTGCTCTGTTTGTCTTTTAAAGTAAGAATTTCCCATCTCAGAAGGTTCTGGATGGGGATCAGAATTCCAGATAACATCTTAAACCCTACAAAGGCTCTGCAAGAAGCCTCTTTCATTGGGCAAGTTCTAGCACCCCTTTTAGGTATTCCAATCAATTATAGGCTGAGGGAAGGCTTACAAGTTTTCTGTAATCATGTTCCCCAATATTCGTTTCTATCCCCTTCAAGTTTACTCATCTCTAAAGTATAAATAATGTCTATTTTACAATAGTAGGCACAGGAGACAAATATTCATAAGATAGTCAAGCATCTTAACATTATTTCCCCTTGTTTACCCATTCACACTATGCCTCAATCCCTGTATCACAGAACCCTTTTGTTCCAAGGTTGAGTATGCATCACTATTTACCTCTGTCCCATTTAGCCCATGCAAGTCTGCCTGAGTGTTCTCCTGTCTACCTTGTTCTTCTGTCTCCCTCCTCTTATTGTGTATTTCCCACCCCAACACCCGAACTGTGATGTGTCTATCCCCTACCCTGTGCACTACCGTCCCCTCCCTCCTCCCACCCCCTGTCCTCTAGTTACCAACAAAGAACTTTTCCCTTTTAGTGTGTGTATCTTTTCTTAAGCTTTTACAATAATGGTTTAATGCAATATTTCTCCTTTAGGGACTTACTAATTTCACTCAATATAATGTCCTAAGGTTCATCCATGTTGTGTGGTGGTTTACAGCTTTTTTATTATTCTTTAAGGTAGCATAATATTCCATTGTGTATATATACCACAGTTCATTTATCCATTCTTCCATTGATGGGTACTTAGGCTGTCTCCATCTTTTTGCTCTTGTGAATATTGCTGCTATGAATATTGGTGTGCATATATCTACTTGTGATATGGCTCATATTTCTTGTGGATATATACCAAGTGAAGAACTTGCTGGATCATAAGGTATTTCTATTTCCAACTTTCTGAGGAAGCGCCAAACTTCTTTCTAGAGGGGTTGGACCATTTTTCAATCCCACCAGCAATGTAGGAGGGTCCCAGTCTCTTCAGAACCTCACCAGCATTTATTGTCTTCTGCTTTTTTGAGCTTCGCTATTATTGCCAGTGTGAGATGATATCTCGTTGTTGTTTTGATTTGCATCTCTCTATAGGATAATGATTGTGAACATTATCCATTAGAACATATCTTTGTTGGATATCTGAATGACTTCTTTGGTGAAATGTCTGTTCATGTCCTGTGCCCATTTTTTAAAAATGTTTTATTGTGAATTATGTGATAGTTTACATGGGAGAACGTTAGTTTTACATTCATCCTATCGTATATCATTTCATTGCCATGGTTATAATTCCCTCCATGCATCATCAACCAACCAAAGGATATGCCATGTAAGCCTGTCCCCTGGTTATCAGCACACAGCCCCTCTCCCTCTCTGGGTCTAGAGTCCCCAGCCACTCCATCTCTCCACATCATCATCTCTGCCTCCATCTCTGGAGTCACTGTTTCTCTGGGTAGGGTCCCGCACTCTGCCCTTCTCCCTGGATGGTCCCAGGGACCTCTACTCCTGGACTACAAAGTCAACCACTCCCCTCCTTTTGCTACAAAATGTCTACCTTTACATTTCCAACCCTTACAGTCAGTCCTGATAGCAATTATTCACTATTGTACCACATGAATGCTATCCCCATCTCCTTTCATCAGCCCTGCCCAGATAGATTGGATACTACTCAGTGGAGTTTCTACCTTCCCTACCCCCTCTGGAACCAAGGCTCCCTCTTGAAAGCTTTAAGTCAGTCCCTTCTTGCTTTTGTAGCCCCCTGTGCCCATATTTTAAATTGGATTCTTTGCCTTTTTCTTGTAGAGGTGTTGTAGTTTCCTATATATTTTGGAAATAAGTGCCTTGTCTGATATGTTGTTGCAAAAGATTTTTCCCGTTCTGTGGGCTCCTGTTTTACTCTTTTGGTGAAGTCTTTTGATGTACTTAAGTTTCTAATTTTTAGTATGTTCCAATTTTCTATTTTGTTTTCTTTTGTTTGTGCAATTTTCACAATGTTTGGTAGTCTTTGTATGCTTTGTATTAGAGTCCTTGAATTTGTCCCTATTTTTTCATTGATGATCTTTATAAATCTAGGACTCACATTTAAATCTTTAATCCATGCTGAATTGGTTTTTGTATATGGCATATGGCGTGAGGTAAAGGTCTTTTGCATATCAATCTTTTGCATATCACTTTCCAGTTCTGCCAGCACCATCTGTTGAAGAGACTACCTACCTCCTCTCTATGCAAGTACTTAGACCCTCTGTCAAAGATCAACTGACTGTATGTGGATGGGTTAATTTCCGGATTCTTGATTCTGTTCCATTGATCTATGTGAGCATAGACTATATTTTAGCTAACAACTTCATTGATTTATACCTTTTAAATATTTAGACCTGGAATGTTGGTACCCCATTTGAACTCTTTCCCTGCTCCCTGCAGATGTTAAAAGTACAAATAATTCCATTTTAATATCAGTGATAATTAACATAAAACATGATAAATGTCATGCTGAAACAAGCTCAAGGTATTATAGGAGCATTAGGATATATAATACCAACTATACCCATGTGCCATTAGGATGTTTTCCAGGCTGTGTGGAGCAACATTTTGAAGGGCAAGATCGGAAGCAAGGGCATTTAGATAGGAAGTTTTATGTACTTGACGGGAGTGTAGTAGATTGAAAGTGGTGGTAATTGTGTGCCATGGAGTTAGTTCTGATGCATAACAACCCTTTATAGGGTTTCTGAGACTATAAATCATTATGGGAACAGAAAGCCTCATCTTTCTCTCAAGGAAAAGCTGGTAGATTTGAACTGCTGACTTTGTGGTTAATAGCCCAACTTGTAACCCACTACACTACCTGGGCTTCTTATGGTGTAATGGGTTAGAAAGGAGAAAAAAATTGAGAAATTTTAGAAATGACTTTGGCATGAAGACAGTGAGCTTCCATTGCCAGGTTGATAGTCACAGACTCCCTCTTGGTTGTTGTTGTAAAGTGCTGTCAAATTGGTTCTGACTCATAGAAACCTTGTATAGGGTTTTGAGGAGCAGCTGGTGGGTTTGAACTGCCAACGAACGTTGTGGTTTATAATGCAGTGCTAATATACCCTCAGTTTGTTGTTGTTAAGTACCAGTTCTGACTATAGCAACCACACATAGGGTTTCCAAGGAGCTGCTAGTTGTTGGTAATTATGTAGGTAACATTTAGGTTAGAAAAATGGGGAGTACGGAAGCTCAATCTGATAAACTCTGGACTGTGAATTATAGGTCCGCAGTTTGAGCCCACCAGTCATTCCATGGGCGAAAGATGAGGCTTTCTGCTCTTGCAAAGATTTACAGCCTCAGAAGCCCTATACAGGGTTGCTATGAGTCAACCTACTTAAAGACACTTAACAACAACAGCAAAGGGTTAGAAAAATATAATTTACTCATCCTCATGTAGGACTAAACATACTTAAATACGCTGAATGATTTACTCTACTTGGTTGATGTTAATCCTGCCTCTTTCACAGAAGATGCTGAACAGTTCACAGATGCATCTGTATATTCTCTTTGGATTTAAAAGGAGACGGGAACAAAAACATAAGTTTCCTGCCTATGATATCTTTTAGTGTTTGATGAGGAAGTCATGTAACTATTTCCTGGACAATAAAGCATCTGCATATACTAGACTATGCAGTAAAAGTCTCATGTTTTCTATGGTCAGTTCTGAACTTGGAACAATCACAATGACTCTCTTCTTTCCCTGTGAGTCTGTTGTGGTCTTCAGTGTCTGTGTAGTACTTCATTTGTTGGTGGTTTGAATGGAGAACAAGTCAGGGCAGGCAGGGCTAATAGGCAGTTGATTCCCATCTGTCTGTCTCCTGCCAACACTGGGGTGACCACCTGGAATATATATTCTGGGGGCCTGGTGAAGCTGAGGCACTCCTCGCTGCCAATCGATAGCCCCCTGTGCATGCATCTCGGGTCTGAACCACCAGCCCACCCGTATCTCCACAATCAGAATTCATAGTTCCTGCTTCTAGTAAATGGCACTTTATCCACTGGAAATGTGGATCATGTCAGGAGCGCTGGCTCTGTCATGCTTATCAGAAATACATTATCAGGTGGGGATTAGACAGAGGCTGATGCTGGTGTGCTGCTCATGCCTGCAAGTAATGAATAATAGAAATTCCATGAACTGGAGACAAACACAATAGAAAGGCAGGGTCTGCTTGAACCATCCTTTCACTCTGTTTATTGTGACATGCTGAGTTTATCCTAAGCGTTCCAGTCCATTCCCTAGGGTATATGTGACTAGGCCAGATGGGGTGAGGTGGGGGTGTTAATTCTTTCATACCCACTGTCTTCCATCCTTTTGTCTTGGCCTGCTTTTCTTTCAAAGTTCCTATGCCCAGCAAAGCTGTCATTTTTCTTTTACAAAAATCTATGGAAATATAATAGAAAGAAAAGAGAAGGAAGAAAAATTGTACAAATGCCCAAACCATTTTTCACAGAAATGTAGGCTCAGGAGGAAAAAAACAAAACAAAACAAAATCAGCTGCCAGAATCAGGGTGTGGATTACTGAGACCCTTAATTAGTTTAAACTTTAAATTCATCACTTCTTCATAGAATTATGTTGATTTTAAAAGGGGTGGTTAAAATTCTGAATATAATGAATTGTTTACAATACATAGATGAAAGTTTACTTTAATTCCCTCTATTCTGTGCTTCCTCCCTACCTTTTTATTTTTATTCTTGTTTTGGGGCAGTGGTTTTAACACAGAAAACAAGAAGCAATAGCTGCCTCTCAGTCTTTAAAAGAATGGCCTTTATCTTTTATTATAAAGGTATAATAAACAAGAATCACAAAATCTTATTTTAAAGAAAATTAAAAATGAAAAGGAACAAGCTTTTCATTATCTCACTTTTATAACCAAGTAAAGTGATTCATGTCGGAGGTTCAAATTCACTAGCCACTCCTTGGAAACCCTATACAGGGTCTCTGTGAGTCAGAGCCAACTCTATGGCACACAATGACACAAGAACAATTGCCTGGTGATTGCGGTGACACCTTACTATAAGAGCTACACCGCAAACCACAAGGTCCGTGGTTCGATCCTGCCAGCTGCTCTGTGGGAGAAAGATGAAGCTTTCTGCTCCCATGAAGATTTAAAGCCTCGGAAACTCTATACAGGGTAGCTATGAGTTGGAACTGACTGGATGATACTTAACAACAACAAAGTGATCCAGAGAAAGACAAGACTTTTTGTTTGTTTGTTTGTTTGTTTTTACTAAATGCCATCAAGTCAGTTCAGATTGATAGGGACCCTGTATGGGGTTTTGTTGTTAAGTACCCTTGAGTAGGTTTTGATCCATAGCGACCCTTTATAGAGTTTCTGAGGAGCAGAAGGTGAGCTTGAACCACCAACCTTGCAGGTAAAACAAACTTTGCAGTCCATTAACCCACAGCACCATGCCAGGACTCCTATATATGACTTGTTGTTGTTGTTAAGTGCCCTTAGTCAGTTCCCACCCGTGGGGATCCTGTGTAGGGTTTCTAAGATGCTGACTGATGAGCTTGAACCTCCCTCTTTGTGGTTCAAACTGACAGCCTTGTGCTTCAAACTGACTTTGCAATCCAGCACATTAACCCACAACTCTATACCAGGAGTCCTGCAAATTTCTGTTGAAGCAGATAGCCTCATCCTGTGGAGCGTATGGTTGGACTTGAACTGCCAACTTCATGTTTCACAGCCCAGTGCTTTTTCTACAGAGCCACCACACTCCCATGTTATTTTATGGAGTGAATTTTGGAATTGGGATCAAAAGGTCCGGCTTTTTATTCATGGTCCATTTGTTCACTCATTCCTTTGGTTAAAAAAAATAATAATTAGGTGCCATTTATGTGCTTAGATGATGGATGTGGATTAAGGAGTAGACACAGAACAACTTTAGTCTTTTCTCCAATTACCATGTTATTTATTGGTCCTTTGTGAGGCAGTCAAGAAATCAAACAACCTATTGCATTAGGTAAGGAGCTGTGGTAGCATGTTGTTATTGTTGTTAGGTGCCATTGAGTCAGTACCGACTCATGGAGAACTTACACACAGCAGAAAAAGGAACACTGCCCGATCCTGGGTCAACCTCACTATCATTGCCATGCTTGAGTCCATTGATGCTGCCACTTTGCCAGTCCATCTCTCTGGGGGTCTTTCTCTTTTTCTCTGACCCTCCACCTTACCAAACATGATATCCTTCTCCCGAGACTGGTCCCTCCTGACAATATGTCTGAAGTATGAGAAATCAAGTTTGGCCACCCTGGCCTCCAAGGAGCATTCTGGTTGCACTTCTTCCAACACAGATCTCTTGGTTCTTTTGGCAACTCATGGCACTTTCGATATTCTCAAAAGCATCAATTC
>NW_006408676.1:3442846-3456099 GCF_000296735.1 Chrysochloris asiatica | reverse complement strand
GCTGGGTAAAGTGGAGAATGAATTAAAAAGAAAGACCACCCAAGAGATGGATTGACAAAGTGGCAGTAATAATTGACTCAAACATGAAAACAATTTTGAGGATGGCACAGACCAGGCAATGTTACATTCTCTTGTGCAAAGGGTCGCTATGACTTGGAAACAACTCGAAGGCTTCTAATACCAACAGATGCAGAACACTGAAATACACCTACCACCTTCCCTCAGGGAGCTTGTCTCTCAATTGTTGTTGTTGTTAAGTGTCATCAAATAGGTTCAAACTCATAGTGGCTCTTTTTAGTATTTCCAAAGAGCAACTGGGGGATTTGAATTGCTGACCTTGTGTTTTGCAATCCAGCGCTGATCCTATAGAACCACAGCAACAGTCTAAAACACAGGATAGTAGGTAACATAAAAGTAATTCATTAGAGAGATTCAGTAATTGCCAAAGAGAAGGTATGTTGTTGATTAGTGCCATCAAGTCAGATCAGTTCCAGTTCATAATGACCTTGTATAAGGTTTCAGTGGAGTAGCTGGTGGATTTGAACTTCCAACCACGCAGTTCAAACTGACCTTGCAGTCCAGTGCTTATCCTACAGTGCCACACCAGGCATAGAAAAAGAAGATGTAAGACTAGTCTTTTCCAATTGCCACTATGTGACTCTGGACAAGGTGATCTAGCTGGGCCACACATTTCTTGTTTCTCAAATGGTTTTGCTATTACCACCTCTACTGATGACATAGGGGATTGAGGGTCACAATCCCGCTCTATGGACCAGAGCTTCTCAGCATTTCAGTCAGTAAAGTTACATGATGGATTTTGAAAACTCTAATATACTAGTAAACATAAGGATAAAACTACTGCCACTGCTGATCCTTTTTGTGTATTAATTACTGCTTGAAAACTATGATTTGAAGATGGACTCACCATCATGTCCTTACAGCAGAGCCAGGATAGAAATCTGTCTCCACAGCCTTGTTTTTTGTATGATTTCCATTGTGGGATGTCACTGTTCTCACTTGTTCAGTGTAACCAAAATACTGGAAGGAGTTTTTTCTAGTCAGCAATCTGAATTAATCCTTGTATGAATGGCGTGTTGGTGTGTGGGCGCATATGCCTCACATTGAGGAGGTGGAAACAGAATATTTTAGCACCTGTTTCTTATAGCAAGTCTTTTCTTCTGAGGTACTTGTGAATTGATGCCAAATTTATTTCACTGAAAGCTGTGTGCCACATCCTGCATGACAGAGCAAGTATCCCCATACTGCTCATTCAGAAAGGAGCTCAGAATGTCCAAAGAAAGTAGAGTGAACACCAGTCATTTGTTGACACCTCTCCTGCTATACAACAATTTTGGTTGGCTTTTTCCTATTGTCCTCATGCCTGAAGAATTTTAATCCCTGCAATCTTAATTATTCACAAGTCTTATGAACTGTCCCTGGGACATCAGTGGCAATGCCCCAGGATGGGCTATCATGGTCCATAGATGAGGTTGCACTAGGTGAGCACATTGGAGGTGGGCACTTTGGGATTCCTCCAGGCCCCTCACTCTTTACATCACCTTCAAGCAGGTCAGGAGGCTGATGTCAGTGGGCTACTGACAGGGAGGCTGGAGAGGGACAGTCTTGCTTTCACCAGATATGAACATTAATATTCTTATAGGTGTAGGTTGTTTCACACCCACTCCCTCTAGGCTATTTTAAGCTCCTTCTCTCAGGAGCTCTTTGGTTATCATAAGCACAAACTTTAGGTTCATGGTCAGACTGTTCTATAAGACAATTCTTTCTTGATCCCTTTGTCCAGAAATACCTCATGTTAGTCCCTTTTCCTAAGCCCCCAACTGAAGTAAGCGTCAACTCCTGCCCTCTTCATATTTTGTCTAACCAACTCAAAACTTTCCATTTGAGATTCATTCTTGTTTCACTTTTGGCTTTTTCTAACCATCTACTCTTTCCTATCATCTTACTTTCCAGGTATGAGGGAAGTCTGTTGTTCGTTTGCATATTTATTGTTTTCAATTAAGACATTCATATTGTCCTGTTTTGATAGACATTGCTTGCATTGTGGTAAACCAGGAAATCTTGATTCCTGCCCTATAGAATCCAGATAAGAAGCAAGTAATAGCACAAATAAATACCTACATAGTGTGTTAAACTCTATAAAAGAAAAAGTGAGATACGATAAGCACAGCAAGAAAAAACTTAATGTAAGTTTTGTAGTTAAAGCAGTGAGATTCAGGCTGAAGGAATAGCATGCTCAGAGACCCTGAAGTAGGAGACTGCTTATGATGTTCAATGACTGACAAAAGCCAGCACAGCTGGAGCACAGCTGGAGCATAGTGGGTAAAGGAGAGAATGTCTGAAGGTGAAACTAGTGGGATATGCTAAGGCCAGATTATATCAAGCCCTGAATATTCTGATGAAGGTTGTTGTGGTTAAGTGCTCTTTAGTTATTTCTGACTCAGTGATGCTGTATAGGGTTTCTGAGAAACAAATGGATGGTTTGAACTACCAAGTTTGCAGTTAGCAGTCCAGTACTTATCTGACAATTCCAGACTAAGACACTGAAAAAGTTGGCAATTTTATCCTAAAAGCATTGCAAAGTCATTAGGGACTTAATACAGGGGTTGGTATATTCAGGCAAGAGACAGTCACATGTGACATTGGTTCAGTCATACTGCCTGAGTTTGAGTCACAGCCCTGCACTTACGAGCTGCAGAGGGTTGAACAAGTTACTCAACCTTGTTGTGCTCTCATTTCATCATCTCTAAAAGAGGGTGTCATGGGTTAAATTGTGTTCCCTCAAAATATGTATCAGCTTGATTGGACCAGGATTCTCAGCCTATGTAATGATGCAATATGGTAGTTATGTGGTGATCTCCCATGATGTGATTCATATGATAAACCGATATGAGATGTAAGGTGGGATGCACTACCCTTAGTCCTATCACAGCCCTGATCCTATATAAAGGGAGTTTCCTTGGGGTATGGCCTGCAACACCTTTACTTTGAAGAGATGAAAGGAGAGAGAAGTAAGCAGACAGAGAGGGATCTACTACCACTATGAAAGAAGATCCAGGAATAGAGTGTTTCCTTTGGACCTGACATCCCTGCACTGTGAGGCTCCTAAATCCAGGGAAAGATTGATGCAAAGACATACAGATCTACACAGAAAACTAGGTCTACAGATACTGAAAGGGACAAGGGCATTTCCTCAGAGCTGGTACTCTGAATTCAGACATCTAGCTTCCTAAACTATGAGAAAATAAATTTATGTTTACTAAAGTCATCCATAAGGAACTCTGGTAGCATAGTGGTTATGAATCAGGTTGATAACCTCAGGGTCAGCAGTTCGAAACTACCAGCTGTTCCACAGGAAAAATATGACACTTTCTGCTCCCGTAAAGATTTACAGCCTCAGAAACCCTGTGTAGGGTCGCCAAGAGTCGGAACCGACTCCACGGCACTTAACAACAACAAAGCTATCCACTTGTGGTATTGTTATTATAGCTGATGTTGCTGTTGTTGTTGTTGTGCCGTAGAGTTGGTTCTGACCCATTGTGACCCGTATAGGGTTTCCATGGAGTGGCTAGTGAGCTTGAACCTCCGGCCTTGCATTTTAAACTGACTTTGCAGTCCAGCACATTAACTCACAGCAATGAGATAAATAAAACATAGGGGTTATAGCTCATATGTGTATTGTATGGTAATTTACTAGAAGACATGTTCTCAGTAAAGTACCCAGTATTTAGAAAGGGTTATATAAACATAAGATGTTAATGATGATGATGCTAATGATGATGATGATAAGAACCATATTTCCATGAGATGCTGGTATCTGATCTATGGAGTTGTAAGGACAGTTGTCTCAAGTTCAAGTAGAAAGTGAAGAGACTACTATGACCAGGAGACTGATGGTCTTGTCTTAGATTAAGATGTCAGTAATCAGAACACAAATAAATGAATAGGTTGAAAATACATTTTGGAAATAGAATCAACAGAATTGTTGATGTATTGGTTAGGTCGGATGGAGACGTCGAGGGTGAGTCCTCAGTTTTAGGCATGATGTAGTGGTTGGATGGAAGTTCTAGTTTCTGGAGGAGAGGGGCTTTTCAGGTCAAAGAATATGAGTTTTGTTTGGTACATACTAAGTTGGAGATGCTTGTGAGAATTTCAAGTGGGAATATGAAGGAATTCCTTGGAGACCTGGATCAGGAACACTAAAATAACTATGGGCTGAAAAAAATTTTTTCACTGGTGGCCAGGAGTGTGACTTGCAGAATGTGCCTTTTGGTTGTTTCAATGATTATATATCCCTGATTGTTTTTGTGTACATTAAATTAAAAAAAAAAAAAAAAAGAGGGAAGATAAGCAAATATTGTTAAAGGATGATGCATGTGGGGGATTTTAACCAGTGCAATGAAGCAATATATAATAGGATGAGTGCAAAACCAATGTTCTCCGAGGTAAACTATCACTCAATTCACAATAAAAGCTCTAAAAAAAAAAAGAACACACTGGCTGTTGCAGGGAGGGGATTTAAGTCATTGAGATGAAACAAAATGTGTGATTTGTTGAATGTAAAACTGATGATTTTGTCTGCAAGCCTCCACTCAATTCACAATAAAAAGTTTAAAATAAAACAAATTTGGCAATTTTTAGCAAAGAGATGGAATTGGACAAATTCACTTTGGTAAAGAGTACTATCAAACCATGGTATTTTCAATAGCCTCATATGTATGCAAAAGCTGGACAGTGAATAAGGAAGACCATAGAAGAATTGATGCCTTTGAATTATGGTGTTGGAGGAGAATACTAAAAGTGCCATGGGCTGCCAAAAGAACCAATAGATCTGTTTTGGAAGAAGTGCAGCCAGAGTTCTCCTTGGAAGCCAAGATGGCCAAACTTCGTCTCTCATACTTTGGACATATTGTCAGGAGGGACCAGTCACTGGTGAAGGATATCATGTTTGATAAGGTGGAGGGTAAGAGAAAAAGAGGAAGACCCCCAGTGAGATGGATTGGCCAGGTGGCAGCATCGATGGACTCAAGTGTGACAACAGTAGTGAGGTTGGTCCAGGATCGGACATTGTTTCGTTCTGCTGTATATAAGGTCACTATGAGTTGGTGCCGACTAGATGGCACCTAATAACAACAACAAGTATCAAGAGAGAAGAGCGTTCAGGAATAAATTCGAAAGAAGTTTAATCTGTAAAGAATACATACCATCTTTGGTAAATAAACACAAAATATATGAGGATATGTAGGATCATTATGAGTGGTATTTGATTCACCAGCAATAGGGCTTATATAAATATAGTTGTTACATGATAAATTCATAGATGCCACATTCTCAGTAAAGTGCCTGTAGTAGTCAAAGTGACATGTTATATTCGTTCACCTTATCTTCACAATGACTCTATTGGATAAGCCAGTCAAGGGTTATCATTCCCATTTTACAGATGTGAAAATAAATAATGGTTGTGTGATTTGCCTTCAGTTAATAAAGAATTTATATAGTGTGTGCTAATGTTCATAAAGTACCTTTTGTTTATAATAAAAAGGATAGGTTGAAAAAATAAATAAATCCCATAGATGCCAATTCATTAATTAGATATATATTTTTGTAGTAGATAAAGAAATGTAGATTCAGAGAAAATGGCAAGTCAAAACTTATCATTTTTATATAATTCTCACATTGAATTCTGGGTTTGTATATTTATAGTATAGCAGTGAATACAAACATTAATATCCTTAGCTACTGACTAAAAGGTTGGATGTTCAAATCTACATAGAGGTGCCTGGGAAGGAAGCTTTGAAGAGCTGCTTGGAAATACCTGTTCCTTGTCCCCATTTCAGAGCTATTGAATCAGAAACTGGGGTGAGATCTAGCCATCTGTGTTTGACAGACATATCAGGTGATTCTAATGTACTAATGTGGCATACCCCATTATCATTTTCCTTCTAGTCCTCTCCCTCACATATCCCTCCCCCATGCCCTATTCATCTGCAGAACAGACTATAAAAATGCTTAACGTCACTGTGCTTATTAGCTTTGAGTGGTAGAGAATTTTTTGAAAAAATGATAAAACAAGCAATGTTTGCATGTAAGAAATGAAATATATTTAATTCAGCAGACATTATTTGAGTGCTTACTGTATACATGTCTGGTGACTAGATTATGAAAAACCTAAAGGTTAAAACTGGAACCCCAAAAATTAGTTTTGTAATAATTGTCTTTTCTCTAATGCGTCTGTCCCATTGTTGCTGTTGTTAAGTATGCGGAGTTGGTTCCGACTCATAGTGACCCTGCACAGGGTTTCCGAGGCTGTAAATCTTTATGGGAGCAGAAAGCCACATCTTTCTCCCGTGGAGCAGCTGATAGTTTTGAACTGCTGAGCTTAAGGTTCTCAGCCCAATTCATAACCCCTACGCTACCAGAGCTCTGTCCCATAGTCACCATAAAATTCTCCTAAAATATTAATATTCCTGAGAGGCACAGAAAGTAAATGTCATTATCTTTACCTACTCGATGGGTAAAAAAAGGTAAGGAAATCCTACTGGGAAATGCCAGATGTAAGAATCAAAGCCATTCATTTTCTTTAGAAGTGACAGTAAAATCACTTGCTTTATTTCAGTTACCCAAAATATATTATGGTGTTAATATCATTTTCCCCATTTATTTTCATTTTAGTTATCATCACATATTTATACTATTGTGTGCAATTTAAAATTAATTATTATACCCTTATGCCTAATTTTGCTTAGCATTTTAATTATGAAGTCATTTTAGCTTTTAGATAAGTTACAGCTGAAGTTAATGAACAGTATTTACTTTCATTAATGACAATTTTCATAACTCTTCCCTTCTTTCACAATAACCTTTTAGTGAAAGCTTTCAGAACTAGAAGAAACATCAGAAAAATTCTAAGAGCCCTGCTGGTCTGAGGAGAGGAGATAGAGAGGGGGCGCACCTATGCTTTTTAGTGTTACAAGGGGTGAGTGTGAGCTAAGAGATCCTTTGATATCATGTCTAGTTTTATACCTTCTGCCATTATCCAAATAAGCCACTGTAAACTCTGCTCCAATCAGTCATGGACTTCTGTATGCATACAACTCCAAATGGAATGGAATAGTTTTGAACAATTTCATTCAATCAACCCTATACTTTGCTTATATGGAATATTTCAATCCAGACTCCCTTGACTTTAGTACACCTCATTATCATGTATGGAGACATCTTACAAGCTGAACCCCACTTGCCTGCCTCGTACCCCCCAAGAGAAGCCTAAATCCTGATGGTCTGGAGTGGTCTTGGGCATGTGCATTGCTCTGACACAACATCAGTGTGATTCTGCTGTGCTGTTGGAGCAGGTGATAACAATATATTGGCATAACATTTTCCTTTTCTTTTTTTCTTTTGACATTTTATATTCTGTAGTTCATTTTGATTGTTTATCATGTGTTTAAAATGGAATGTTGAATTGCATTTATTCTTTTCTTGTTATCATTTTACTGTTGTTGTTGTGAAAAAATATATATGCTACCATTTTGTGGAAGCATTTCTTCAATGTTTCTCTTTCTCTGAACTCCTCCTCTTACTAGAAACCAGGAATAACTTCTGAGTTTGTATCACATCCATCTGGTGAGAAGCATGGATGCTATTAAGCAAGTCTGGGTTTCCTGCTTGCTAGCTGGTGAACAGAGCGAGTTACTTGACCTATCAGATCCCTCATTTGTTAAATGAAGCTAATAGCAGTCCTCATAAAGGTATTCTAAACATTAAATTAAATGAATTAACATATGTTAAGTACTCTGATCATTTCTAGGGTCTTATTCTTGGTGTGGTACTGTGGATTAATACACCGGACTGCAAAGCCAATTTGAACTGCAAGGTCCTTGAAAACCTTATGCAGGGATGCTATGGGTTGGAACTGACTTGATGGCACTTAACAACAACAATAACAGTGATTCAACAAGGAGCCTGGGTAGCGTAGTGGTTTATGAGCTGGCCTGCTAACTGTAAGGTCACTAGTTGGAATCTATTAATGACTCCACCTGGAAAAAGAGGAGGCTTTCTGCTCCTGCAAAGATTTAAATATTCAGAAACCCTCTACTGGGTCACTATGAGTTGGAAGTGACTCTGTGGCACACCACCACCACCACCAGTGATTCAACATGGGTATTTCAGTGTGGAGAGGTGTTCACAAGTTTTAGCTTTAGCATGGTCATTACCTTAATAGTAAAAATGCTTTTCTGGAATCAACTTCTGTTTCTTCTGGCACAATCCTTAGAAACGACTCTCTGAGCAAAGGAAGTAGGTGTATCTGATGTTAGAGGTAGCATAAGTTAATAAAAAGAAACGAAACTATTTAAAAAGGAATTACATTAAATGCTAGTATGCAAATGCTTTTTGCTAATCAGGCCTATCTGATGTAAAGCAGGGTGGCTAAAACCTGTACTCAGAAATTCTCTAAGTTAAAAATACCTACCTTAAAGTAACAATGTTGAGTTGATTTAAAACCTTGCCATAGTACTAACTAAATGAAAAAGAATTTTAGATAAAATTGATTTCACAGCTTGTTTAAATACATGGAAGCCTTTCTCCCACTGGAGTTGGAGGTAAGGTTTTACTTAGATTTCTAATAAATTCAGCTAACAATTCCATGTCTTTACAACTGGGTAGGAGTGGAAATTTTTATAACATGTTTTTGTTCTTACATGCCGTTGAGTTGGTCCTAACATATAGCAACCCTATGCACAACAGAACTAAACACTGCCTAGTCCTATGCTGTCCTCACTGCCATTGCTATGTTTGAGCCCATTAATTGAAGCCGCTTTGACAATCCATCTCTGTGAGTGTTTTCGTCTTTTTCATGGGTCCTTTACTTTACCAGGCATGATGTCCTGCAGGAACTCATCTCTCCTGATAACATGTCCAAAGTACTAGAGATGAAATCTCACCGGCTCAATGCTAAAGAGTATTCTGACTGTACTTCTTCCAAGACAGATCTGTTCCTTCCACAGGTAGTCAGTTCATGGTATATTCAGTATTCTTCACCAGATAGATTACTGGGAAGTAATTTAGTAAAGCCTTTAGGACGTAACCTAACTTCATTTTTTGCCTACATTTTTTTTTAAATTAAGGGCATATTTACATTTTTGACAAGGATGTTCTTATGATGGAACTATGTTTCTGGAGTATACTCAGATCCAAGGATAACTCCAAAATTTAGAGACTGACAATTTATGATGGAAAAATCACCTACAGAAAACCAAGAAATAATTACTTTAATGATAAGATCTATTGCCACATTGTTATTTTGTATATTAAAATTTGACCTTCTGTTACAATTTATTGTCTTTGAGTCATTAGTCTGCTGTGCATATGGCTGAACTCCACCAAGTCAGGTGGTGCTTGGTAGTTGTTGTTGCTCCAACTCATAGTGACCCTATATAGGGTTTCCAAGTTGCAGATGGTGGGTTTGAACAGCCAATCTTGTGGTTAGAAGTCCAGTGCTTATCCTAAAGCACTAAATATACAAAATGAGTAAAGATGTGTTGGAGTACATGTAAATTTTATGACTTTAGTCATTATGAAGACAATTAATACTAAACTGTGTATCTTCCCAGTCTGGCTCTTTATGTTTAACTTACCTCACAGAAAAATGTAGAAACACTGTCACTATTAGAAATAAAAAGAATAGTAGGGGTTAGCTCTCCCAAAATTCTTTGTTAAATAAATTGAGACTCACTGAGATCAATTAACCTTTTCAGTTTCATACAGTGAGTTAAAATCCGTTCCAAAAGTAGAATTTATCTTTCTGTTCTACCTTGAAAAGAATGAAAACACAACTGAAGCATCAATACATGTTTACTAATCTAAAGATAAATGTTGGTGAATTGATTAATTGATTAAATAGTTTCTTGATTCTTTGTTACAGCCTCCTCAGTTTTTATTAAAAAAAAAAAAAAATGAAAGAAAATTCTTTCGCCAACTTAGGGAGACACATCATGAAGAGTTGTTATTGCATCATTGGGTCAGCTGCAACTGTTAGCAACCCTCTGCATAACAGAACATAACGCTGTCCAGTCCTGCACCTTCATTACAGTTCTTATGCTTGAACTCATCA
Organism: Chrysochloris asiatica; assembly: GCF_000296735.1. NCBI lineage: Eukaryota > Metazoa > Chordata > Mammalia > Afrosoricida > Chrysochloridae > Chrysochloris > Chrysochloris asiatica. Next base: position 3,445,970 of record NW_006408676.1, on the reverse strand, counting down.
TTGCTGGCACCGTGCCAATCCATCTTGTTGTGGGGGGTGGGGTATCTTCCTTTTCTCTGTGATCTTGCACTTCACTAAGCATAATTTCCTTCTCTAGTGACACAACTTCCATTGTTTTATCCCAGATTACCTTATAAACAACACCATGTTCCCTAATGAAAACAGTTGGGAAGGCCCCATGCTTAGATTCATGATCTGTTATTACCATCAGACTTCTTAATTTTTTAATAAAGGGCTCTGCAAATTATGTAGCCAGTCTTGAGTACTGGACAACAAAATAGGAGAAAAGGAAAGAGAGTCTATACAAGGATCCAACAAAGTTTCAGAGTCAAACAGTAGGAGACAGTGCTGAACTGGACTCCAATAGAAAAGGGGCAACTGAATCAAATGGACAGATGGTTGAAAACATACACTCAAAATAAAGCAAACACCTTCCCCAGATATCCTAGATACACCTTTCTTCTTCTATGATGCTCTTTATGTCATCCCACAACTCTTCTGCTTTATATACTACATAATATGTAATGTATCAAATTTATTCTGGAGGTAGTCTCTAAATTCAGGTGGGATATGTTGTAGGTCATATTTTGGCTCTCATTGTTTGTTTTAATTGTCTTAAACTATAACCTGAACTTGCATGTGAACAATTGATGGTCTTTGCCACAGTCGGCCCCCAGCCTTATTATGGCTGGTAATATTGAGCTTTAATACCATCTCTTCCCACAGATATAATCAATTTAATTTCTGTTTATTCTACCTGGAGATATCCATGTGTATGTCTTCTATGGTGTTTTGTAAAGGTATTTGCAATGAATAAGTCTTGCAAAATTCTTTCATGAGATCTCCAGCATCATTTCTACCACCACGGCCATATTTTCCAATTACTGATCCTTCCTCTTTGTTTCTAACCATTGCGTTCCAATCACCAATAATAATCAGTACATTTGATTGCATGCATGATGAAATTCAGACTGCAGAAGTTGGTAGAATTCTTTAATTTCATCATTACTGGCTATAGAGGTTGGTATGTAAACTTGAATAATAGTGGTATTAACTGGTCCTCCTTTTTGTTACTATTGTTAAGTGCCATTGAGTTGGTTAAGACTCATAGCAACCCTATATAGAGTTTCTAAGGAGTGGCTGGTGGGTTCAAGCAACTGATCTTGCAACTCAAACTGCCCTTGCATTCCAGTGCATTATCCTGTAGTACCATACCAGAACTTCCTTGTAGGTCTTCCATGTAGGTGTATAGATATTATCCTGTCACAGACAGCATTGCACTTCAAAATAGATCTTGAAATGTTCTTAAGGGAGAATGAGATGACATTCCTCTTTATTTTGCCATTCCCACCATAGTAAACCTGATTGTGATAATCAGAATGGCCAGTACTAGTCTATTTCAGTTTACTAAGGCCTAGAATATCAGTCTTGATGCATTCATGAGAATGAATTGACAACTTCCAATTTTCCTAGATTCATACTTCATACATTTCATGCTCCAGTTGTTAATGGATATTTACTCCTGTTTCTCCTCATTTTGAGTTGTGCTCCATCAGCAAATGAAGGTCCCAAAAGCTTTATTCCATTTGCATCATCATGGTCAACTGTACTTTGAGGAGGCAGCTCATTTGTAGTCACATTTTTAATGCCTTTCAACCGGAGGGACTCATCTTCTGGTACTATATCTGACAATATTCTGGTGATATTCATAAAGTTTTCATCTTATGACATTATATCTGACAGTGTTTCGTTGCTATTCATAATGTTTTCAGTGACTAAACATTCAGAAGTAGTCCATCTCCCCTCCTTCCTAGTCTATATTAATCTGGAAGCTCACCTAAAACCTATCCACCATGGGTGACCCTGCTCATGTTTAAAATACCAGTTGCATCTCTTCTAGCCTTACAGCAAAATGCCAGCCTCCAAAGTATGACAAACTGATAGACAATTAGTGGATCCTCAGAAGAGTAGGATTTTATTCTTCTGAGGAGGAGTTAGGACAGAACTGTGCAAATCATTTGAACTTTATATCTCCTGAATTTTACCAGGAATCAAAAAGCAACACAAAATTGAGTGCCCAGCACCATAGTCTCCTAAATAGGTGATGTCACATCTTAGTAAGAAGATGTGCCTGCCTAGCAATATTGTTTCTGCTTACACTGCTGAGCATTCACTTTACTAAGAAACATCCATTTGTAGCCAAGAGTAAATGCATTTGTCTGTGAGAACTGTAGAGAAGTCGACTCACATTGAAATACTCCATATCACTGATGAGGATTGCAGTGCCAAGAGAAGCCCATGGACTGGGCAGGCCAGTGGTATACTGCTCAGCTGTATCCATGGAAACCCAATTGGCATCAGGGAAGGCTGCCTTGAGAGACAATACACCTGCCACCTCTTAATCTCAGGCATTTGCTTCCTCCTCTCACTTCATTCACATCTTCTTATTAAAGGAGTCACTCTGTCACCACAGACGCTGTCAGACAGCAGCCCAAGGTTTTGATCTGAAGGGAAAATAAAACTTCCATTTCAAGAATTGGAGATTCAGAGTTGTACACAGCCACTGCAGATGAAACTGAAGATTTGGCAGCCCTCTCTGAGTGGAATGACTTAATTATTCTAGCAGTTCGTTTTCAGAAAAAAAATACAATGGGAGCAGTGAGCCATTCTCACTATTTCTGCCGCTCAAGTCCCTGGCAGCGGAAACTATAGGGCTCTTTAGTTGTGCATCTGTGGTTTCAATTGTTGTTAAGTGCCATCGAGTTGGTTCCGACTCATAGCAATCCTGGATAGGGTTTCCAAGGAACAGGTGATGAGTTTGAACCACTGACATTGTGGACTCAGGGAGGGTGTTTTGAGGTCTGGTTTAAAAGTTTATTTACCCTAAAGAGTATTTTCCTGCTGGTTTCCAAAAGTTTCCCCAAAAAGCCTTCTTTTCTGAAAGACTGGCTGTCTTAGGTTTCAGATATAACTTAACAAGAGATCAGAAGATAGCACTGATAAACTGTCTCAAATCTGTTCTGGAAATGTAGTAGGGGCAGAATATAAACAAATACATGTAAAAGTATAAAAGATAAATACGTAGTTACTTTCCTTCATATACACACACGTGCGAACACATACA
>NW_006408676.1:3439790-3440711 GCF_000296735.1 Chrysochloris asiatica | reverse complement strand
TCCCATCTCTTTTCATCAGATCTGTCTAGACAAGATGAAAACGACTCAGTGGGGACTCTAATTTCCCCTGCACACACTGAAACTAAACTTCCCCTTGAAACTTGTAGGCCAGTCACTTTGTGCCTTTATCCCCCCTCATTTTAGGTAGTTGCCCATCCCTATCTACCCTGTATATAGAGGGGATAGGATTGATACTTAATGTGAAGACTCCTTCCCTCTCAGTTGGTATTTTGAGCTACCACATCCATAGGTATAGGTCAAGTTTACCAAACTGTAGCAATTTACACTTGTTTCCCCATTATATTTTAATTCCATTTTTTCCACTAACTTTTTGAAGTCCCCTTGTGTGTGTGCATGTATACACACATACATATATCAGTTGTATATATGAATTAAGGAAGTAAAAGAAAATATTGACATTGTCAAGAACTGAAGAATTTCATTTTACGTGGATCCACAATCAATACCTTTGGTAGCAGCAGTCAAAAATTCAGACAATGTATTGCACTGGCTAAAAAAGGCCTGCTTGTTGTTGTTATGAGGTGCCATTGAATCCATTCCAGCTCATAGTGACTTTATGCACAACTGAACAAAACACTGCATGGTCCTGAGCCATCCTTACCATAACTGCTGCTATGCTTGAGACTGTCTTAACTCATTAAAAACAAAGATGTTACCTTAACGACTAAAGTGCACCTAACCTAAGCCATGGTAATTTCAATAGCCTCATATGCATATTAGACAATGGGTAAGAATCATCAAAGAAAAACGGATGCATTTGAATTATAGTGTTAGAGAAGAATGTGGAATATACCAAAGACTGCTAAAAGAATGAACAGATCTGTCTTAGAAGAAGTACAACCAGATGCTCTTAAGAAGCAGGATGCTTTCTTTAACATGTTATCTGGAGGGGCCAGTCCA
>NW_006408676.1:3434594-3439006 GCF_000296735.1 Chrysochloris asiatica | reverse complement strand
CCCACACTTACTAACTGGAGGGGGTGGTGTGCTGTGGATTTTGTTTTGACTCATAGGAAGCCTGTATAGGTCTCCGAGGCTGTAAATCATTATGGGAGCAGAAAGCCTCACTTTTCTCCTGTGGTAGTTTCAAACTTTGAGGTTAGCAACCCGACTCGAAACCACTACACTACTAGAACTCCTTTTAACTAGAGGTAGAAAACAAAACAAAATAAAGCTAAGCACACACATATATAGACCTATTTTGATTTTCATAAGAATCCTCACCTTCTTACTATCTAATACATCTCAGACCTTTTTCAGTTATTTTCAAACCTGAGGATTAAAGAGTTTTGGAGCTAATAATGTTTTATCCATTTTTCCTGTCACCCATTTGCAAGAAAGTCAGCCACTTTTCCATGTATCAAGCACAAGAAAAAGAAGCATGGAAGGGATGTGTTTGGTTTACCAAAAACTTAGGGGAGAAAAACAATCCACTATTAATATGCAAGAGTGAAAATCTTGTCTCCATCAAAAGCTTCAGTGTTTGTTCCCTCTGCCACTGACACCTGCTGATACTACTTGAAAACCCTGCATTCTTTAGAGCCAGCAAATCCCTCTCAGTGTCTGACTTATAAAGTAGTGCAGGTAGCTTCACCACTAATTAATATTGCAACTACAGCAAGAAAATGGACTCATGTCCATGGTAGAAAAGGTCAGAAGGAGTTGTGCCGTTTTCTGGCTCACCAGTCTCCACAATGTTTGTTTAAAGCCTGATAATGATGTTTGATGAGTATTGTGATGACAGATTTGGATTTGACAAGCAATTGGATTCTTCTCTTGGGAACCACACACATACATTTACATATACACACACATTCTGTTTTTCTCATTTACCACATGATCTATACTAGAATCAAAGGAATTGTTACTGAATATTAAATTAAAGTACCAAAAAATGCAACAAAAGTCAGCATGCATGAAAACAAGCTGAAAATGTTCAGAGCAAAACAGGAATCTAAGAACAATTTGGTTTCTATAGAATGAATTAATGAGACAAATCTTTTCATCTGAAGTGTCCTTTTCATTGTTGTACCATGTAAAGCAAAGCGACTAGAGTGATGGTGGTTGAATTTGCCATTACACCTTATTTGTTTTACACAGATTGGTGTTCTGGCTTTATTAATATTCTGGTGGAGTCAAAGATTGTAAATCCATTTGAATACCAGAGTTGAAGAGTTTGGCTGGCCCAGAGGTTTCTCCTTATTGGATGTAAACTACTTCCCACAGACAGTCCATGCAGGAGATTTCCTCCTCTTTTTAATATATATATATATATATAGATAGATAGATAGATAGATAGATAGATAGATAGATTAAATGTACATATATATGTAATGCATGTGTATATTGTCTTCTTTACCTTGGTGTGTATGATAAAATCTATGAACCAACTCTTGCCTCCCAAAAAGTACTAAGGCTGCCCAAACTTTCAACAAGGGAGTGAAGAGACACCTTGAAGTCCATCCCTGGACTTATACATTAAGAATAAGGGGAAGTTAATGTTATCATTGTATCCTTGCATAAGGAAATTATTAGATCTTTTCATTGGGAATATAATATGGCACATTTTAAGTCAAAGTAATATATGACTAAGTATAGCACACAGTGTTTCTAACTGTTTAGCAAAGTTAACTGAAAAGAAGACCTAATTAAAATGATTATATATATATAGTTGTTGTGAAGTGCTATCGGGTCGTTTGTGACTTTTAACAACTCCATATAGGGTTTCCAAGAAATGGCTGGTAGATTTTAACTAACAGTTTTATGGCTAACTATCTAGTACTCATCCTTGTGACATCAAATCTGTTCCAATTCATAGCAACCCTGTATAGGATTTCCAAGACTGAATCTTCACAGGAGCAGAAAGCTTCATCTATCTTCCATGGAGTGACTGGTAGATTTGAACTAATGACTTGTGGTTAGCAGCCCAGCTTGAAATCCATTACACTACTGTTGTTGTTATGTGCCATCACATTGGATTCCGACCCATAGTGACCCTGTATAGGGTTTCTGAGGAGCAGCTGGTAAGCTTGAACCACCAACCTTGCAGTTCAAATGGCTTTGCAGTCTGATGCATTAACCCATGGTGCCACAGCAGGACTCCATTACACTACTGTTGTTGTTATTAAGTGCCATTGAGTCAATTCCAACCCATAGTGACCCTGTATAGGGTTTCTGAGGAGCATTTGGTGAGCTTGAACCACCAACCTTGCAGTTTACCCTACTAGGGACCCATATATATAGGTGTATATGTATATTTTTAAGTATTGTTGAGTCGATTCTGACCCATAGTGACCCCTGTATAGAGTTTCCAAGGAGCAGCTGGTGAGCTTGAACCACTGACCTTACAGTTCAAATGATTTTGCAGTCTGATGCATTAGCCCACAGTGCCGCACCATGACTCCATTATGTGTGTGTGTGTGTGTGTGTGTGTAAAGAGAGAATGTCTTGGTATCTTGGTATGGCACTGTAGATAATCACTGGATCAGGTTGGTTTGAACTGCAAGGTTCAGACTCACCATTCACTCCTTGGAAATGCTGTACAGGGTCGCTATGAGTGAGTTCGAATCTACCAGCCACTCTGTGGGAGAAAGATGAGACTTTCTTCTTTCGTAAAGATTTACAGCCTTGGAAAACCTATAAAGGGTCACTATGAGTTGGAGTGGCACTTAGCAATAGCAATCTACATCAAAAGGCAAATTGGCAATGAAAGGATTAGGTCTGGGAGGGAGGAATCGTAGACTAATCCTAGTTCTACCAATAACTGAACATATGACTCTGAGCAACTCTTAAAATTTCTTTGGGACTTGGTTTTCTCATTTGTGCAGTGACTTAGTAAAACTGTTGTTGATGTTGGTTGCCATTAAGTGAGCTCCAGTTCATTGCAGCCTCATATATAACAGAATGAAACACTGCCTGGTCCTGTGACATTCTCATGATTTTAGCTTGAATCCATTGCTGTGACTTTTTTTTTTTTTTACTCTATATCACTGTTGCTTTAACTCATTGTCACTGATCCCCTGCTTTACCAAACATGATGTTCTTCTCTATTGTTTGGACTTACTTGATAATATGTCCAAAATAAGGATATCAAAGTCTTGCCCTCCTTTCTTCTAAGGTACATTCTGGTTGTATTCCTTCTAAGACTGATTTGTTTGGTCTTCTGGGTGGCCCATGATATATTCAGTGTTTGCCATCAACACCACAATTAAAATGCAATTAGTGCAACATGTTTTTGTTAAGTACCTTCCTTGGTTCTGACTCATAGGGATCCTATGCAAAACAAACCAAAACACCGCCCTGTCCCCCACAATTCTCATCATTGTTGTTAATGCTTGTGTCATTTGCTGCTGCCATGGTGTCAATCATCTTGTTGGGGGGGTCTTCCTTTTTTTTTTTTGGCTGACCCTGCATTTTACCAAGTATAAAGTCCTTCTCCAGGGACTTGTTCCTTCTGATAATATATCCAAAGTATAAGAGAGAAAGTCTTGCCATCCTTGCTTCTAAGGAGTATTCTGGCTGTACGTCTTTTTCTTTTTCTGGCTGTACTTCTTCCAGTCTAGATTTGTTTATTCTTCTGGCTGTCCATGGTACTTTCAATATGCTCTCCAATACCATAACTCAAATGCACAAACTAGATGACCTCAAAAGTTCCTTTCAGTTTTCATGTCCACATTTTTATTTGCTGGTAGCATGTTATAGAGAGAATTATAGAGATAGTAAAATAGACAAATAAATAAAAGGCATAGCCGAAATATCATTACTAAAATGAGACTGTAAAAGTGCATAGAAAAACAAGGATGTAAAATGCATCTGAATTTTTCTTACTATACAAATAATGTTCCTATTTACATAATAGTTGCTGCTATTCATATTTTATCTTCTCACTAAACTTTCTTGAGGCTATGATTTGCATTTGCTTCTTCTTCTTCTTTTTTTTTTTTAATCTCCTATCTCTCTGATGGAGTCCAAATGACTAGAATAAACACTGGTCTGTCAACTACAACTACGACGTTGGTGGTTCAAACCCACCAGCTGTTCCTCAGAAGCCCTATACAGTATCATTATGAGCTGGAACCAAGTCAACGGCACTTACAAAAACATGAATACTATATGGTAACTACTGCCAAGAAGATGCTCAATAAATACTTGATAGGTGAATAAGTGAATTTTTTAGAGTAGAAGGTGGGGGAGAGTTGAGTAAGTAGCTATGGAAGTGGGTAGTCTAAATTTAGGAATATCAGCAACTGCTGAATGGTTAATTCAATAGAGTTCATGGAAATCATAAGTTATTAGGAGATCTTTGATTAATACAAACAGAATCATCTGGCAAGTGTAATGGGAAAGAATACTTTAAGTAAAGCTTTAAT
>NW_006408676.1:3411532-3434494 GCF_000296735.1 Chrysochloris asiatica | reverse complement strand
TATATAAAGCTATAATTACATACATGCCATGGGCTTCCAAAAGAGCCAACAGATCTGTTATGATCTGTTGGAAAAAGTGCAGCCAGAGTGCTCCTTGGAGGCCAGGATGGCCAAACTTCATCTCTCATAGTTACAACAAATATGTCAGGAGGGACCAGTCACTGGAGAAGGATATCATGTTTGGTAAGGTGGAGGGTTAGAGAAAAACAGGAAGAACCCCAGCAGGATGGAATGATCAAGTAGCAGCATCCATAGACTCAAGTGTGGCAACAGTTGTGAGGTTTGCCCAGGAATGGGCAGTGTTTCATTCTGTTGTGCATAAGGTAGCTATGAGTCGGTACCTAACTACAACAACAACAACAAATAATTACATAACATGCACTCCATTCTAGGTTTATTTAATCATATCTCAATTTCAATGCTATTGTTGCCCTGATAATCTCATATATTATTGTTGGTCAGCATTCCAGGAGAACACCAACATCTCTTCTTTCATGAAACAAAGGTGATGTTTATTTTAGGCATCATATGGAAGTTACTACTGTTTATCCTGGGATCCGGAGGAAAGTCATGTCCCATAGAAAGATGAGAGCTTTCTGACTTTTGAGTAAAAAGCAAAAGAAGAGATTTATGTCATTACTTGGAAGCAAAATCACTAAGCTGACTTCAAAGTGCTTTAAACACCCATCTGAAAGTACTAGTGTGAGACTGAATTTAAATTAGGAAGCCCCTTTTCCCAATTGGTTTGCAACCACTCTCTCCCTCTCCTTGATTCCACCTCCTTTTCACTCTTTCCTCCCCTTTTCAGAATCCAGGAAGACTAAGAGGCTGATTTAGCTCCTCAGTGCTGAATTGTAAAGGGAACTAACTGTGTGATCATATTATTAATATTTATACCCTGACATTAAATGTTGACAGATTAATTATGCAACATAGTATAAAAATCAGCAGGCTGCTTGTGTGCACAGTAGCCAAGTTCATGGATTTAAAACTCAATTGGGTGGCTGGCTGTATGTACCCTAGGATTCCCTTCCCCAGTTTCACAGGTAAAGGACCCACTAGCTTGGTTTCATTGTCTTTACAACTCAGTTTCTCATCTTTATGTATATCAGAAACAATGTCCTTTCAGTCTTCATTGGACAATGATCTAATTAGACCAAAGAGTCCTCAGTGATTAGGTTGTGGCTCCCTGAGAACTGACACCTGAGCCAGACAGCTTTGACACTGTCATAAGGAAACACTCAATCTAGCAGACCGCACCAAGGTTCCAGAGCGACACTTTCTGAACAACACACTTAGAAATGGGGCTCCTTTTCTTACATAATAAATATTGATTGAAAGGAACATATGTTTTACATGTAACACTCAGCTTGGTACATAGAGAGTTCAACCAGGTTACTTAAGTGTGATCCTGTCTTCAGGGAATTTATTCCTGAGATGGTTGTCCCTGGCCACATTATGGAATGTGTCTTAGCTATAGATACTTTATTTGTGAAATGAAATAACGCTCCAAGAGATTTATATATATATATATAGGTTATCTTGTTGTTGTTGTTAAGTGCCATCAAGTTGCTTATGAGGTATAGCAACCCTGTATAGGGTTTCCAAGAAGCAGCTGGTGAGCTTGAACCACTGACCTTGCTGTTCAAACCAACTTTGTATTCCAGCACCTTAACCCACAGCATCACATCAGGACTCCATAGATTGTCTATGTGTACCTAAATCCTGGTGTGGCTCTGTAAGATAAGCACTGCACTGCTATCCACAATATCAATGGTTCAAACCCACCAGACCTTGGAAACCCTATAGAGGGTTGCTATGAGTCGGAACCGACATAATGGCACTTAACTACAGCAACAGCATATGTACCTAAAGAGTTTTAATGTGGTATTAATGATTATGCCATAAAATGTTAAATTTCAATATAAGATGTTTCTGAAAGAATCCCAATGCATTTGTAATCATGAGAAAGCTGTTACAGTTTTAGATTTTGCTGTTTGGTATTACCTTTCTTTCTGGCATAAGTTTACTTTGAATATTTAAAAGACTGGCATTTTATGGTTAACTAAGAAGCCCTGGTGGCAATGTAGGATAAGCACTAGACTACAAACTGCAAGGCCCACAATTCAAACTCATTAATTGTTCAGCAGTAGCAAAATAAGACTGTCTTCTCTTATAAAGCCTCAGAGACCCTATACATGGTTGCCATGAGTCAGAATCAACTCTAAGGCCATGAATGTGGTGTTTGGTATATGTGGCCGATAGGGTTTCTACGCATGGTACACTGTATTATGTTTCTTCATGGAACCATGTTTTGGCACTGTTTGAAAAAGGCTAAGTAGCCTTAATTGATTCTGTGAGCTCTTATAGCAGAGGTAGGCAACCTTTTTTTTCTGCCAAAATGTATAACATCATTCGCCAGCCATACAAAATTATCAACTTAAAATTTAGCCTGCTATATTTGGTCAAAAGGAGTTCTGGTAGCGTAGTGGTTATAAGTCAGGTTGCTAATCTCAAGATCAGCAGTTCTAAACTACCAACAGTTCTGTGGGAGAAACATGAAGCTTTCTGCTTCAGTAAAGATTTACAGCCTCTGAAACCCTATGCAGGGTCGCTATGAGTCAGAACAACTCCACGGCATATAACCACCATCATATTTGGTCAAATATTTAATTAACTTAACCCCAATGTAATGGCTGGAGTCCTGGTGTGGCGCTGTGGGTTAATGCACCAGACTGTGAAACGTTTGAACTGAAAGGTTGGTGGTTCAAGCTCACCAGGTGTTCCTTGGAAACCCCATATGGGTCAGATCTGACTTGACAGCACTTAATGACAGCAACAATTTAATGGCTGGAGTCCTGATATGGCCCTGGGGATAAAGCTCTGGACGGCAAGGTTGGATTTGAACCACAAGATCAGTGGTTCAAACTCACCAGTTGCTCCTTGGAAACCTTATACAGGGTCTCTATGAGTCAGAACTGACTTGATGACACTTAACAACAATAACATGGTGGCTGGAACTGCAGCTGCCTTGGCAGGACCAGATGTTCCCCACCCCTGCCCTAGAGGCTCACAAAGCCTGACATCATGTAGCGCTTCAGTAATGTTGACTGAGAAGCAGCAGTATCATTAGTGATAGAGGTCTTAGTAACAGGACACTGCTGCACAAGCTAAGGGAGACTCTGCAGTGGCACTTAAAGGAGGGCTGCTCCTGAGAGTGACCATGCCATTTCCCAGCTCAGAGGTGCTTGTTGATGGATGTTACATATGCACAGTGTATCGTTGTAACTCTCAACATGATTGTGTGTGTGCATTTGGTGGTTATTGAAGGAGGGTGGGGATGAATAGACAATTTGCTGAGAAATTCACTTAAATTAATAAGTCATGAGGTCAAATAAAAAAACTCACAAAGCATCAAATCAATTCTGGAATACCTTAAAATCACACAGTGCAAATAATTAAACTCAATGAGCAAGCAAGTGAGCCTCCAATGCTAGCAAGCAAAATTCAACTACAAGTAGCTCTGATGGCCTTAAATCAATTCTTTAACTTTTATGTTTAACCACAGGTAGTCAATCATGTATGCGCTTCCCAAACCGAGCTGGGTAATTTAGCATCCAGAACTATGCTGCTCCAGTTAACAGCTAAGCAAATTGGCTGATTAAACTCACTGTTTAGTAGTCTTCCCAAATCATCCATGAATAAAAAGAAAAAAAGTAATTGTATGTGTAAAGCAAACTGCTCTCATATTCATTGTGACAAAAACTCCCTGGTGCTTCCTGTGCCAGAAACCATGCTAATGGAGCTGAATTGGGAGAAACACAACAATTATAAGATATTATCTGTGCTTTCAAAAGTGAATTGTGATGCGCAACTTACAAGTAGAAACTGAAAATACAATGTGGTAAATTCTATGATATTTGTACTTAATCAATAAGGATTTATTAATCACCTACTGAGTGATAAACCTTATTATTTGCACAATTCTGGAGGCACAGAAAATGATCTGGGGAGTAACAGAACAGTCAAGTGCATGGTATGATTTTGTAAAAGATTAATATCAGGCGATGGCTAAGAAAAGAAAGATCTAATTGATTCGAAATCTTGGAAATTAGTCGCCCTTTGTTTCTACAACAAATTCCCTGTGATAATATCCCTACCCCTTGGTGTTGATGGTTGTTGTGAAGTGCCGTCGAGTCGATTCTGACCCAGAGCAACCCTGTATAGGGTTTCCAAGGAGCAGCTGGTGAGCTTGAACCATCGACCTTGCAGTTCAAATGACTTTTCAGTCTGACACATTAGCCCACAGTGCCACTAATTTCATTTTGCAAAGAGAGGATAAAAATTACCAAAGGACTTGGGTATGGTTGTTTACAGTAAAAGAGGAACTGCAGATAGAGCGAGGCTTCTGGTTTTCCAGTTCAGTGTCCCACTTCATCAGCCATGAGTTAAACTGTCCATTCGTTGTGGTCAATAACTGTACAATGAATAGAATAAACAACCTTTTAGGTAGATACAGGGACCTGAGAAGGCAATTTAGTGCTTTTGTGCCATTAGGACATCATTTAGTGCATTAGTAATAAATTAATAGAGTTAATAAGACATGGGGAATTATTTCAGCATTTGGATCAGAACAGCAGGGAGGACCGGGCTGCATATTCTGAACTGATCAGCACTCTATTTTTATGTGTCAGATAAATAAGTGCCTCATTTAAAATGGACCCTAGTAAAACCTAAAATGTAGTATATAGTCTGTTTAAAATGGACTACACCATAAGGAAATTTGACAGCATGTGGCAGGGTCTATGCAAGCAGACTGTGGTAGGATATGACTGTCAGGCCAGATATCTTTGAAAGTCAACTCCTTAAGATTCTACTATCACTGCAGAGTGGTGGGTGCTAATTACAGAAACTTCCCTCTCTTTCTCTTTACAGAACTCAATTAAAATGTGCATGTACAATCATCTCACCGTTCAGAGCTCCAGCGGTGATTGATAGAGTTATTTCCAAGTATGTCTAGGCTTAGCAGACTTAGTTAACTCATTGTGGGGCATGCACCTATGAGAAAGAAAGAAAGGAGATAAAAATTTAAAAGCCAGAGGAGGTAGCTAGCACCCAGAAGAAAGGGGAAAGAGAAGATAGTGGTGTTAGCAAACTTCAAAAAATGGGAGATAATGCATGAGTCTTTTCTAAATTGTGAATTGTGCTTAGTTTCAAAAGTGAAGAAACTTTTAGCATCAAGGTGAGGCATGGTGCAATGCAAAGCTCACTGTGAATTTACCTGTGTGAAGGTTAATTGTGAGGCAAGCAAATGCCACCATGAGGCTGAACCTTTTTCTATTGCTACTTTTTGTCAGCATCTCCAGGAAACTGCAAATACAGAATAGGTCCTTTGATAGCTGCGTTGGCAGCTCACGTCTCTCGCTGAGATCCGGCTGGTTAATGTACCACTGCCAGTGTCCAGACTGAGGCAATCAGAAGCTCTGCTTGACAGAAATAAAATGTAATGTGGTCTGGGGAAGGGGGTAGCCTGTGGTTGGTATTTCAGCTACTGGCAAAGCCCTTCTCAAATCAAACCCTCAGTGGAAGGCAGGTATTAGAAGAGTGACTGAGGGCACCTGCAATGCCAAGATTAATCCCCTTTTTGTTTTCTTTCAGGTCTATCTAGGCACTGCTGAGTGGAAGAATTTATGTTAGCTTTGTTCCTAGAAGGGGGTTGCAGGCTGAGAAAAGAGGATGTGTCATCTCATATGTCATTTCTCAGTATGCCTCTGTCACTGTCTGTCTGTCGTTCTGTGCTCCTTTGATCTCTGCCCCTCCCTGCCAATCAGTTATACCTTCCTTCCCTGTAAGTTGTTTCTGCTGCTGTGCCCTGAATTCTTATCTACGATCAGAACAAGATCACAGCAGTTCCTGAGACTAGAGACCCCACAGGTGTGTGTCTGCCTGCTCCAATGCAAAGCATGTCAGGCACTCAAGACAGGTATTAAGTGACTAAAGGGGAACCAACCTGGGCTTTGATCACATCAAGGGTTGAATCCAGAGACTTGTCCCAGGTTATGCAGATTTCTTTTGAAAATTAGCTAATGCTGTAGAAAATATTCCTCGGGGATCATTTTGAGATGTGGAACAGCTAGATCTCTGCTTCATTTTACTTAAGTGGCCTTTAGCATTTTATTTCATTTTATTTCAGCCGTGGAATCTTTTTTTGGAAAATATTGTTGGTAACCTCAATATGTACAGCAGATGCAAGCAGATGTGTTCTGCACTGGCTGTGAAAAGATTGAATTTTGAGTTTGTCCACCAAACCTTCCACCCCCTGGGAGTGCCACACATTGCTCATTGTTCAAGTGGTTCTACAGGTACTCACTGGTTTCATCTGGAAAAGGTACTCTAAGGGCCAGCAGAGTCTGTGCCTGTCCCTGAAAGACATATCTGTCCTACTGGGGATCTTGAACTCTCCCATTCTAAGATAAAACCAGTCACCATGGTACCAACTCCAATTCAGAGACCTCTGTGTGTCAGAGTAAAACTAGGTCTCCTGGGGTTTTAGCAGCTAGTTTTTGTTGTTGTTGTATCTGAAGTACATCTCCAGACGTTTCTTTTGAGATGCCTATGGGTGAACTTGAATCTCCAATTTTTCAGTTAGCTGCTGAGCATGTTAACTCTTTGGACAACCCAGACTCCTGTTCTAAGATTGTTGTTGTTAAGTTCCATAGAGTTGGTTCAGATCCACAGCGACCCTTTATAAGGTTTCTTAGGAGCAGCTGGTGAGTTTGAACTGCTGACTCTGCAGTTCAAATGGCTTTGCAGTCTGGCGCATTACCCCAAATTTTCAGTAAGGAAGTGACTTTTCCTGGTAAATCTGCCTAGGAACCACCATTGCATGCTATGCACCATTTTATCAATTGTTTTTACATATCTTTTCCAGACAGGTCAGACTTAGGGTACTATTTTAGATCCTAGGTCTGGATTGATAGGTTCTTCCTATTTCAGATAAGAATTATGGCAAAATTAGTGGTTGCTAGTTATTAACTGTTACCATTTTTCTCTACCTGGTAGCAGAAAAGTGAGTTTATCCCAGGATCCCATTTTTTCCAGGGTTTTGCCTCTCAGTACTGTGAATCATGGAAATATTTGGGGTCTAGGAGTCATTCTGGAGAGGGCATTGGTTTTACAATGGTAGTGTTCCAAGTGTAATTCTGTGCTTGGACCACGTGACTTCAATCCAGTGAACAGAGGGACAGTTGACGACTCATGTGCAAGATGCTGTGGCATCTCAGCTACATGAGCACAGTTATGCTTCACTTACAAGAGGTGACTTTAGCTCCTTTCTCATGTGACACTAAATAGACAGGAGATACAACCTTTTTTTCTCTAACAATATAAAATTCCTTCCTACAGAGAGTCCACTGTGAAGCTATAGGTCTCTGCTGAAGAATCACTGTGTAGAGAGTTAAGTCAACATGCCATAAAACAGAACCCTGGATTTATATCCTGTGTATTTTCATGGACCAACTCTGTGGCTTTTGGAAATTACTTTTCTGCTTTGTAATTATTCACTGATGAAGTCACAGGAACTTACTCCAGCTACAGCATGAACTAAGAGTGCCATGGACATGAAGGGTGTCATTCAAACAAATTATGTTAGTAAAAACGTATCGCTACTAGGACTCCAGAGTATACGTGCATGGGTTTATTCCAAGTAAAACATGTTTAAACATGTATGTGCAATCAGTAAATGACTGTGGCTACAGACAGATTATCTCAATTATATACTTGTCTTAACCTTGTTAAGAAGCTCTGGTAGCGTAATGGTTACGAGTTGGGCTTCAAACCTTAAGGTCAGCAGTTCGAAATTAACAGCCTCTCTGCGGGAGAAAGATGAGGCTTTCTGCTCCCCATAAAGATTTATAGCCTTGGAAACTCTGTACAGGGTCACTATGGGTCAGAACCGACTCGACGGCACTTAACAACAACAACAACTTAATCTTGTTAGAATGCCTTCAAACAAAAAGAAATACAAGCCAAGCAGTTGCTTCTTAGGAGATCTGCTGCGCCAGTTCATTTCAAGGCAGACAGGTTACCTTAGAAAGTTGTAATTCTTGGAATTACTAAGGGATAACCTTGACAGGTTTTCTCAAAATACACACTTGGCCATGGGAGTTTATTATGCCAAGGATTCTAAACAAGGGAAAACTGCAAGGATGAGAGAAAAACAAGGCCAGGAAAGTTGTGCTGAGGAATTGTTTTCCATCACAACAATGCACCTGCACATTCTTCAAGGGTAACAAGGGCCATCCTATGAAAAATTTATTGGGAAACCTTACTCCATCACCATTACAGACCCAATCATGGGCCTTCATACTTCTTTTTTTCCCCCCAAACTTTAAGAACATTTCAAAGAATCACAATTTGAGTCCCTCAACTATACCAAAACTGCCATTTTGACTTGGAGTAAATCAAAGAGCACAGAATTCTTTAGGTTAGAGAGCTAGAAACATCACCTTCAGAAGTGTATAGACCTAGATGTAGGGTGTATCAGAAACAGTAGTTTCACATACAGATTTAGTTGCTTAATAGAAAGCTCTATGATTCTGTAGTGATACTTTTTGACTTGCCCTGTTTTTCAGATATCCATGTGTCTGGTAGGGATGTTGGTGAGAAACATAGGAAGTCTCAGAATAATGGGACTAATTTCTCATCTTCTAATTATCACCTAAGGAGCTCTAGTAGCATAGTGGTTACAAATCGGGCTGAGAACCGCAAGGTCAGCAGTTCGAAACTACCAGCTGTTCTGCAGGAGAAAGATAAGGCTTTTCTGCTCTTGCAAAGCTTTCTGCTCCCTGTTCAGGGTCACTATGGGTCAGAACTGACTCGATGGCACTTAACAACAACAACAATTATCACCTATCCCTATTTCTGCCTTCTGAGTCCATAGTAAGAACCATTGGTATACTTTACAGTATTTTTTCTGCCACATAATTTAATATATTTATTATATGTATATCCTTTGTGCTGTCTATTTCATAGTGTCCTACAGTGAGTTTTGTTACCTTCCTGACCCTTTTTGTTGCATCCCCATTGTGCAAATAACAAGGAAGTTGGTGCTAAACAAATGGAAAAGAAGACGTTCTATAGATATCAAAGCTTAATAGTTAAAATGTCAGTCACTTCGGAGGTGGCTGGCTCCCAAGACCCCTATGCTTTTTGAAATATGTTCTAAATAACCTATTTTTCCATGTGAACACAGGACTCAGTGGATGAAGGTTATTTTCAAATAAACCTCAAGGTTAAAGTTGCTTGCTCTTCCAGATGGTTTCTATCTAATGCTTTGGATTATGATATTGAACCACCCTGTGATCAGAACTCCTAGTGCCAAGAATAATAAGAATTGGAAGTCAGCCAGTGAGGACTGCTGCTCCAAAGTCATGCAGGGATTTAAGGGTCAAGGCCAACCCATATGGTTTATCAAGGTCCTGCTGCAATAACCTCAGGACACACAGATCAATGCACAGATCTACTCATCATCTGCTTCCTATTGTGTCAGTCACCGTACCCCCTGAGTCACCCACTATTGAATGCCGTATTACACTATTTTATGCCACGGGTTTCTTTCTGCAGTAGATGGTTCAAGTCCAGCTGCTACTATTTCTATCAAACGCCTCAGAAATTATACACCCAAGGGACAGAAAATCCCTAGGTTTACAAATTCAAAGATAAGATTTCATTTTATTTTCAATGACCTTATAAGAGGTGATTTGAAACTTGATACTCATCTAATATGGCATGAAAATCAGATGTGAAATTAGTCCACCAATGTAAAGTTTGCCAGTTTTGGGTATATGGCAAGCACATAAACCAATGTGGGAATGTTGGGACACGTTATGTAAGGTGAGTAGAGACATATTTTAGTGATTGATTATCTTTCATCTTTTTCTTTTTCTCCTTTTTTTTTCTTTCTCCCCTTATTCTGAAAGCAATTACTCCAGCTCAAAGCTAAGTAACTCCAAACACTTGCCTTCCTCTCAGCAAGGCTCTTACATGTAAAAGTTGACTATGCTCAACTTGAATACCCGCTCCTCAAGGCAGAGCTTTACATCTGTTTTGTACTGCAGTATCTCCAACACCAAAAGGCTGCTTTATACATAGTGACGGTGGTGCCTATGTGCATGGAGTCAGTTCTGACTCACAGTGACCCTATATAGGGTTTCCAAGGCTGTAAATCTTTATGGGAGTAAAGCGCCTCCTCTGCCTCTCACAAAGGGGTTGGTAGATTAAAACTGCTGATTTTGCAGTTTGCAGTCCACTCATAACCCACTACACTTCTAGAGCTCCTTTGATACACAGTGAGTGCTCAATAAATATTTGTTGATGACAGAATGCTTCCTAATATTTGATAATAAAAGTTGAAATTCTGAACCCCTTCTGATTGTTGTTTTCGCTAGGGACCATCAAGTCAGTACTGACTTATAGCGACCCTATGCACAACACAGTCCTGGTGTGGCACTGTGGGCTAATGCATCAGATTGCAAAGTTGTTTGAACTGCAAGGTTACTGGTTCAAGCTCACCCGCTGCTCCTTGGAAACCCTATACAGGGTCGCTATGGGTCGGAATCGACTCGATGGCATTTAACAACATCAATAATGCACAACAGAATGAAATACTGGCTGGTCCTGCGCCAACCTCACAATCATAGCTACGTTTGAGGCTATTGCTGCTGCCACTATATCAATCCATCTAGTTAGGTGACTTCCTCTTTTTCTCCCATCTTCCACTTTACCAAACATGACATCCCTCTTCAGGGACTGGTCCCTCCTAACAACATGTCCGAAGGATGAGAGACGAAGTCTGGTCATCCTATCTTCTGTGGAGCACTGTGGCTGTACCTCCTCCAACACAGATTGGCTTTTTGTTTGTTTATTTGTTTCTTGGCAGTTCATGGTACTTTGAATATTTTCCTTCAATGCCATAACTCAAATTCATCAATTCTTCTATGGTCTACCTTATTTACTGTCCTACTTTCACATGCTTATGAGAGTATTGAAAGTACCAGGGCTTGGGTCAAGCTCACCTTAGTCCTCAAACTGACATCTTTGCTCTTGAAGAAGTCTTGCATAGCAGATTTGCCTAATGCAATATGTCATTTGATTTCTTGACAGCTGCTTCCATAAGTGTTGATGGTTGATCTGAGCAAAATGAAGTCTTTGACAACTTCAATCTTTTATCCATTTATATGGATGTTATTTATTGGTCCTGTGGTGAGGATTTTTGTCTTCTTTACACTAAGGTGCAACTCATAAAGAAGGCTGTGGTCTTTGGCCTTTATCAGTAAGTATTTTAAGTCCTCTTCACTTTCAACAAGCCAGGTTGTATCATCTGAATATCACAGGTTGTTAATGAGTTTTCCTCCAATCCTTTTGCCATTTTCTTCTTCATATAATCCAATTTCATGGATTATGTGCTCAGCATACAAATTGAATACGTATGATGAAAGAATACAGCCTTGGTGCACACCCTTGCTAATTTTAAACCATTCAGTGTTGGCTTGTTCTGTTCGAACAACTGCTTCTTGGTCTATATACAGGTTCCCCATGACCACAATTGAGTGTTCCAGTGTATTTATTCTCAACAATGTTGCCCATAGTTTGTCATGACCCATACAATCAAAAGCATTTGCATAGTCAATAAAGTACAGGTAAGCATTTTCTTGGTATTCTCTGCTTTCAGCCAAGATCCATCTGGCATCAGTAATAATATCCTTCATTCCATGTCTTCTGAACCTGACTTGAACCTTTGGCAGTTCTCTGTTAATGTATGTTTGCGGCCATTTAAAATTTTTCTTTAGCAACGTTTTACTTGTGTGAATTATTAATGATAATGTCTGATGAATTCCACATTCCCTTGGAAATGGGCACAAATATGGATCTCTTCCAATCAGTTAGCCAGGTAGTTGTCTTTCAAATTTCTTGGCATAGGTTAATGAGTGCGTCCAGTGTTGCATGAGTGTCTTGAAAGATTTCAATTTGTATTCCATCAATTCCCAGAGTCTTATTCTTTGTCAATGCCTTCAATGCACCTTGGACTTCTTCCATCAGTATCATTGGCTCTTGATTATATGCTACCTCTTGAAATAGTTGAACATCAACCATTTATTTATGGTACAGTGACTCTATATTCCTTCCATATACTTTTGATGCTTTCTGCATCATCCAATATTTTGCCCATATAATCCTTTAGTATTGCAGATCAAGGCTTGAGTTTTTTTCTTCAGTTCCCTCAGTTTGAGATATGCTGAGTGTGTTCTTCCCTTTTGGTTTTCTAACTCCAACATTTTGTTATCGTATTTGACTTTGCCTTCTTGAGTTACTCTTTGAACTTTACTACTTAGTTCTTTTACCTCCTCTTTCTTCCATTTGCTTTAGCTTATCTCTATACTAGAAAATAAGTTTCAGAGTCTCTTCTGACATCTATTTTGGTATTTTCCTTCTATATTGTCTTCTTAATGACCTTTTGCTTTCTTCGTGTATGATGTTTTTGAAGCCATCCCACAACTCTTCTGGTCTTCTATCTTTAGTGTCTAATGTATCCAATATGTTCTTCAGATGTTCTCTAAATTCAGGTGGGATATGTTCAAGGTCATATCTTGGCTCTATTTGACTTGCTTTAATTTTCTTCAGTTTCCTCCTGAACTTGTATATGAGCAATTTGATTTCTGTGTATTCCATCTGGTGATGTCCATATGTACATATCTTTTCTGTTGTTTAAAAAAGGTATTTGTAATGAAGAAGTCATTGGACTTGCAAAATTCTCTCATGGAATCTCCAGTATCATTCTGACACCAAGGCCACCTTGCCCAACTATTTACTGATCCTTCCTCTTTGTTTCCAATCCTTCCTCTTTGTTTCCAATAATCAGTAATTATCAATACAACTTGATTGTATGTTTGATCAATTTCAGACTGAAGAAATGATTGAAATCTTCAGTTTCATCATCAGTGGCTTTAGTGGTTGGTGTGTAAATTTGAATACTAGTGGTATTAACTGGTCTTCCTTGTAGGCATATGTATATTATCCTGTCAGAGACAGTGTTATACTTCAAGACAGATTTTAATATGTTCTTTTTGATGATGCCTGCAACTCCATTCATCTTCAATTTGTAATTCCTGGCATAATAAATCACATGATTGTCAGATTGAAAATGGTCAATACCAGTCTATTTCAGCTCACTAATGCCTACGATGTCTATGTTTATGCATTCCATTTTATTTTTGACAATTTCAACTTTTCCTACTTTAAACATTCCATTTATGGTTATTAACAGATGTTTACAGCTACTTCTCCTCATTTTGAATTGTGCCCCATCAACAAATGAAGGTCCCAAGGGCTTTACTCATCTGTCAGTTTGTTGTACTGTGGTGGCATGTGTGTTGTGATTCTGGAAGCTTGCCACCATTATTTTAAATACCAGCAGGGTCAACCATGATAGACAGGTTTCAGATAAGCTTCCAGACATAGACAGACTAAGCAGAAGGAGAGATGGACTACTTCCAAATAGTCACTGAAAACCTTATGTGAAACACTGTCAGACTGCACCAGAATATTGACTATTTAAACATGATGAAGAACGTCAGAATATTGTCAAATATAGTGCCAGAAGATAAGCCCCTTCAGGTGGGAAGGCACTCAAAATACAACTGAGAAAGAGCTACCTCCTCAAAGTAGAGTTGACCATAAAACTATTCTGATACTTCTGCAAAAATCAAGTGTAAAGGCTATTGTTTCAGAATGAGTTCCAATTACTATCATTCATTTACCTTTCTCAAATCACATTGAGTGGTACCACTAGACCAGCATTCTAGTTATTTCTCTACCACTCCTTTCCAAATGTTGTCATAACACCTAAGAGACACCTTTGTGTTCACAAGTTCAGGACTTGAGTGTTCTACATTTCCATGGCCCACAGCCCAAATATTTTTCTCTGTTTGAGATAATTGGTGAAAGGATGGGAAATTCTGTTTGTGCCTAACATGCCATCTAGGTAAAAAGGGATCCAACACTTTTACTTTTAACTGTCATAGTCAGTTTCAGTGCATGTGTGTTCACTTTTTCCTGAGCATGTTGTATGCTTCCATTTTGTGGTGTTTTATTCTTTACATATTGAAGACTAATTTTCTGGGGCACTATGAGTCAGATCCGACTTGAGGACAGTCAGCAACAAAAAAACAACAATACTCTATATGGACTCCTGGTGTGACACTGTAGGATCAGCACTGTACTACAAACCACAGCATCATCAGTTCAAACTCGCCAGTTGCTCCTTGGAAACCCTATACAGGCTCGCTGTGAGTGGGAACTGACTCAATGGCTAATGAACAACATACTGTATTTAACTTTTAGCACACAAAGGCAAAGTCTGTTTGGAGGGAGGGACAAATATTGAAACAAAAATTCTATCTCCATGATTACGTTAGTTTCAAACATTTTGTAGATGAGTTTATGCTGTTGGAGGGAGCAACACCCTGATGCTAAGATGGTGGTTTTTTTTTTCTATTGAGAGAATGAGGTTCTAGTATTAAATAAACATTTATTGTTGTGCCAGTCACAAACTCATGTTTGCATGGATGCCTGGATGTTTCCCTTTATTAAAACCATATGGTTTATTTATCACTTCTTTCAGTACAGACCCCAATAACGCAGTGGGCAAGTCCCACCCCCTACACCCCAGTTCTGTTCCCAATAGCAGAGCAGCTGCTGTCAACCCATTCAGCAGAACAGCCTCGTCACCCGAGGAAGCACTTATGGCGCTGACCTTAAAGAGCAATTTCGGTCAGGAGTAGAGAGGCTCAATTGTTCATAAACCTGACATTTATTACTTGGAGATTCTTTCTCTACAGCACATGCTGCTCTTTACAATTTTATCAAATAAAGTGCTCCTTTCATCAGTGCTCTGCTTTCTCCTCCAGGTTGCCTCCCACCTCGTGCAGCTCCCACCTACCTGTTGGCTCTGCATGGAGCGACAACACAAATCTAGAAAATGGTGGCAGAGCACAGGATTCTGTTTGCTTTTCTTTCTTTTTTCTTGTTTTTTTAACTTAGGCGGTAATTAGTAGAGAAGGAGCTCTGGTAGCATAATGGTTACGAATCAGGCTGCGAACCTCAAGGTCAACAGTTCGAAACTACCAGCCATTCCGCAGGAGAAAGATGAGGCTTTCTGCTCCTGTAAAGATTTATCAGCCTCGGAAACCCTGTACAGGGTTGTTATGAGTCGAACCGACTCCATGGCACATAACAATGAGTAGAGAGAAGGTAATGATGTTTGGTTTGTTTTCTTTATCATAGTGAAATGGATGTTTGTATTTGTCATTTTCTGGTTTGCCAGGTCAGACCAATACTTAGAGCATTTATTGTTGTTTTTGTTAGGTGTCATCAAATTGGTACCAACTCACAACAACCCTATGCAAAGCATAACGAAACACCCAGTCCTGCACCAACCTCACAATCCTTGTTAGGTTTGTGGGCATTGCTGCTGCTACTGTACCAATCCATCACATTGGGGATTTTCCTTTTTTTCTCTCCAACCCTCCACTTTACCAACCATGATATTCTTCTCTAGGGACTGGTCCCTCCTGACAACAGATCTGAAGTATGAGAGACGAAGTGTGGCCATCCTGACCTCCACGGAGCACTCTGGCTATACTTCTTCTAACACAGATTGCTTTGTTCTTTTGGCAGTTCATAATATTTTTAATATTCTCCTCTAACACCATAAATCAGATGCATCAAATCTTCTATAGTCTTCCATATTCACTGAGCACTTAAAGGCCTCAAATGGTTCCCAAAGCATATTAATTATCAGGTTGAAGGATTTTGAGGCTAAATATAGAGTTAGTTATATGATTTAAATTAACAAGCCCCTAAATATCCTGGTGTGTCAGATACACACTGCACCATAAGGTCATTTGGACTGCAAAGTGACTGGTTCAAACCTACCAGCTGCTCTCGGAATCAGTATACAGGGTTGCTATGAGTCAGAAGCGACTCGACAGCACATAACAACAAATGGTAGTCTCAATGTCTCTCTTGTTGATTGAATTGGGAATGGATAGTTCAGGATTTATGTACAGTGGTCTGAGGGTAGGGGAATGTGTTGAATGGATGGCACCCAATCCTATGACAAATTAGCCAGTAGCATTCTATATAGATGAACAGAATGTGGGATAATCCCTTCATGAATTCTAAATCATACATGGTTTTTAGGACTCTTTGTATAATCTAAAACTCAGAGGATGAAGTTTGGAGAACTAGAAATAGTCTTTGAAAAGTACAAGAGAATTTCTTTTACAATCTTGCTTAGAACGTGCAGGTGGTTTGTTAATCAGAAAAAGCAGTGTACTGTGGGGACTCATAAATTATGGCAGGTAATATAGAATCCTTCTAAATAAACCAAAGTCTATAAATGTGCCTTTTCTGACACAAGGTCAAAGTCTTTTCTTAGAGAATAAATTTGCTGACTGCAATTTGGTACCTTCTTGCATAGACATCTCTCACAATTCATCATTCCTGATTTCTGGTTTAGGTTTCTTTAAAGTGGACTGTGAAAATGGAGAGTCTTGTGAAGCAATCTCAGTATAAAATATTTTAAGACTTTGATAATTTTTCTCTTAATGTGATACGATCTTTACTATCTCATTTTTGTTAGCTTTGTTAGTGGTTTTGTTGTTCAGCTTGCTTTTATTGAATCAAAATATTCGACTTCATTTTCAAATAACAGTAGTTCTCTTTTCACACTCATATCAGATTGAAAAATTTATGTAAATTATGTGATGTTAATAAAAAGTCCAACTCCCATGAATGAATATGTGCAAAATAAACAGGCCTGGTAAGGATACAGTTCAACTAGTAAGGACGTTAGTAAGGAGATTTTTAGCATAAGATGTGGATTCAGCATGACCTGGCCTTCACACACAATGACTGACAGGTGCAGAATACTAGCATATCAGCTTGTCAGTTAAGCAGAATTAGTTAAGCCAACTTTTAGTGAACACTTACTCTGAATCCATTTTCTGAATTCATCCCAGACAAATCATGTAACCTCTCTGAACTTCAGTTTACTCATGTATAAAATGAGGGTATTACTAACTAGCCTGTGAACGTACTCTATACATACATGCACTGACACACATACACTTCCCATACAACTCTCTTTTAAGACCAAATATATTAACTTGTAAGGTTGCTCTGGTAACTACAAAATACAGCTTATTGTTTTTAACATTTTAATTTTTAAATGGTTTCAAACTAACAGAAAAACTGCAAGAATATTACAAAAAGAGCTCATAAACCTCTCAAAAGATCTGCCTGCTGCCAAGATTTTATCATATGTCTTTTATCATTCTCTCAATGGATGGGTGGATGAATAGATAATAAAAATATGAGTGTGCGTTGTTTTCATCTGACCATTTCATAGTAAACTCTACACACTAAGTCCCAACACTTCAGTCTGTGTTTCCTAAGAGTAAAATATTCTCTTCTGGTTTTTAAAATTAGGATATTTAATCTTCATACAATGGTATTATTTAACATATAGTTCATACTCAAATTTTCTAAATTTACTAATAATGCTCTTTATATTTTTTTTTTCCAATCAGAATCTAGTATAGGATATACAATCCATTTACCTGTCATGTCTATTTAGTTCTCTTAGCCTTTTTTCTTTCTTTCAAGACCTTGACATTTTTGTAGCTGTTCCCATTTTGTAGGCTGCCTCTCCATTTGAGTTTGTTTTATGATTGATCCAGGCTATGAGTTTCTTGAAACGAGCATCATATACCTTGTGTATCCTTCTCAGTGCACCACATTAAAAGATATGTAATATGGTTTGTTCCTTGCCTGGTGATGTTGACATTAATTTCCTGGTTAAAGTGATCTCTGTCAGGATTATGTACTATAAAGTTACTTTTTCCTATTATAATTAGTTATTTCTCTAGGGTATATTTTGAGACTGCATCCTATTGTTTGAACCTTCATCTTTCTCCCACAGAGCATCTGGTGGCCTCAAATCACAAACTTTGTGGTTCATAGTCCTGTACTTATGCTGTAGAGTCACCCTGTTCTGATACATAAACAGTTGTTGAAAGATACCCTGGAGTCAGTTCCAACTCATAGCAACCCTGTGTATAGCAGAACAAATTACTTTCAGGTCCTGTGCCATCCTCAAAATTCCTGTTTAAGCCCATTGTTACAGCCACTGTGTCAATCTATCTCTTTGAGGTTCTTCTTCTTTTTCACTGAATCTCTACCAAACATGACGTTCTTCTCCAGGGACTGGTCTCTCTTGATAACATGTTCAAAATACATGAGATGAAGTTTCACCATGCTCACTTCTTAGTAGCATTATTTCGATCCTTCTTCTCAGACAGATTTGTTTGTTCTTAGGACAGTCTATGGTATGATTATATTATTCTTTTCCAACACAGTAGCTCAAAGGCATCAATTCTTCATTGATGTCCCTTGATCATCATTGAGCTTTTACATGCATATTATTGCAACTGAAATTACCATGGCTTTGGTCAGCCACACCTTAGTCCTCAAATTGACATATTTGCTTTTTAACATTTTAAAGAGATCTTATGTAGTAGATTTGCCAAGTATAATATGTCATTTGATTTCTTGACTGCTGCTTCTATAGGTGTGAATTATGTATCTAAGTAAAATGAAATCCTTGACAATTTCAGTCTTTCAATCATGATGTTGCTTATTGGTCCATTTGTGAGGATTTTCTTTTCTTTTTATGTTGAGTTGTAATTAATCTATGTTGAAACTCTAGTAATTTATCTTCACCATTAAGTACTTCATGTCGTCCTCTTCATGTTCAGTAAGCAAATCTGTGCCATGTGCATTCTGTAGACTTTTAATGAGTCTTCCTCTCATGATGATGCTGACTTCTTCACATACTCCAGTGTCTGGGACTATTTTCTCAAGATACAGATTGACTACTTATGGTGAAAGAATAAAACCTTGACATATACCTTTCCTCATTTTAAAAATACATAGTATCTCCTTGTTCTGTTCAAAGAATATCTATTTCTTGATCTATATACAGGGTTCCACATGAGCACAGTTAAATATATAGGATTCCCATTCTTCACAATGTTACCCATAATTTGTTTGATCCAGTCAAATGCCTTTGCAGGAAAAATCTTTCTGATTGTCTATTCTTTTAGCCAACATGCATCTAACATGCATGAACTCTTCTGCATCTGGTTTGAATTTCTGGCAGTTCATTGTCTATAAACTACTGCATCCATTTTGAATTGTCATCAGCAACATTTTACTGGTGTGTGATATTAATGATATTATTCAGTCATTTCTGCATTCTGTTGGATCACTTTTTTTGGAATTGGTACAAATATGGATCTCTTCTGTTTGGTTCCAAACTTTTTCACATAGACAGGTGAGTGCACGCAGCACTATATTTACTTGTTGAAGCATCTCAGTTGGTATGCCATCAATTCCTGGAGATGTGTTTTTGGTCAATTCCTTCCATGATAATTGGACTTCATTCTTCTGTACCACTGGTTCTTGTACACATGCTACCTTCCGAAATGACTGAACATTAACCAATTATTGGTACAGTGACTTTGTGTATGCCTTTAATCTTCTTTTGATAGCTCGTACTTCATTCAGAAGTTTACATATAGACTATTTCAATATTTTAATTCAAGGCTTGAGCTTTTTCTGAAGTTCTTTCCATTTGAGAGGTGCTGAGTATGTTCTTCCCTTTTGTTTCTCTATCTCCAGGTTTTTGCACATTTTATTATAATACTCTACTTTATCTTCTCACATTACCCATTAAACTCTTTTGTTCAGTGCTTTCACCTTATCATTTCCTTCATTCACTTTAGCGACTCTATGTTGAAGTCTCTGCTGATACTTATTTAGCTCTTTTCTTTCTTTCTTCCTTCTTTTCTTCCATCCTTCCTTCCTTTCTTCTTTTCTTTCTTTCATTCTTTCATATCTTTTAAGTGAGTTTTTGCTTTCTTCCTGTGTGATGTCCATGATTTCATTTCACATCTTGTCTGGTCTTCAGTCATCAGTGTTCAGTGTATCAAATCTATTTTGGATAAGTATCTAAATTTAAGTGGGATATACAAAAGGTTGTGCCCTGGCTCTTATGGATTTGTTTTTTATTTTCTTCATCTTCACTTTCAACTTGCATGTGAGCATTTGTTGGTCTGTTCTGCAGCTAGTCTCTTGTTTTATTGAGCTTCTCCATCATTTGTTTCCACAGATATAGTTTATTTGGTCCCTGTGTATTCCATATGGGATGATCCAAGTGTATAGTTGACTGTTAGGATGCTGCAAAAAGGTATTTCCAATGAGTAGGTCACTGGTCTTTCAAAATTCTGTCTTATAATCTGTAGCATAACTTCTATTACCTAGGCCATATTTTCCAACTATTGATCTTTCTTTGTTTCCAACTTTTATATTACAAGCACAAAAATTATCAATGCTGTGTACGTGCATGTTTGTACAATTTCACAGTGCCAAAGTTAAAAAAAAAAAAATCCTTCATTTTCTTCATTTTGGTATTAGTGGTTCATGTGTAAATTTGAATAACAGCACATTAATTAGTCTTCCATGCACGTGTAAGTATGTTATCCTGTCACTGTGTTGTACTTCCTGTTAGATCTTGAAATGTTCTTTCTGACAATGATGCCGCTCCTCTCAGTTTCTTATTCCCAGCATAGTAGACTTTAGGATTATCAGAATCAAATGGCCAATTCCACTTCCAGTCACTAATGTCTATAATATTTATCTTTAAGCATTCCATTTCAGTTTTGATTGTTTACAATTGTTCTATGCTCATACTTTGTACATTCTACCTTCTGGTTATTTATGCAAGTTTGTACCTGTTTATTCTTACATTAGGTCTTGCTACATTAAATAGGTCCATGGAGTCCTGGTGTGACACTGAGGATTAATATGCTATACTGCATGGTTGGCTGTTCAGGCTCACCAGCTGCTCCTCAGAATCCCTAGACAGAGCTGCTATGAGTCAGAAATGACTCACTAGCACTTAACAACATACTTTGAGGGGAGCATGGTGATTTTGTAGGATAAGCACTAGACTGTGAACCACAAGGTCAGTGTTTGGAACCACCAGCTGCTCTGTGGGAGAAAGATGAGGCTTTGTTGGGAAACCATCCGCTTTGCAGCTCTAATCTCGGCCTTTCAAACTTCTACTTGTTCTTGAAACCCAAAGAACATTTTCAAAGAAATGCAATTTGAATCCCTTGATGATGCTAAAGCAGCAGTTGTGACATGGTATAAATCAAAGAGCACAGAATTCTCCAGGGTAGGGTTGTTGTTGTTGAGTACTGTGGAGTCGGTTCTGACTTATAGTGACCCTGTACAGGTTTCCGAGGCTGTAAATCTGTATGGGAACACAACGCCTCATCTTTCTCCTGAGAAACCACTGGTAGTTTTGAATTGCTGACCTTGAGGTTGGCAGCCCAACTTGTAACCACTACACTACCAGAGAACTACCAGAGGATAGGGTTAGGGAGATGGAAACACTACCTCAGAAGCAGATCTAGATGGAGGATATGTTGAGAAAAAAATAGCTTTACATTTTGATACTTTTGTTAAATAAAATTATCTGTGATTTTACAGCACTACTTTTTTATTTAACCTCATATGTAGCAAGACATTTGTCATTATATCATTTTTTTTCATATGCACAATTCAGGGACATCATGTTTATCATGTTGTACAACCATCATTCTATCCATTTTCAAAATGTTCAATCACCCTTATTATAGTCGATGCTATCATTGCATTTTTAATCATCATTTGCAGCATCCATGAATGATCCCTGCCTAAGTAAACAAATAGTATTATGGCTACAAAATTATGTCTTAAAAAAAGAAAATCAACTGTATCATCCCTTTTATGTTTATTACTTTGTTTTCCTACTGTAAGGAGGATCTTTCTCTTCTTCATTGTCTGCCTATTTGTTTGCTTTTGTTAGTTATCTGTTTGGAATTGTGGAATTTTATTTTAAAAATAGATTATATTTCATTTATCTTATTATTAGTTTTGATTTTTAAATTGTCCTGATTTCACCAGCACGTGTCCACCAAACTGGCCCCTGTGTCCTTTGATATAGCTCCATAATTCTTTTAACAATGCCTTTCTTTCCAGTGTAATAAGATACTATGAGTTCATCTTCCATTTTCCTGGTCCCAATCCTTAAATCATGAACTCTGTCCAACAGGAGTTCTATAAGGAACTGTAAGGACAGAATGAGGTTTGGTACATGGAAAACATGGAGCAGTAGATGTGCTCAGAGCTGTGGGTGCCATTGATTGTTGCGCTTTAACTACTCTTGCCTTCATATTTCTCAGGGATTGTCTTACATTTTGACTCACTTCCATCTAAGCCTAGAAAGACCTTCTAGAAGCTAAGAAATAAACATTATTTATTCCCAGGACAAATTCATGAGCAGGAAAAATAAAAAGACTGTCTAAGTTAGGAAATATGAGGATAAAGTAAGCAAATGTTCTGAACAAAATGTAATTATAACCATTATCAGTTTTATGCCTTGTATTCTATCAGACATCTGAAGTTTGGTGGTGGATATGGTGGCTATGTACCGAATAATCATTTCTGACTCATAGCCACCTTGCATAGGGTTTTGAGGCTGTAAATCTTTATGGGAGTATAAAGTCTCGTCTTTCTCCCATGGAATGGCTGGTAGTTTCAAACTGTCGACCTTGGGGTTACCAGCCTAATTCGTAACCTAATTGATAGGATTAGGAGAGAACATCTTGATTGTATCTTGATTATATCTTATATGTATCTTGATTATATCAGGATTGTATCAAGATTGACATTGAAATTTAAAGAGACAGTATAGACATAAAACCAAACGGCCACCACTCGTCTGTCTGTCGT
>NW_006408676.1:3376649-3408532 GCF_000296735.1 Chrysochloris asiatica | reverse complement strand
GAGGTTGGCCCAGGATCGAGCATTGTTTCGTTCTGCTGTGCATGGGGTCGCTATGAGTCGGTTCCGACTCGATGGCACCTGACAACAACAACAACAACATGCTACCAGAACGCTTTTAAATATCTTATACTGCTATTTAAGAGTTCCTTAGAGAACACCTTTCTTGTGGGGGAATCTTTGATAATATCACTATTAGTACTATATATTATAAATTATTACTATATTATAGATATTGTATGTCCTGATTCTTTTTTGTTTTATCTATTATTCACATATACTCTCCTGTGACAACTTAGCATATAAATAAAAATGTGAATTAGCATCAAATACAGCAATAATTTTATTGCTCTGGAATCCAAGGGTGTTGGCACATAGACTTGGAAAATGCATCTTAATCTTCCTGTCAACTGCATCCTGTCTAGGTCCTGATACCACTTTAAGAAGAAGTACGGCCAGCAAAACAATCCATAAGCACTCTCTCACCTCCCTTATTAATGGAAGACCGTGTCCTTATCACAACTATCAAGTGCAAGAGGGAGAGGAAGAATGATAGTGAAGAAGTTTCCAGACCAGTGCTAGAAGGCAGACATGAGGCCTTGCCCTAATTGTGCTGGCTGAGTTGAAGAATTAGTAGAGCAAGGAAAGATGACACATTGAGAGAAGGTGGGAAATTCCAGGCCACATGTGAGCTCAAATGTCCTTAAACCACGGGTTGAAAGATTGTCAGTCTCCCACTTATTAGTGGGGTCATTCCTTGTGATGGTCTCTCAGTTTTCCCTTATTTCTAACGAGACAAGTTATCAGAAGAAAAATGGTGCCAACCACTGAAAGTGATTCCTTCCTAAATATCATATCCTTTTAATCAGGGCTTGAACACCCAAAAGAGCTCCCAGAGAGTTGTTGTTAAGTGCCGTCCAGTTGAGTTGTTTATGACTTATAGTGGCCCTCATAAGGTTTCTAAGGAGCAGCTGGTGGGTTTTCAGTTAGCACTCCAGCGTCACACCAAGACTCCACCCTCAGAGAGGTAGCACATGGAAAATAGCCTTTATTGATTTTGAAAAGTCAGCACACCAGAACAAATTCAGATTCATTTTAGGGCTAGTCTCCCTAGGATTCAAATAGGTTGTCCAAGCAGAGATGACAATTCTTCAACAGATACTCAACTTTGTACCACAGGTATGGGACAGTTTCATGGAGACATTCCCCCCTGTTTTCTGGAAGACCTCCTAGTAGAGATGGCAAATTCTTATATGTATGCCTCCACTTGGCACCATTGGTGACGGATTCAGAGGAGGCCTACCTTCAGCCAGTCTGCTCTGAGTAGGTAGACTTAGTTGTTGTCAAGAGACATTGAGTCAGTTCTGACACAGCAACCCTATAGAGGGTTTCCAAGGAGCAACTACTGGATTTGAACTGCTGATGTTGCAGTTCAAACTGATCTTGCAGAGCCCTGGATTTGCTTATTGTTATGTGCCTTTAAGTCAGTTCCAACTCATAGCGACGCTGTATAGGGTTTCAGACGAGTGGCTGGTGAGTTCAAATCAACCTTGCCGTCCAGTGCTTATCCTACAGTGTTACATCAGAACCCTTAGGTGGGCTAACATACTCTGGTATGCATTCTTCCTCCTAGTACTGTAACTGGGGAATCACTGAATTCCTTCCCCAGCCATTTTTTTTTTTTTTTTTAATCAGAACCTACATGATTTGTTGTTGCTGTTATAAAGTTGAGTCAATTCCGGCTCATAGTGATCCTGTTTAGGGTTTCCACAGAGCAATGAAATTAGGGAATAAACATGTCTCCTAAATATTTAATATGGACCCACTTCTATAAGATCTTTATATGCATTACTTGGTTTAATCTTCATAACATAAAGTAGCTCTTGATAACCCTATTTAACAGTTGGGGAAACTGATTCCTGGAGATTAAACCAAATCCATGGCTAATATGTGGAATGTAATGTCTAAATTCAGATCTTCTGTCCACAAACCTGTATGTTTAGTCATTGATGCCATCTATTTTAGGGAAGAGTACTTCCATGGTTACTCAGTAATGAACAAAAAGAAATCACACACTGATCGTGTACATGTTGGGTTGTGCAAGAAGATAATTTTAGGGTTGGGAATGCATCAAAAGAGGACTCATCAGTTGCAAGCCTCTCCCTTGCCCCCTACAGCTTCATCTCAGGCTGTCCTGAGTCACCAGCATATTAATAATAGTTCTTCATTCAAAGCTTGCTACCAAACAGAAGCTGATAAGAAGTATGTCTTTCATTTTCTTAATACTTTCTCTGCCTCTTTAGAACATTTCTATGTGTGAAGATGAATGCCTCCTGCTAATCAGGTATCCAACAGCTTAAAGAACATCTCATAATACTCATTTTAATTTCCTTCTAACTGCTACTGTCATATACCTTTGAGTCCTAGAGTTCTGGAACTCTGGTAGCTACCAGCCAAAGCAAGTCCTTGGATTTGTTGGCTTAATTTTCACAGGTTGATTAATTTAACATAGGATTTTTGTATTGTGAGAAAAGCACATTATATTTATATAGAATGAGTAATAAGAGAATGATAAAAGTAGTCCAGCAGAAGCCAGAGAAACACCAGATTAGGGTGTTAATGTGTCTAGGAATAAGTTAATCGCCTATTTAGTTAGCTAATCAGTGCTGTATCCGCACAACGTAAAGCCACTCTCCAAGATTATGCCACAGAAACCGGACGATTTCAGCACCAGGGTTTATTTGGACTTTTCTTTCTGATTATGTATTAATCATTAGCTCTTTTCATTTGCTTATAACTCATGGTATCAGATCTGATCCATATAGGTAGCACTAATAGTATCTTCTAGAGGTGCGTCTACCCCTTAACTCATTCTGGACTTACCATTTAAAAAGACATTCTGATCACAGGAAGCCAGTCACAAAGCATCAACATTTCAAGTTAGGCAGACTGAGGGATAATATTAACTCTACCACTTACTAGCTGTGAGACATCAGAAGATTGTTTTAAGTGTCTCTGTGAGATCAAATTCCTCTGCCATGAAATTAGAATAGTACTTTCAGTGTTGTTGGGTAGATTAAATGAGGTAACAAATGTAAAGGTCTTGAATAGTATCTGGTGCACTGTAGTTATTTAAAAGTACCATGTTATTGTTAAGTGCCATTAAGTCAACTCTGACACATAGACTTCCCGCATAGTGTCCCGGGAGATCATCTGGTGAGTTTAAAACACTGACCTTGTGGTCAGCAGTTCAGTACTTATCCAACATTAACACACCAGAACTCCAATAGAAATTATTTATCCAATTTCTAACAGATCATTTATCACAATTCAGAGTTGTGGGTTTGATCTCCACAAGTGTCTTAAATATTCTTCATCATTTTATTTTCCGTGCTACCAAACACAGTTCCATATGTATGAATACAATGAACGTAGCTTTTGGAAGTGAATGTGTTAATCTTGTAAGTGCTCTCTTAGCACTAAGTGTTAAATACATTTGCACTTGATGGAGATGATAATAGTGATGATGATGATGATATCAATAATTATGAAAGGAAATGCAAGCCTTAAAATTTATAAACTCATCGTGTGCCTCTTTTTGCCCTGGCTGCCATGAAACCCAGGTTAATTTAGCCTTCAAAAATACTAACTCACATTCTAATTTCTTGTGATATTTTTCAACTTCGAATCACTGCTCCTCCTTTTTTGCCTTTAGTATAATGCTCAGAGTATTTCAATGTAAGGAATCACTAGTATCAAATTATTTTTAATACCTAGATAGGAAGACACCTACACACACAGACACACACATCAAATGCATACAATTTGTACAATAAGTATACTGCATTCGTATAATTGGCTCACACAACTAAACTTTGAATCCCTCATCCCTTTTAACCAGGATCATGGAGAGCAGGTCATGAGTTGAAATTGGAGCTCAGTAACTAATCTTCCCCAAGCAGGGTTTCTTACAGCTTATTTATGGGATCTGAAAACAGAAGTTGGCTTCTCAGCTGATTAGCCTGTGAACAAGATGTTTCCTGCATTGCCTTAGAAGCAGATATCCTTCCTTCAGTGTGCTCTTTGTCCTCACTGTGTGGCATGGCTGTATCTCAATCTTAATTGATGATGATGGGTTCAAGATCAAAATTAGCTACATTCTCTAAAGATATGTGAATAATTACCATTTGACAGTACCTTAAAGCTATATTTTTCTATTGGTGGTGATTATGGATTTATTTTAACTTTGCTAAAGACTTAGAGTACTATTCTAATTTTATGCCAAAGGACTTTGAGCTCACAGAGACAATTAGGACAATCTTCTAATGTCTCACAGCCAGTAAGTGGTAGAGTTAATATTATACCCCAGTCTGCCTAACTTGAAAAGTTGATGCTTTGTGGCTTGCTATGATCCGAGTGAAAAAATGAGTAGGTAATGAGGGGAAAAAAAGAATTATGAATCATAGAAAATTTTCTGTCATTTAGAGTATATTGATTTCCTGCAAGTTGCACCTCAGAAACGTTATACAGTGTCACTATGAGTTGGAACTGACTCAACGGCACTTAACAACAATATCCTTATTTTATAGGAGCTCTGGCATCACCCTGGATTAGGTGTCATGCTGCTAATTACAAGGTCAACAGTTCAGACACACCAGCTACTTCACAGGAAAAAGATACGGCTGTCTGCTCCAGTAAAGGTTTCTAGTTTTGGAAACCATAAATACAGTCAAAATGAGCAAAAATTGACTTAATATTAGTGGATTTAGTTGTTTTTGCTTTTGGTTATCCTTATTTTGTAGACGGTAGAATTGATGCTTTTGAGTTATGGTGTTTGAGGAGAATATTCAAAGTACCATGGGCTGCCAAAAGAACCAACAGATCTGTGTGGGAAGAAGGGCAGCCAGAGTGCTCCTTGGATTGGAGACCAAGATGGCCAAACTTTGTCTCTCATACTTAGGACATATTGTCAGGAGGGACCAGTTGCTGGAGAAGGATATCGATTCAGAGCTATACTGTATAGGATTTCTAAGGAGTAGCTGCTGGGTTTGAACTGGTGACTCTACAGTGCCAGTATTGTTGTAATAGAAATTCAAAAAGTGGGTAACTTTAATTAACAGGAATTTATTTTCTTACAGTTTAGGAAACTAGAAGTCTGAATTCATGGCACTGGTTCTTGGGGCAGATTTTCTGGCACAGCAGGATAATGCACTGGACTAGGAGGTCAATTTGAGCTGCAAGGTTGGCATGGCAGTTCAACCCCACCAGCCACTCCTTGGAAACCCTATACAGGGTCACAATGAGTCAGAACCTGCTCGATGGCACTTAATAACAGCAGCAGTATGGAAAAGTCCTTGTCTCTTTTCAGCTCTGTTCCTGTGTTCCTTGCAATATTCATATGGTACGATATTTATATATCCCTATCTGCTACCTTTCTTCTGTGCCTAATCTCCTCTTTTACATCTCAAAAATAATTAGTGTAAGACACACCCTACAATGACATGGGCTCATTCAGATAAAAACAACAACAATGGGCAAACCCTATTTCTAAATGAGATTACTACAACATATTAGGATTTACAACATTTTGGGGGGAGAAACACAATTCAACTATTAATAAAAACTTATGTTACTTAAGGAATATAATCAATAAGTGCAGATATATACTTCTTAATGAGATCCTAATTTAAGGCAACCAAGTATGAAAGATAACTTTGAGGCAATTGGAAAAATGTAATATGAACTAAGTGCTATGAAATATTTGTTGAATGAATTAGATGTAACTGTATTGTGTTTTTGTAGAAACATCTATTTTTTTGTAAATAGTAATGGTATGGCACTATGGGTTACTGCACTGGACTTCAAAGTCTCTTTGAACCACAAGGTCAATGGTTCAACTCACCAGCTGCTCCTTGGAAACCCTATACAGCATCACTATGAGTCAGAAGCTACTCGACTGGCACTTAACAACAACATATAGACAATTCTGACCTTACAACAGAAATTTCATATGATTAAAGCTTATACTAGACTAATGTTTCAAAAAACTGATGTGGCACTGGAAGCACTCACTTGTCTATGCCAAGAAATTTGTAAGACAGCTGCCTAGACAGCCAATTGGAAGATCCATATTTGTGCCCATTCCAAAGAGAGAATGTGACCCAGCAGAATGCAGGAATTATTGAACAATATCATTAATATCACATGCAAGTAAAGTTCTACGGCAGAACATTTGAAAACAGGTTGGGCAGTACATGCACAAAGAGCTGCTGGAAATTCAAGCCGGATTCACAAAAGAAGCTAACATTGTTGAATGTTAAATGGATGGATTGAATCAGATGGATTGTGGCTACAAGATGGTTACCTGTGTTTTACCAGCAAGATGTTTGTTTGTGTTTTATTGACTGTGCAAAGCCTTTGGACTGGTGGATCCTAAGAAACTATGGATAATATTGCAAAGAATGTGAATTCTAGAACACTTAATTGTGCTGTTGCAGACCCTGTATATAGACCAAGAGGCAGTTGTTCAGACAGAACAAGGGCATACTGAGTGGTTTAAAATCAGGAAAGGTTTAAATCAGTATCATATTCCTTCACCATGCTTATTCAACTCTGTATGTTGATGAAATAATCCATGAAGTTTCAGACATCAGAATTAGAAGAAGGCTCATTAAAGACTGATAATTACACAACCTTACTTGCTGAAAATAAAGAGGTCATGAAGCATTTACTGATGAAGATAAAAGAATGCAGTCTTTCATATGGATTATAACTCAATGTAAAGAAAACAAAATTCTCACAACTGGACAAATAAGCAATATCATGATAATTGGAGAAAGGATTGAAGTTGTCAAGGATTTCATTTTACTGAAATGCATAATAAATGCTCATGGAAGAGTAGTAAAGAAATCAAACCACATATTGGATCCCGCAATTCTGTTCCCAAAGACCTCTTTAAATGGTTGAAGAGCAAAACTGTAACTTTGAGGACAAAGGTATGCCTGACTCAAGCAATTGCATTTTCAATTGCCTCATATGCATGTGACAGCTGGACAATGAATAGGGAAAACCAGAGAAGAATGGATGCATTTAAATTATGGTGTTGGCAAAGAATATTGAAATTACCATGGACTGCCAGAAAAACAAATCTGTTTCGGAAGACTTGTAATTAGGCTAGCCAAGTATCTGAGAAAGACACAGTGCTTGGTAGCGTTGTTACTACTAAATGTCGGCTAGTCGGTTCAGACCCATAGTGACCCTATATAGGTTTTCCGAGGAGCAGCTGGTGACCTTGAACTACTGACCTTGTGGTTCAAACCAACCTTGCTGTCTAGAGCATTAACCCACAGTACCACACCAGGAGTCCATGTTTGGTAAAGTTGTTGTTGTTAAGTGCCGTGGAGTCGGTTCCGACCCATAGCGACCCTGTACAGGTTTTCTGAGGCTGTAAATCTTTACGGGAGCAGAAATCCTCATCTTTCTCCCGCGGAGCAGCTGGTAGTTTCAAACTGATGACCTTGAGGTTCGCAGCCCGATTCGTTGCCACTATGCTGCCAGGTAAAGTAGAGACAAAGACAAAGACGACTATCTCAGTGAGATGGATTGACACAGTGGCTGCCGTGGTGGGCACAGGACTGTGTAGGGCCTCACTCTGCTCTTTATAGGGTTACTAGGAGTCAGAATGAACTTATTAGCATTTAACAACACAATTTTTCTGTATACTAGAATTCTTTTAATTAAAACGTTTCTTTAAATTTCTCCATTTGTCTAAAAATGCAGATTACTTAGTTTGGTACAAAAAACCATTAGTGTTTCCCACTTCTCAAACATATGTCGTTCTTCTCTTGCACATCACGGATGACGCTTTGTTCTAAATGTCCTTATTTTGAAGTGCTTTATTTTCATAAGCAAGCATATCAGTCCCTGTCTCTGTTTAAAGTGTTTCCTTTGTCTAGACTAGAGCATCATACTTCCTCTCACCAATCTGACAGCAACTAGCATTTCAAACTCAGGTCATGGATCACATGATTTTGAAGTAATTTCTGAGCCTATCCATCCCTCAGTCTCCTTCTCCCTCACCTTTTGTCACTGTTCAGCCTCCAACGCAGAGAATCTCACAGCATTCATTATACATTATTACACTGTGTCTTCCTAGACTATTTTTTTCCCAAATAGACCAAGTCCCTCAAAGGCAAGAGCAACACACCTTATTTATTGTTGCATCTTTTGGAAGAATCCTTTACTTCACATTTTCAGGACGATAAAACTCAAGGACTGACTTTCTCACTGCTCTCAGCCTTGAAGTTGCTCAACTGCTGATTGGTGTTTCTATGAAGAAGTTGAGGACCTCAACGTCAACCCAGGGTCACACCCTTGCTGATGCCAGTTTGTTTAGTAAAGGAGCAATGACTGAGTTCTCACTCCATCTAGATATCCT
This sequence comes from Chrysochloris asiatica, assembly GCF_000296735.1. Classification (NCBI taxonomy): domain Eukaryota; kingdom Metazoa; phylum Chordata; class Mammalia; order Afrosoricida; family Chrysochloridae; genus Chrysochloris; species Chrysochloris asiatica. The sequence continues at coordinate 3,400,098 of NW_006408676.1, read as the reverse complement.
TGCTGTTTACTGTGTAACATGGGTCTTCCTTTACCTTGTAGAAAAGTAAATAGATGGTCGAGGAAAATGCATAATTATATGCACTTGGAATTGTTAAGTGCCATTGAGTTGGCTCTGACTCAAAGTGACTCTGTATTGCATCTCCAAGGCTGTAAATCATCATAGGAGCAGAAAGCCTTATCTTTCTCACAACCTGGATATTAGCATATATTTTTCTCTATTGTGCCTGTAATGTATTGTTGCACACTGTTATGTATGGGGTTGCTATGAGTCGGAACAGACTCAACAGCTATTAACAACAGCAGTAGGGTGTTATTGCTGTTGTCAATAGCTGTTGAGTCTGTTCCGACTTATAGTGACCCCTACACAACAGAACAAAACACTGCCCAGTCCTGTACCCTCCTCACAATTGTCATGCTTGAGCCCATTGTTAATCTCACTGTCTCAATTCATCTCATTGGGGGACTTCCTCTCTCTTCCTGACCCTCTACTTTAAGAAGCATGATTTCCTTCTCCAGGGACTGGTCCCTCCTGACAACATGTCCAAAGAATGAGATCTGAAATCTTGTTATCCTTGCTTCTGTGGAGCACTATGACTGTACTTATCCCAAGACAGAAGACAGAGTTGTTTGTTCTTCTGACATTCCATGGTACTTTCAACATACTTCCCCAACACCTTAATTCAAATGTGTAGATTCTTCTCTAGTCATCTTTATTCATTGGCCAACTTTCACATGCATATGATGTGATTGAAAATACCATGGCTTGGGTCAGGCACACCTTTGTCCTCAAGTAGCATCTTGCTGTTTAACAATTAAAGAGGTCTTTTGGAGCAGATTGGCAAATGCAATAGTCATTTGGTTGGTCTTTTTTTGTAACTTTTTTATTGTGAATTGAGTAAAGGTTTACAAAGAGATCATCAGTTTTATATTCAACAAATTACATACTTAGTTTCGTCTCAATGATTGCAGTCATCTCCATATAACAACAGTTATCCCATTTCCTCCCTGTGGTTATTGCCATTCCACTCTCCTTTCCATTCCTCAATTATGTCATTAGGTAAATGTTGTCCTTTTGGTGTTGAATGATTGAACATTCCATGGTGATTATAATTATTTGTATTTTTGTCACCACTAAGGAGCTCTGGTAGTGTAGTGGTTACAAATCAGGCTGTGAACCTTAAGGTCAGCAGTTCAAAACTACCAGCTGTTCCGCAGGAGAAAGAAGAGGCTTGGATTTACAGCCTCAGAAACCCTGTACAGGGTTGCTATGGGTCAGAATCGACTCGACAGCACTTAACAACAACAACAACATATATTCTTATTTGTGTTTTTGTCACCACTATATATGCTTAGGAGTCCTGGTGTGGCACTGTGGGTTAATGTGCCAGACTGCAAAGCCGTTTGAACTGCAAGATCAGTAGTTCAAACTCACCAGCTGCTTCTAGGAAACCCTATACAGGGTCTCTATGGGTCGGAATCGACTCGACGGCACTCAACAACAGCATGTATACCTAAGGAGCTCTGGTAGCGTAATAGTTACGAATCGGGCTGCTAATCTCATGGTCAGCAGTTTGAAACTACCAGCTGTTCTGCGGAAGAAAGATGAGGCTTTCTGCTCCTGTAAAGATTTACAGCCTCAGAAATCCTGCACAGGGTCAGTGTGAGTCGGAACCGACGCCACAGCACATAACAACAACAACAACAAATATGCCTATCTACTGCCTGACTGAAAATTGGGACTTGCGAGTGAGGTATGTTCCAGCCCTAAAAGTGCCCAAAGGCCATACTCTCAGGTTCCTCCAGTCTCTTTTTGACCAGTAAATCAAGTATTTTTTTTTATATATATAATTTTGAGTTTTGTTCCAAATTTTCTACCAGCCTATCTGGGATCTTCTAATGTGATTCCTTTAAGAAGAGTTAATAGTGGTAGCCAGGCACCATCTACTTCTGATCTCAGAGTCATGGTGACTGATGTTCCCATATTCCATTGGTCCATTGGACTAGTTGATTCCAAGAGTCTTCAATTTTGAGCACTTTTCTTTCTTCCACACAGTGAGAGACCATTAGTTGCACCTTAGATGGCTACTTGTGAGCCTTTAAGATCCCAGTTGCTACTCACCAAAGTAGGATGTAGAACATTATTTTTGTGGAAAATGTTAGACCAGTTGACCATGGTGTCACCTGAGACTGTGGCCTTGAGTCCCATACTCAGCAACTTATTGTGTTAAGTTGTTTAATACTGTCAAAGACGTTTTCATCATTTTGCTTCCTTTATTTGGTTCAAACTCACCAACCGCTCCTTGGAAATCCTATACAGGGTTGCTATGATTCAGAAATAACAGTATTCAACAACAGCAAGAAATGATCCACCACATTCATAGCCAGGTTTGCGGCAAAGATAAATACCTATGTACATCTGTTGGATCACTTTTCTTTGGAATGGGCATAAATATGGATCTTTTCTAATCAGTTGGTCAGATAGATGTTTTCTGAACATTCTGGAACAGATAAGTGATTGCCCCCAGCACCACACCAGTTTGTTGAAACTTATTAATTTGTATTCCATCAGTTTCTGGAGTCTTAGTTTATACCTGTGCCTTCAGTGCAGCTTGAACTTCTTCCTTCAATATCATCTGTACTTGATCATCTGATACCTCTTAAAATGGTTGAGCATCAACCAATTCTTTTTGGTACAGTGACTATATTCCTTCCATCTTCTTTTGATGCCTCTGGTGTCATTCATATTTTGCCTATAGAATTCTTCAATAGTACAACCCAAGGCTTGAATTTTTTCTTCAGTTCCCTCAACTAGAGCAATTCTGAGCATGTTTTTGCCTTTTTGTTTTCTAATTTCAGTTCTTTGCACATTTTATTCTATTTGACTCTATTTTTAAACTACTCTTGGAAATTTTCTGTTCAGATCTTTTACTCCATCATTTTTTCCAATAGCTTTAGTTTCTCTGTGTTCAAGAGCAAGTTTTTCCAGCATCCATTTTTGTCTTTTCTTTCTTTTACGTGTTTTTAATGGTCTTTTGTTTTATTTGTATATGATATTCTTGATGTTATCCACAACTCTTCTGGTCTTCTGTCATTAATGTCTAATGCATCAAATCTCTTCTTATGATGATCTCTAAATTCAGGTGAGATATATTCAATGTCATATTCTGAATTTTATGAACTTGTTTTTATTTTCTTCAGTTTCACCCTGAACTTGCCTATGAGCAATAGATGGTCTGTTCCACAGTCTACCACTGGCCTTGTTTTGACTGGTGACATTGAGCTTCTCCATCATCCCTTTGTACAGATGTAATCAATTTGATTCATGTGTATTCCATCTGGTGAGGTTCACATGTATACTTTACATTTAAGTTGTTGAAAAAAGGTGTTTGCAATGAATTATCATTTTTCTTTCCAAATTCTGTAATGTGATTCCAGCATCATTTCTATCATCAAAGCCATATTTTCCAACTACTGATCCTTCCCCTTTGTTTCCAGTTTTCATGTTCCAATCGCCAGTGATTATCCATGCATCTTGATTGCATGTTGTATCAATTGAGAGTAAAGATATTTATAGAATTTTTCAATTTCATCATCATTGACTTTGGTGGTTGGTGTGCAAATTTGAATAGTACTATTAACTGATTTTCCTTATAGGTTTATGAACATTATATTAGCACAGGCAGCATTGTACTTAAAGAGAGATCTTGAATTGTTCTTTTAAATAATGAATGTATCTCATTCTGTTTCAACTTGTCATTCCTGGCATAGAAAACTATGTAACTGCCAGATTAAAAATGACCAATACCAGTCCATTTCATCTCCCTAATGACTAGGATGTATTCCATTTTATTTTTGATGACTTCCAATCTTTCTGGATTCATATTCCAGATATTTCATGTTTATATTTTTAATGGATGTTTGCATCTTTTTCTTCTCATTTTGTGTTGTGCCACATAAGCAAATGAAGGTCTTCAAAGCTTTGCTCTTTCCATGTCATTAAGGTCAACTTAATGAGCAGCCAGCTCTCCCCAAGTCGCATCTTGAATGCCTCCCAACCTGAGGGGCCCATCTCTGGCATTATATCAGACAGTGTTCTATTGTTCTTCATAAGGTTTTCAGTGGCTAATCTGATAGGGTGCTGCAGGTTAAAGCACAAGACCACAAGGTTGGTTTGAACTGAAAAGTCAGCAGGTCAAATTCACTTGCCATTCCTTGGAAACCCTAAACAGGATCACTGAGTCAGAACCAACTCAACAGCACTTGACAACAGCAACAAATTTTCAGAAGTCTTCCACCTCTCCTTCTTAGTCTGTCTTGGTCTGGAAACACTGCTGAAACCTGTCCATCATGGGTGATCCTGTTGGTATTTAAAATACCAGTGTCATAGCTTCTAGCATCTCAGCAACACATAAGCCACCACAGTACAGCACATTGATAGACAAGTGGTGGTTGTAGGGTGGTGTTGTTGTTAAGTGCCGTTGAGTCGACTCCGACCCATAGCAACCCTGTATGGGGTTTCCAAGGATCAGCTGGTGATGTTGAACCGCCAACCTTGCAGTTCAAATGGCTTTTGTTTTCTTCAAGTTCTACTTCATAGAAAGTGTTCATTGATCTTTTACTTTCACTGAGAATCATCATGATGTGTGTATCCAACACATCTAACTTGCATGCTAAGCACTTGTATCCAATTTTAATTTAAGCTATTTACTATATTGCAAACAACTTGAGTGCATGGCTTATAATTTACTTTTTTTTTATTATGGTAAAAATAAATGCTGCAAAATATTCACCAATTCAGCAATTTCTACATGTATAATTCAGTGGCATTGATTATATTCTTCATGTTGTGCAACCATTCTTCCTTTCTTTTCCAAATTATTCTAATACCATTAACATAAACACAATGCCCTCTAAACAAAAATTTCCAATTTCCTACTCCCACCCACCTTGGTAACCACTAATAATTTTTATTTGTATATATTTGCTTATTTCATAAAATAGAGATCATGCAGAATTTTTTCTTTTGTTTCTGACTTATTTCACTCTAGTTCATTCCTTTTGTGTTTTCAAGGTTCATCCATTTTGTGGCCTGCACCAGACTTCATTTCTCTTAATGACTAAATGATAACCCATTGTTTGTATATACTACATGTTATTAATTCATTCATCTTTTCATGGATATTTTAGCTGTTTCCACCTTTTGTCTACTGTGAAAGTGTTGCAATGAATGTTGGTGCACAGAATATATCTTTTGGTTCTGCTTTCACATTTGGGTGTTTACATAGGTTTCAGGTTGCTGGATCGTATGGTAGTTCTATGTTCAAACTTTTTAGGAACTGTTAGATTGCTTTCTCCAGTGGCTGTGCCATTTTACTTTTCCAGTAGTAATAGTTGAGGATCCCAGTTTCTTTACAACTTAGTCAATTGCTTTTGTTTTGTTGGTATTTATTTGTTTATCATTGTAGTACTAATGTGATTGAGGTAATATATCATTGAGGGTTTGATTTATATCTCACCTACCAACAAAAACGGTTAATAAGATTAAACAAATTTTCATATGCTTATTGGTGGTGGTGGTGGTGTGCCATGGAGTCAGTTCCAACTCAAAGTGATGACCCTGTATGGGGTTTCCAAGGCTGTAACTCTTTATAGGAGCAGAAAGCCTCATCTTTTGATCTGTAGTTTTGATCTGTTGACCTTGAGGTGAGCAGCTCAACTTGTAACCGCTACACTAGCAGAGCTTCTTAGATGCTTATTAGGCATTTAAATATTCTCCTTGGTAAATTGTCTGTTAAAGTCCTTTGCCCACTTTTTGATTTTTTTTTTTTTTATTGCTGTTATATTGTAGAAGTTAATTTACTAAATTTTTATTCCCTACAGTTCCTAGCATAGTATTTTGTGTATGGAAATAAAAAAAAATAATAATAAAGATAAAAATAGCAACTGATACTCTCATGGCATTTCAGTATCCCAGGCACACTTGTAAATATTTTACATATATATTAACTCACTTATCTGCATAGCCCTTATGAGGTAGCCATTATTATTAACTACATTTTCCAGATGAGAAAATTAAGAGGAAAAGGAAAAAAAGGTTAGTAACATTCCCCAAATTATTCAGTTAATAAAGGGTAGACAGGTTTATTAAATGAATATATTGTTATTTTCAGTTGTTGTAGAGTCAGCTCCATACAACAAAATAGAACATTTCCTGGCTCCATACCCTCCTTACAATCACTGGTGTGTTTGAGAACATTTTTGCAGCTATTGTGCCAATCTATCTCATTGAGAACTTTTCTATTTTTCACTGATCAAACATATTAAGTAACTGTGCATACAGTTAAACAGTACGTGTATACAATGGGTGCTATGATTTCATTGTCCAAATAAAGAAATGAATGAAGACAATTGTATTCTCAACAGTATTCTAGTTATTGTTCACAGACTCTGCATCTCTCATAATGCAAGAATCAAATTTGAAAATGAATAGGAGTTGAGATCAACTTTAAAGGAAATGAATTAAAAGAATGATGTAACTGCTCACTATGGTAAGTGTTCTACATCAAAAGTGCAGGGTGTTGGAGACTGTATCAATAGTGCCACTGATATAGACAGGGAGCTAGGGACAGAATATGACCTCTGTGATACTGCCAGAAAGTCAGAGAATGAGAGGGCATGGTGATGATGGAGAGCTAGGTGTAACCAGATTATGCAGAGCCTTGTAATTAGGGCGACCATTTATTTTATCACACATATGGGTGCCACAAATTACTACACTGGAACAACAAGTCAAGAGTGGATGCAGAGATTCAGTAAACACATCCTTACAATAGAACAAGAGGGATATGATAGTAGCTACAATTACTGTGGTGGTTATGGGACTAGAGAAAAGTAAATAAATTTGGTATATATTTGAAGATGGACTAAACAAGATATAACTGAGAGACATAAATAATTTCAGAACTCAGAAAGGAGATCTCTATCTCTATCGATTTGTAGGTCTATCCATCCATCGATAGATTATCTATCATCTATGCACCTATCTATCTATCCATCCAGTTATCATCCATCTATCATCTCTGTGTGAAAGCTGTGAACAGGGCATAAATCCTATAATATATGCCAATAAAAAGAGAAAAGCCATCCAAACTTAAACTGAAACTGATTTTTTAAAATAGCCTTGAATAGGTTTGCAGTTCAATTCTTGGTAATAAGTTACATGGGAAGCTAATGAATCTTTTACTCTAGGCTCTAGAGAATCAAATTCTACAGATTCTTTATTTTCTCTGAATTTCAGTGGGATGGGTTTCTTAAACTATTAAGTTCTATGGCAATGAATTATGTTTCTCTCCAAGGCTCCTCAACAATCAATTTACCGTGTAAATATGTTTGTTGGCATGCAAATCATTCTGCATTATGAGTCTTGATTAATATTATAATGTGTTGATGAAAGCCTGTAAGTGGTTCTTAGAACTAAGGTTTCAGACAAAGATATGCTGTTTGGGTGCAGAATGTTTTTTGAATATTAGATTAGGTCTTTTGTTTTGCTTCCTTTTTTATTTAAAGGAGATACTTGGTGTGAAGTGGTAACAAAATTCAAACTACACAGTTTGAATTAACGTGTCACCCAAACTGCATTAAAACACTCCTCCCCCATGCACATATAATGCCTGTTCACACGTAAGGCTGCCTTTTTTTGTCCATGAGTCTTGTGTTGCAGCTATTGGACCTTTCGCTCATTGCCAACATCTTGTCTCCAGAAAAGTATTGTTCTATAGCATTGCATGCTTCTGAAATACTGTGCATACATGTGGTTTGATTAGAACGTGTGTCCAATTGCGTCTGTCCACTGAAATGTACAGATAGTGTGACTGGTCTTTGGTTTTGTGAAGACTGATTTCTCTTCCTTAATAGTTGCAAGTAAATGCTCAGAAAAAAAATGGTGGACTCTCAACCTCCTGTGATTCAAATATTTGGCACTTTTATTTCTCACACGTAGCCTAAATAAACAATTCAGTGGCAGGCACACAGACTCAGAAAACAAGCTGTGATTAAGAGCATAGGGCTTTCGATGCAGGCAGAACTTGATAGAATTCCAGCTTTGCCACTTAAATAGCTGCCTGATCTTGGCCAAGTTACTTACCTCTTCAAGTTTCTGTTTCCTCACTAGGGAAATGGGGTTAGTAATTCATATTTATTGAATTTGGAGTGAAGATTAAATAATATCATGTCATGTTTGAAGTCATTTCCTGGCAAAAGGACTACCAAACAAAAATACATGTTTAGTAAATGAAGCCTCTTGCTATATGCAGATCTTTGACTGCTGGTCCTAATGCATAGAGAATCTGAGATTTGACTGAAATTTGTAGATTATATCTAATCCAGTACCTTCTCATGCAGATTTAGGATTGGTTTGCATTTTGTCAACTCTGTTGTAAATCAGTTCTAATTTAAGTTGAATACCTCATGATTATTGCCTTTTATTACTAGTATCTTTATAAATCTGATAATTGAACATTTATAAGTGAAGATTTGAGAATGATAACATTGACAATTTACACTATGCAACATTGTGTTAGTAGATATTACTAATGATAAGGTCTTAAGTGTAGCAATTCAAATACATCGTTAAATTGGGAACCTGCACTGACAACCAAGAATGTTGACTCTTCTCTGTACTGTGTTCCCTTTTTAGGAGGAGATCTGAGGTTGATGTTTGGGTTTTTACTGAACTTTAGGAACACACTCAGCATCTCAGGAAGAGAGTATATCATTGAAGTGGGTATTCAGGGCACATAAAAAATGAACCAAAAATAGAGTCAGGAGTTGAAAAGAACAAAATCATACAATACAGAACGGGGCAAGTTAGTGGAGCTCTGTCTGTGAAAAGGAAGACACAACAGAAGTCTTGACCCAAACAAGACACATAGGCATGACCGGGTTTTGTTATTGCCTGTGACCCTAGTGAAGAGATAACATTCAAGAACAGATATGCTCTATCCTCTAAGCAACTTGTGATTTGCAAAAGCCTATTGGTAAATTCTATTGTCCGCAAAATGAATGGGAATTGTCTGTTAAGAAGTGAAGAAAATGCTCTGTGCTTGCAACCATAGGCTGACTGAAATTACTTTGGTGGAAGGTTGTAATGAAACATTTCATTACAAAGAACACTCCGTATTTCTAAAGTCATTCTTCTCTGGGTCAGTATTATTCTTTCAGCAGATTAACATCTCATATTCCCTCCCTTCTTATTGAAATATCGCACATGGATTTTTACAGAATATTAAAATCAATTGCTACACAAATAGGTATGTGTACACAGGTGTAATTCCATGAAATGATCTTCTGTTCTCTGAATTTTCCTTTCCTTTTCATTCTTAGTTTGCTGTTATTTTAGGAGGATTGTTTTGCCATTTGAAGAGGGTATGCACACACTCTTGCCACTAAATCTACCAGTCCAAATATTCTGCTTTCCTTCCTGTTGGAATGGATGGCCATAATGATTTTATCATAGGCCAAGTCCTGGCCCTGCAGTTGTTCCTCCTGCATCCCTGTTTTCCTATCTCTACTGGGTCATTCCCATCAGCAGGCACACATAAAGTATGTCCCATCTTTAAACCTTTATTTGATATCATAGCTAACTTCCAGCTACCACCCCATCTCTTCCCAATACAGGAAAACTCTTCAAGTAATTATTTTTTTTTATGTTGTCTATATCCAATTCCTCTCATTTCATTTCCTCTGTTGCCCATTCTTATTAGGATTCCATGCTTCTCATTCTACCAACATTGTTCTTGATAATATACCTACTTCTAACTTACTGGCTTGCTCATTATTGGATATTTCACATACTCTATCCAACTATTTTGAGCTTTAGCAATGTCTTTCTGGCAGTAACAAATGCCATGGTATGAGGTGAGAATTGTGTTCGCTGTTATGGTTAACGTTATGTATCAACTTGGCTAGACCATAACTTTCAATGGTGTGGCAGTCACATAATGATGTAATTTGGCACTTGAGTAATGATGTAGTCATCATTTGTTTTGTGATCTGATGTGGAAATATTCCATTTTCACATAATGTAGGTTTTTACATAACAACCATATCTTTGGAATCTATCCCAATAAGTGAGGAGTAAGTGTAACACTAATGATATCCACCTTACCAAATTCCTTAATAAAATTTATCTATTTATTCTCTTTGCCTCTGAAACATCAGCCACACTTCTTTGTTTCTCCTTCTGCTGGTTGTCTCCATTGAATCCTCATCTTTCTAATCCTAAACTCTGGTGTGGTCATAGCTCCATTCCAACTCTCTTTACTTCTCTTTGTCAGCTGCCCAGGTGACCCTATCTAGTTTCATTATTTAAAACACCATGTGTGTGCCAAGAACAGCCACACTTTTATATCTAGACCTAATCTATTCCCTGAAATCCAAATTCTGTACATTGGACTACCTGCATCACATCTCTGCATGAATGTCTAACTTATTTTCCAAACTTATGTTGTCAACATGTAACCTCTTGGGTTTCTTCATTGTAATACCACCACAGTATTCAAATACTTGAAAACTTATTCTTCCTTCAGTTTCCCCTCCCTCCTTGAATCTTCTATCTTCGTCTTTTCCTATTCTTTCAATAATTTGTAAATATTTATTGAATGCCTACTATCTGGAAGATACTGATTTAAAGTCCAGAGATACAGTAATGGTGACAACAAAGTGTGCATCTATGTGCTTATCTTCTAGTGGAATGAATATGTATGTGTGTGTGTGTATATATATATATATATATATAATGCTTGTAATGCTATGAAGTAGACAAATAGAAGTGAGTGCTACAAGGGCCTGAGTTAGGACAGTGCTTCATAAAAAGTGGAGCCCAGTGTGGCTGAGGAGAGCACACATTGGAGAAGTGATAGAAGATGATATCAGAGAAGTCATAAAAAGCCTAGTTTATATGTGAATCCAAAATCCTGGTTCCTAATTTGAATACCACGAATAACAGAGAGCAGCCTAGAAGTCTACTTCCAAAATATCAGACATTTAAAACCCTATGGAACACAGTTCTGTTCTGATATACTTGATTTTGCCATGAATCGGGGTCAGTGATGTTCGACTGCAGATCATGATATGCTATGGACAACACCGTAGAGAATGAATATACCACAGCACTTAATTATGCTCATAAGGAGCCTATACATAGATCAAGAGGCAGTCTTTCAACCACAATAAGGGGATGCTGAATGGTTTAAAATCAGGATTGTAGTCTTTCATCATAGTTACTAAATCTGTGTGCTGAGCAAATAATCTGAGAAATTGGGTTATATGAAGAATGTGGCATCAGGATTAGAAGAAGGCTCATTAACAACCTGTAATAAACAGATGATACACCTTGCTTGCTGAAAGTGAAGCAAACTTAAAATACTTACTGAAGATCAAAGACCCCAGCCTTCATTATAGATTGTACCTCAATGTACAAAATACAAAAATTTTCACAATTGGATCAACTAGAGAAAGGATTGAAGTTATCAAAGACCTCCTTTTACTTGAATCCACAATCAACACTCACAGAAGCATCAATCAAGTAGTCAAATGATGTATTGCATTAGTTAAATTTGTTGTACAAGACCTGTTTAAGGTGTTAAAGAACAAAGGTATCAGTTTGAGAACTAAGTTGCCCCTAAACCAAGCTATGCTATTTTCATTAGCTTCATATGATGTGAAAGTTGGACAATGAATATGGAAGACCAGAGAAGAATTGATGCATTTGAGTGATGGTTTTGGAGAAGAATATTGAAATACCATGGACTGCCAGAAGAACAAACAGATCTGTGTGGGAAGAAGTATAACCAGAATGCTTGTTAGAAGTCAGGATGCCAAGAATTTATCTCTCATACTTCAGACATGTTATCAGTAGAGTTCGATCCCTGGAGAAGGACATCATGCTTGGTAAAGTTGAAGGTCAGCAAATGATAGGAAGACCCTCACCCTGAAATGACATGTTTTGGCACAGTGGCAGCAGCAATGTGCTCAAGTGTAACAATTGTGAGGATGGCTTTGGACTGGGTAGTGTTTTGTTCTGTTGTGCTTAGGGCTGCTATGAGTCAGACTCAATGGCCCTTAACAACATCCACAATATTCATGACCTTTCTGGTGTCATCTCCTATGACTTCCCCAGTGAGCACTCACCTTCAGTCATGGTGGGCTGTAGTTTCACTGAAGCACAATCCCAAATCAAGTATTTTGCATCACTCAGTTCCATTTCACCATGGCACTACAAACAACTAATGAACAATAAATAAACTTCCTTCTTGAAGAAGACAAACTTAATGCCGGTGGGCACTATTTTTGTCATCATCACTGTTTATTTAGCCCTGAGAACATCACCTTACAAGTAGTTGGTATTCAATAAATAATTGTGAATGAATGAAAGTGTAGGAGAAGACAAAGATAGAATAAACAGAATACAATTTTATGAAGTCGACTGGAAGCAGGGTCAAAATGGTTAAATGAAATGAACTGAATTTAAAAATTGATGTTATTTGTTTTTGTTGTTAAGTACCCTTGAGTCATGTCTGACTCATACTGACCTTGTATAAGATTTCTGAGGAGCAGCTGGCAAGTATGAACCACCAACCTTGTGGTTCAAACTCTTATCTTACCTACCGTAAAATTTGTCACCAAAACTTCTCAGCAAAATAAGTGTTGAATAATCTCAAGTTCACTTTCTTTTTCAAAAGTTAAAAAGAATGGAGTATTATTATTATTGCTAAAAGACATCCAGTGAATTGGTTCCAATTTGTAGCAAAACTGTGTGTTGTTGTTATGTGCTGTCAAGTCAGTTCCGACCCATAGCAACCCTGTGCAGGGTTACTGATGAGCAGGTGGTGGGTTTGAACTGCTGACCTTGTGGTTCAAACTGACTTTGGGGCCCCAGCACATTATCCTGCAGCACCACCCAGAACTCCAGCAACCCTGTATAGGATTGCTAAAATAAAAGAACAAGTTGGAGTAAGTTAAGGATTTGGTGTAGGATGACACAAATTCTTTTAAGTACTTTCTTGCTACACCCATTACAATTTCACTAAGTCATCAAGACAGCAAACTGAACCCTCCATTAATGTGTCTGAAATTACTTCAGAGAACAAATTCTTCTTGACAGAGCTAATACCACTTTATTACCTAGGCTGATGTAGTTATCTTTCTGTCTCTATGTAATTCCCCCTCTCTTCTGTAGTTCAGTCTTCTGGGACTCTGTTGGTTTTTTTTTACCTGAGTCACTGAGTAAAAGGCATCCTCAAACATAGAAAGTCTGAGAACCAAAGAAGATTCTCTGGGTTGGTTTCACACAATTATGTCATCTTCCAGGGAGCTCACTTTAATCCAAGATTTCCAAGTGATTTCTTCAGATTATAAGAATTACTAAGGACCTTCCCAAGGAACTCTGATAGCATATTGGTTATGAGTTTGGCTGCTAATCTCATGGTCAGCAGTTTGAAACTACCAGCAGTTCTGTGGGCGAAAGATTTGGTTTTCTGCTCCCGTAAAGATTTATAGCTTCGGGAGAAATAGGGCAGTGAGGATTCTAGACTCATGGAAAGAAAAAGGCTGTGTGCTGGAGGCCAGGAGCTGGTGGCCAGGAGACAGTCTTGATGAATGTGCCCTTTGGTAGTTTAAATGATTATGTATTCCTGAGTGTTTTTTGTACATCTCCCACCAAACAAAAAACAAAGGAAATAAAAGCAAATATTGTTGAATGATGATGCATGGAAGAGATTGTAATCATTGCAAGGAAACAATGTAAAACCAATATTCTCCATTGTAAAGTATCAATCAATTCACAATAAAAACTAAAAAAAAAAAAAAAAAAAAGATTTACAGTCTCAGAAACCCTATGCAGGGTCTATGAGTCAGAATCCACTCCATGGCTCACCACCACCAGCACCACCACCAAGGACCTTCCCTAATGGGATTCTATTTGACAAAAAGACCTTAATTATCTGGTATTGTTAATGGGGACAAATCTAATTTTAAGGCCTTCCATACCAAGACCCATTTTCTCAATACCACTTTCTCCTTTCATGGTCCCCATAGAAACTTTCACTTTGCTTTGGTTAATCTGGTTCATCCACTTTTTTAGACCTACTTACTCCTGTCTTCACATCTTTATTCATGAGTTTCATAGCTACCTGAAAGACTTTTTGGTATCTCTCTTGCATCTTTAAATTTCAGGTCAAGCATAGTTCCTTTATAAATTCTTCCTCAATACCAGCTCACGTTTATCTTTTCTTTCTCCAATATTTCTTAAAAATGAATCTCTCATTTTGGAATTTCATTATATTCTGTCTCACTTTATATTTTATTATTATCTCAGTTTCAGTATGAACTAATAATAATAATGCGAGGTGTCATACTTATTTAGGAAGTATGGTGGCTCCATACAATAAGCATTGGACTGCAAACCACAAGGTCCATGGTTCAAGCCCACTAGCTGCTCCTCAGGAGCAAACTGAAGCTTTCTGCTTCCTCAAAGATTTTAAAGTCTTGGATACTCTCTACAGAGTCACTTTGAGTTAGAATTGACTTGACAGCACTTATTAACAACAAACACAATTATTTAACATAAATTTTGCTTGTACCTTCTTATTTATTATAACAGTTTCAGAAAGGATTCATTATTAATCTCATTTTTATATAAGAAAATTAAGACTCAGAGAATTTCTCCAATGTCATATCATCAGTAAGTGGTTAAATGGATACTCATTCCAAAGCCCTTGTTCTCATCATAGTGCCTGTGCCACACTTGCCTTTGAAGGGTAGTATTTTTCCTTATAATGAGCTCTGGTAGCGTAGTGGTTACAAATCGGGAGGCAAACTGCAAGGTAAGCAGTTCGAAACTACCAGCTGTTCCGTGGGAGAAAGATGAGGCTTTCTGCTCCCATAAACATTTACAGCTTCGTAACCCTGTACAGGGTTGCTATGAGATGGAACCGACTCCATGGCACATAACAACAACTTTTCCTTATACTATTTTTTTTTTTTTAATTTCTCAGTATACCTAGCATTTAAGAAGTCCTCGATGCTTACCAATAAAGAATAAGCAGTTAATCTACTTTTGTAAAGATACATCACTAAAATATTATTTAGAAGGAAGTTCCATAGGATTATCCTTTTTATTGTTGTAAAAATAATGTGTAACACAAACTTCAACAATTTACCATTTGTCACATGTACAATTTAGTGCCATCAATTAAATTAAGCAAGTTGTATAACCATCACCAATATTCATTGCCAAACTTCTATCACCATAAATGGAAACTCAGTGCTTGCAGAGGTCCATTTTCAGATCAGTATTAAAGAGATGGATGAAGAGCAGACAGCTAACCTGATCAATTTGCATGGAATACCTATTGCACACCTTTGGTTACATCTGTCCTTCCATCCCTGATAAAGGATGCCATTGTTCATGTGGGGCAAAGGAACTAAAGCATTAGAGCAACTACGTGACCTTTGTTGTTGTTGTTAAGTGCCATTGAGTTGGTTCCGACCCATAGTGACCCTGAACAGGGTTTCCAAGGCTGCTGTAAATCTTTACAGGAGCAGAAAGCCTCATCTTTCTCCCGCAGAATAGCTGGTAGTTTTGAACTGCTGACCTTGCGATTCATAGCCTGATTCGTAACCACTACTCTACCAGAGCTCCACATGACCTTTGGGGAGATAGATATACATAGGTTTGGAATCCAGCTGTTAGAAGCTCTTTGACCTTGGTCAAACTACTCAAATGTGAGAGTTGAGGGATGGGGGTTGGAGGGTGGGTGTGAAGATCAATAAAAATAAAAGTGAAATCTACTCAGTGGTGACACCAAAATGGCTGCGTATACAATTTTTATGTAGTGTTTCAGCAGAAATGTATTTTTTATAAACAAAATATATCTAATAGAATTATCTTTATTGCTGTAAAAATATGTATAACATAATCTTTAACAATTAATTATAAACAACAACAAAATAGTTATAACAACATATTACTTTAGTACAGCTTACATGTATCAAGATACTTGGGTTGTTGCTAAGTGCCATGGAGTCTGTCATTACTCATAGTGATCCTATATAGGGTTTCTGTGGAGCAGCTAATGAGTTTGAACCACCAACCTTTCAGTTCAAACTGAGCTTGTGGTCAAGAGCTTATCCTATAGCACCATACCTGCACTCCATCAATATACCTTCTTGGCTAAAATAAAACTTTATACTAATTTACTTTTTTATCTTCTAATGCAGCCCAGTCAAAACTGTTATTATCCAGTAACACTGACTCTTCCAATCACTTGCTTTAGTTGGCACACACTACAAGTTCACGGGTAGTTTAAGTACAAAATCCTGAGCTGTATGGGTGAGTAGAAGAGAAGGTCCATAGGGATCAGTTACAACAGGAGTTGACACATTGGATGACACCGACCCTAGTGATGCACTGAATCTATTTATAGTGTTATTCAGAGAGATTAAATGAGAGGACTTTTAAGCTTTCTCTCTTTGTTAGGGTTATTCTCCATCTTCTCAATCACTTGCCCAGCTCTTGTAGGCTACGTTGTCCCCAGAGCTGTGTCATTTTCAATTATAGCTGTGGAGTGATAAAGGAGGTGGGTGTGAGGCCAGGTGGATGTAGTTTCTTTGAGATTATGATTTTCATTTTTAGGTTTAGCTAAGAGATCCCATGATTGGGGAAGGCCAGCACATAAAACAGAAATAGAGCAATATCTCCTGGTACAATTTTGGCGTACGTGACCCTACGCACAACAGAACGAAACACTGTCAAGTCCTGGATCAACCTCACAATCCTTGCTACACTTCATTCAGCCCATTGCTACTGCCACCGTGGCAATCCAACTCGTTGGAGGGCTTCCTCTTTTTCGCTGAGCCTCCACTTTACCAAGCAGAATGTCCTTCAGGAACAGGTCCTTCTTGATAATATATCTGAAGTATGAGAGCTGAAGTCGGGCTACTCTGGCTTCTAAGAAGCATTGTGACTATACTTCCAACACATATTTGTTTGTTCTTCTGGCAGTTTATCGTACTTTTAATTTTCTCCAATACTATAACTCAATTGCATCAATTCTTCTACGGTCTTCCTTATTCATTGGCCTACTTTCACACGCATATGAGACTTTTGAAAATACCATGGCTTGGATCAGGCACACCTTAGTCCTCATAGTAACATCTTTACTCTTGAAAACTTTAAAGAAGTCTTGTGCAGCTGATTTGCCTAATGTAATATGTTTGATTTCTTGACTGGTGCTTCCATAACTGTTGATGGTTGATCAAGCAAAATGAAGTCTTTGACAACTTCAATCTTTTCTCCATTTATCTTGATGTTATTTATTGATCCAGTCTATCAAATAGTTGACTAAGGTAAATGAAAGCTTGAAGGTCTAACATTTGTTAGTTGTTGTTTTCTTCTGAAAATGACAAGGTGTCTTGGGGAAATATTACATCTCTCCTTGAATATTTTGCAGAATCAGGAGACCGTGGTAAATGAAACAAGGGCATTTTCAGTTAGTTAAAAAAAAAAAAAAAAAAACTCAAGTAAGAATTGAGTAGGCTGGGCTCCCCAGCACCTCAACACAACCACTATGCTCAGTCAGCTACTGCCCCTAACAGAGTTTTCTCATCCTTCATCTCCCTAGAGACATCTCCCTGGGGTGGTAACTGATCACCAGTTTCATTGCCTTTGATACAAAACCACTGCCACTAATTGTATTCCAACTTAGAACAACTCTGTAGGATAGAGTCCAGCTGCTACAAAGGGTATGCAAGGCTATATAAATCTACATGAAAGAAGTCTGCCTTGTCTTTCTCCCCCAGAACAGCTGGTGGCTTTGAACTGCCTACCTATTGGTTAGCAGCCCAATGCTTAACTTAATGCACCACAAGTCTCTCCCTAAGATTAGAGGTTTGGAGGCAGGATAAGTTACTTCCTGAAAGTGTATATTGCTGTATTTCTGTTTTATGTGCTGGCTTTCCCCAATCACAGGATCTCTTACCTAAACCTACAAATGAAATCATAATCTCAAAGAAGCTACATCCACCTGGCCTCACACCCACCTCCTTAATTACTCCACAGCTGCAATTCAAAATGAGACAGCTCTGGGGACAATGTAGCCTACAAGAGCCGGGCAAGTGGTTGGGAAGATGGAGAAAAACCCTAACAAAGAAGAAAAAGCTTAAGACCATTGTCCTTTTCTTTTCTTTTATTTTAAAGACAGCAGTGCCTTTTGCAGCACTTTTAAATGGTTGCCAGGGAAACAGAGTGAGGGAGAAGAGAAAGGTTATGGATGCTGGATAAAGCTAATGCACTTTTAAAACACATGAACTGGCAAGGGCTTAAGACTCCTGAGGTTCTGGAAAAGTCTCATTTTCAAAGATCCTCTTTCAGAGCCTTAAGTACCTTGATAACATCTTTAACAGTATTTCAATCATTTGCAAACAAGAATTTGTCTCCAGCAAAGACTTGTGCTGACGGGTTTTATGGAGAATGGCCTTATGAGTCAACTCTTATGAGGTACATAGAAGTATCTGGTGTGCTGGACCACACGTCCAGAGGCCTTGGCTTAAAACAGTTTGACTTCAAAGGAATTAGAGCTCAAGTCGCCTTGTTAAGTATAGCAACATGTGAAAAAGTCTATTGGTTATTGGTCAGGAGTGTGTGACTATGACACTGTGAAAATGACTGGTGGAAGGAAAACAGTATGTGTGCCCAGCAACGGTAAGGACTGAGCACATTTACACTGGGCATCACATTTTCTACGAAAGCTGCCTCTCCTTATAGTGGATATTTACATGAATGCTTTTACATCAATGAGCATGTGCATGAATTTAGTTCAAACAATCTCTCCATCATGGTCTCTAGTGAGCATTTATAACTCTTGATCTCTGGAGTATTGTCCCAATTTCTATTTTCTGTGTCCCCTCACCATTTATTTGATCGATTTGTTTTGTACTAATTTGTACATAGTTATTATCTTATATTCTTAAGCTTCAGTATATTTTCCAATTAAGCCTTAAATGTGTGTCCCCAGCAGTGCCTAACATAGCTTAATTTTAGTCAATGAATAGCACACTCATTGCTTACTATATGCTGTCTATATACCGCTGATACTTGTTACTTTCTCAATAGAGTGAAACCTGTCAGAGCCAGAACTTCACAGGACTGCTTTGTTTTTTCAGGTCTCACAAGTTTTCTGCTTTTGATGAAGAGCAATCTTACCACTTTTGTATCATTATGTTAATGAAAATACTTGAGTGTTCCTTCTCTGACAGGTTTTACCTTATACAGGTTCCATTGTAATAGACAAAAGAGAGTCTGATCCCATTTCAAGACTATTATATATAAGACTCAGGATTGTCTGACTGGCATCAGACATGGCTAAAAAGTGGAGGTAGGATTTGAAATCATCCTTAGGACAGGTCTGAGTCCAAATACGAGAAAGCATCTACAGGTAGATTGTAAGAATCTCTGGTGGCACAATGGTTAAACTCTGTGCTGCAAAGCAAAATGTCAGTGGTTTGAACCCACCAGCTACTTTACAGGAGAATGTGGCAGTCTGCTTCTGCAAAGATTTACATTCTTAGAAACCATATGGGGAAGTTCTACTCTGATCTAAATAGCTACTATGACTCAGAATTTACTAAATGTTTAGGTGGAGGTGAACATTGTAATGATGAACTTCAGATTTCAAAGCAGGGAGGCAACATCTTCCAAACAAATATAACAAAGGAGGTCGTTAAAGACTGTTGAAAAACTACAGCTATAATTCATACACTGTCTTTATGAACAACAAAGTGTTTAAAAGATGGGTCAAAAGCTCTGCGGACTGGCATGGAGAGATTAAATGGCTTGTCCATTAATGTAGAGGAGATGCAACATAAGTGTACAGTTCTCTGCTACCAAATTCTTTGTTTACTCTTGATTACGTCTTTGTAATCCTTAATATAGGAGCTTGGTAGCATAGTGGTTACAAATCAAGCTGTGAACCTCAAGATCAGCAGTTCGAAACTACCAGCTGTTCTGTGGGAGAAAGATGAGGCTTTCTGCTCCTGTAAAGATTTACAGCCTCAGAAATACTGTACAGGGGCGCTGTGAGTCGGAACCGACTCCACGGCACATAACAACAACCCATATCAAAGTAGATATTAAACTCCAAGGATAGCTTAGCATGAGATGTTTATATTAGGTACATATAACAGAGTATTATATACAAATACACTATATTGTAATGACGTTCACCCTAAGAGCATAGTCTTATGTGTTTGTTTTTTCCCCTCTTGTCTCCTTTTCCTAAGATTTGAACTGATTTTTTGGTGAATGATTGTCCCTATCTGTTGTAGTAATGGTGCTGTGGCATATTAGAAAACCTTGTAGGGTATCTAGCGGAGGGAATGCTGCTTTTAATATGAAGGATGAATTGTTGGAAAGCATTTATGATTTAACTTGGGAATGATATCCCTATGTTATGAGGACAGTGAAGTAAAAGATGCATCAGTTCATTAATTCAGAACCTTATTCTGGATCGAATTCAAAAGTTAAGGTTGTCCATTTGATTCCATGCAAAGGAGTATTTCTATCCTCCCAACCAGATCAAGAAGGAGTTCACTGGTAGAATAATGATTATAAGTTGGGCTGCTAACCTCAATGATAGCAGCTAGAAACTACCAGCTGTTCCACAGGAGAAAGATGAGGCTTTCTGCTCCTGTAAAGATTTACAGCCTCAGACACCCATGTAGGGTCTCTGTGAGTTGGAACCGACTCCACAATACACAGCCACCACCAATAAGATCAAGGGAGCATGGTTGCTCCATACAATAAGCAGTAGACTGCAAACCACAAAGTCCACTGTTTGAGCCCACCAGCCGCTCCATGGAAGAAAGATGCAGCTTTCTGCTCCTGTCAAGATTTAAAGCCTCTGAAACTCTATACAGGGTGGCTATGAGTCAGACTGACTCCATGACACTTAAAAAAAAAAAAAACAGATCAAGGAGCTGGGTGGTGTCATTTCTTTAAAATAAAAAAAACAAAACTCTTCCATTAAAAGAATTTATTCATTTCACTAATTATTTTTATTTAATTTCTAAAAATGTTTTCAAGCAGAAAAATCTGGCTCTGATCTCAAATTTCAAACTGAATGACACCTCTCTTTTCCATTTTTAGTACAGTGGGTATTCAGTTTAATACAATTGGTTCTCAGACTTCCTGTTTGAAACCCAATTCTGCTCTAGTTTTGCTAACAGAAAGGTCAGAAAAACAGATATGATTCACAGTGCTAAAAATTAATCGTAACTCAAAGAAATTGTATCATAAGATTTACTCTGAACAGTTATTTTACATGCTCAGAATAAATCTTATGATACAATTCTATAATCTTTAAAATATGCGTATAGAATGAGACCATTCTGATTTATTTTTAAGTATGTGGTTTGAAACAGCTCTGTTCACACAAGGGTTAAGGGTGCTGGTCTGCTAAAGATAAGGTAGGTGGTTCAAACTTACCATCCACTTGACAAGATAAAGATGTGGCAGTTTGCTTAGGAATTCTATGGGTCAGTTCCATTCTGTCATATAAGATTGCTATGAGTCCGAATGGACTCAAACGCAATGAGTTAGACTGCTTACAATGAAACATCAAAAAATAAAATGTGGGGGAGAATAATAGAAGATCAACCATTGAGCAATATTGATTGAAACCCTGGCTTCCTTTTTAATTGAGATCAGCTGATATCAAGTCAGAATGTGATCTTTGACCTTCCACCCACCTGCTGCCATACTTTTTCTTAGATTTAAATTAGGAGATCTTAGAATTATTTTCCTTAAGTTAATAGTAATGGTGACTGTCCTTTTCTAGCAGGAAAAGTAAACTTACATCAGTGTAGAGCAGTTTTTGACGGAAACCAAATCAACACTCTAACAATGTGGGTCAGGCTATTTAGGTTAATATTTATTTTATAGATTAAAAAAAAACAATAAAAATTCAAGTTAGATGTCTGTTGTTAATCTTCCTCTTCAACACTTCACCACTTCTGACCATTATTCAGCTTGAATATTTTATTACTAAGTGTTGGCCTGGATCCAGCCTGGGTTTCTTCAGGCCTCATGGACAGTTTTATAGGGTACATTTTCATGAAGCATGTTTTTTTTGGTTCCTTTAGTCAAAATGAGACCATTTGCTGTGTCTTGGTGGTGGTAGTTATGTGCCATGGAGTCAGTTCTGACTCATAGCGACCCTGTACAGGGTTTCTGAGGCTGTAGATCTTTACAGGAGCAAAAAGCCTCATCTTTCTCCTGCAATACAGCTGGTAGTTTGAACTGCTGGCCTTGAGGTTCACAGCCCAATTCATAACCACTATGCTACCAGAGCTCCTTTGCTGTACGTTAGGTGACTGATTTTGGACTCCTGGTATGGTGCTGTAGGATCAGTACTGGACTCCAAACCAGTAATCAACAGTGAAGAGCTTTGCACTTAGGGAGAGTATGTTTTAAAATAGATTGCACCAACTCAAGGCCAACCCAGAGAGGGAAGATCTTGCCTTCAGGAAGTTTGCCTTGATATGTTCTTAATGATTTACAGATGCTAGTCTCCTTGAACTTGCTCTTAAACTTATTTTTGTTGTGTTATATAAGCACCATGAAGTCAATTCAGCTTCTTAGTAACCCTGTAAAGGGTTTCCTACTTAAGACTGGTAAGTTTGAATCCCTGACCTTTGGAGTTAACCATCCAATGCTTATCGTACAGTGCCACTCAAAGCCTCTGCTCACGAGCTTAGAGAAGCTAGAACAACTGGAAGAAATGAGGATGTAAAAGAGCTGAAGAGAAAATTTCAAAGGGCAGCTTGAGAAGATAAAGTCAAATATTACAATGAATTGTGCAAAACCAAAAGGGAAGAACAAGCTCAACATTTCTCAAGCTAAAAGAACTGAAAAAAAATTCAAACCTTGTGGATGCAATATTAAAAGATTTTCATGGCCAAAATGGATTTCTGGTGTGGTGCTGTAGGATCAGCAGTGGACTGCAAACCACAAGGTGAGCTGTTCAAACCCACCATCTGCTCCTCAGAAACCCTTTACAGGGTCACTATGAGTCAGAACTGACTTAATGGCACTTACCAACAACATGGGCAAGATACTGAATGATGCAGGAAGCATCAAAGGAAGATCAGAGGAATACATAAAATCACGGCAACAAAAAGAATTGGTCAATGGTCAGCCATTTCAAGAGGTATCATATGATCAAGAACTGATTGCACTGAAGAAAGAAGTCTAAGTTCTACGGGAGGCATAGGTGAAAACAAGATTCCAGGAATTGAGGAATAGATGCTCCTGTAAAAGATCACTATGAATTGAAACTTGAAACTGATTCTATTGCATCACTAAACAACTCTCTCTCTCTCTCTCTCTCTCT
>NW_006408676.1:3372520-3376208 GCF_000296735.1 Chrysochloris asiatica | reverse complement strand
TATTGCATTAGGCACATCTGCTGCACAAGACCTTTTTAAAGTGTTGAAGAGCAAAGATGTCAGCTTGAGGACTAAGGTGCGCCTGATCCAAGCCATGGTATTTTCAATAACTTTATATGCATGTGAAAGCTGGACAATGAATACGGAAGACCATAGAAGAATTGATGCTTTTGAGTTATGGTGTTGGAGAATATTCAAAGTGCCATGGGCTGCCAAAAGAACCAGTAGATTTGTTTTGGAAGAAGTGAAGCCAGAGTGTTCATTGGAGGCCAGGATGGCCAAACTTTGTCTATTGTATTTCAGACATATTGTCAGGAGGGATCAGTCACTGGAGAAGGATATCATGTTTGGTAAGGTGGAGGGGCAAAGAAAAAGAGGAAGACCCCCAGAGAGATGGACTGGCAAAGTTGCAGCATCAATAGCTCAAGCGTGGCAACCATTGTGAGGTTGTTTCGTTCTGTTGTACATAGGGTCACTATGAGACTGTACTAATGCAGTGGCACCTAACAACAACAACAGCACACCAAAAAACAATAATTTGTCACATCCAAACCAAACCGAAACCTACTGCAAATGAGTAATTTCCATCTCATAGTAAATCTATAGGTCAGAGTTGAAGTGTCTCATTAGGTTTCCAAGGCTGTCAATATTTAGAAAAAAGGCTGCCACGTCATTCTCCCATGAATCAGCTGATGGGCTAAAACCTGTACCCTTTCACTTAGCATCCAAGCATTTGACCAGTGTATGACCAGTTGTTTTGCTGAAATATTTTTATAAGAACTTCAGGTTAAATTTGTAAAAGCCCCTTGAAACCAGGAAGTGAGGACAAGAACTTGCCACCACGTTTCATCTATAGCTCCCAGTTTAGGTGAGTTCCCTTTTTTTTTTTGAGATCCAAAATTAATATATATTACTACCAGGAAGTGACCTTCCTTACTCACTTTCACCTGTAAGGCTGAGAACATTGCAACTCAGTTATCAGGTTAGATTTCCTGGAAAGCCTTTGTATACATTGGCCAGTCTTAATTTCATATAAATGTCTGGTCATACTGTATTCCTTGAACACATTTCCAAATATTACATTCCCATCAAAGCTTAGCTATATAACTGAGATTTCCAATTATACCCTGCTACAAGGGCTACAGATTCTTACTGAATTTATGTATTATTATACAAATAATTATCTTGTCATAAAAATAATTACAATCATTAAGAGTTTTCCAATTTTGTAAGAATCAGGCAGGGAGAAAAGATTAATATTTCATTTTTGTTTGCACAGACATAGCCTATTAAATTGCTATGTTATATATAGTTTAGGAGAGAAGAGAAAGGGCATTCTTATATTCAGAAAACAGAAAAGTGAAATGTCAAAAATACCTTCTATAGAACACACAAGTAGTTTGTTAGTACACTCAGTCCTGTAACTAATCTCTGTCCCACTTCTGGATCAGCACTTACGAACCCATCAGCTTCTGTATAAGATTTCTGGAAATCTTGATTTAATCCAGTGGTATCAGCAGTGCCAGTTAGAAGTCTGTATCCAGACATCTGGCATAGTCCTTTTAATGGGTCCCATTTGGTTAAAAACTCTGACTCTAATTTATTGCCAGGACCTTCAAGACATCATCAAAGTTAAAAACTATCTGCAAGTGATAAGAATTAAAAATCAGCATTATTAAGATATTACTAATAGTAATTCATACACCTCAAAGACCTAATGAGAATTTATCATAAAAATAATGCACAGCAAAATAAAAGTAAACCCCCCAAACAACTTTACATATAATGTATAATAATGTTGAGACATAATATAATATGAATATCAAGCACATAGTTAGGATATGCCAAGAATATATCAAGATTATCAAAATTTTGAACATCTAGATATTGATAAAATTATACAGGAAAACAA
The DNA here is from genome assembly GCF_000296735.1 of Chrysochloris asiatica. Classification (NCBI taxonomy): domain Eukaryota; kingdom Metazoa; phylum Chordata; class Mammalia; order Afrosoricida; family Chrysochloridae; genus Chrysochloris; species Chrysochloris asiatica. The sequence continues at coordinate 3,374,296 of NW_006408676.1, read as the reverse complement.
AGTCACTAAGTTGAAACCCATGATGCTAAAATTAAAAAACACAGTTGCAATCAAGCTATCAATTAAATAAATAGATAATAAATATGCATATGGTCTTGGTTTTTAATATGGGCAAAATATAAGAGTAGATACAGACCCATGAAAATTGTTAACTCAAAGAAAATTAGGTACATCTCTTGCTTTGACCACACATTTCATGCAGATCATTACAGATGAAATAATTACTTGTTTCATAGCACTTTTCTCCTTACAAAATGGGGACAATTCTTGTGCGGCTTTTTATGAAGTTTAAAGTTTTCAGAAGTTTATCATAGGTCACAAAAAATACTTATGTGCTTACTTAATGAAAGTGACAATAAACTATTTTTTAAAGTATAGTTATTAGCTTTTTTCAAGCCATGAGACTTGGCTTTGTTAGTTAAAGACATAAAAGCCTACCTGCTCAGCTTGTTTTGATGACACACAGAACCTTTGCCTGCTAAGCAGATTACACAGAAGAGAAATGTATAAGCAAAGGCTGTGAACAGTAAACACAGGGAACAAAACCATCAAAATTGAGCAACTTTGAAAATATCTTTTAGCACATTTCATAGTTAAGCAGACTCAAGTATTTCTCTTATATTCTTGACACATTGTTTTAGGTCTGATCTCAGAGGGACAGAAAAGTCAGAGCTAATTTCACAATATTATTTATGCTACTGACGTTCAATGCTTGTTTGTCACTATATCTAAATGACTTATTAAATGAACATTTTAACTAGATATTTCTGTGATATGCTAATATGCATATGCCAAGAAGGAAGAGTGGAGTCCTAGTTTGGTGCTATGGGTTAATGTATTGGACTACAATGTCAGTTTGAACCACAAAGTCAGCAGTTCAAGCTCAGACAACTACTTACTCCTTGGCAACCCTATATAGGATTGCTATGAGTCATAACTGACTCAACAGTACTTAAAAACAACAACAACAACAAGGAAAACTGAAGTGGCTCTATAGGATAATCACTGGACTGGGAACCACAAGGTTGGTAGGCCAAGTCTACCAGTGGCACCATGGAGGAAAGATGAGGCTTTTTGCTCCTGCAAAGATTTACAACCTTGGAAACCCTGTACAGGTTTTCCAAGGAGCAGCTGGTGCATTTGCACTGCCAACCTTGTGGTACTAAGTCCAGTGCTGATCCTTCAGTGTCACACCAGGAGTCCTATATAGGGTCCCTAATGAGTCAGAACCCTCTGGACAGCATTTAACAACAACATATGAGATAAAGTTGACAAAAACAACTTGCAAGATTAAACGAGAAACTTAGACGACAATTCATTTATGTTAATGAGGAAGGAACAACTCAGGAAATAAAGATGAAAATGGTTGTCCAACTTGAAGAATGTAATGAATGTTCCTAAATTGTACACATAGAAACTGATGAACTGGTGTATGCTTTTCTGTGTATACTTTCATCAACAACAAATAAACTTTAAAGGAAAAGAATATAAATTTTAAGAAAAGTAATATACTCCTTTTTCACAGAAAATATTGAGGGGCATATCCTACACACAAAGTGTGGTGCTACTGGATAAGCACCTGACTGCTAGTCACATAGTAAGGGATTCAAATCCACCAGGTGCTCCTGGAAAACCCTGTACAGGGTCATTATGAGTTGATACCAAATTGACAGCATTAAATAACAACAGCAGGCTTATAAATACATATGCAACTTTCACTAGTCACGTATATAGTTCAAATGATCAAATTGACAATATATATATTCATCAAAGACC
>NW_006408676.1:3364155-3371415 GCF_000296735.1 Chrysochloris asiatica | reverse complement strand
TCCACGGTACATAACCACTACCACCACCATCACAACTGTAAACTGTTTCCAGTAGTTCTACCCATTAAAAAAGTTCAGATCAAACGTGAAACCTCTTGCACCTAGTGTGAGGCTAGTAATACAATAACATTATTGGAGGAGTGTTGTTGTTGTTGATATTAAGTTCCGTTGAGTCATCTGATTCATAGAGACCCCTATAGGGTTTCCAAAGAGTAGCTGGCAAGTTCGAACTGCTAACCTTGCAGTTCAAACCAACCTTGTAGTCCATACCCCTTGTACCTGGTTACAAATGGGAACTCCATATGCAACCTGAGAGCCAAACAGAAATTTCTAAAAATGGATGGGAATAGGAGACCTGGTGTGGCACTGCGGATTAATGCACTGGACTGCAAGGTCATTTTGAACCTCAAGATTGACGGTTCAAGCTCACCAGACATGCCTTGGAAACCCTATGCAGGGTGGCAGTAAATTGGAACAGACTCAGAACAAAACAAGCAACACAAAGAAGTTCTGGTGGGGCACTGTGAGATAATGTGCTAGACTGTAAGGTCGGTTTGAATTTCAAGGTCAGCGGTTCAATCTCAACAGCCCTTAACAGGGTTGTTAAGAGTGGGGACCCACTGGACAGCACTTAACAACAACAAACAGCACAAAAGTGCCATTTGCCATTAAAATAATGCCCATAACTTCTGGTGTGGAGATGTACCATAAGCACTGGACTGCAAGGTCTGTTTGAACCACAAGAATGCCAGTTCAAACTCAACAGCTACTCCATGGAAGTCCTATACTAAGGCTCTTAACGACAGGCACTTAACAACAATATAATTGCTCAGATAAAAACAAAAAGAGAGAAACTGGAACCCAGGAGAGATTTACCAAGTTCTCTAGGTGTGGTGCTGTGGGTTATCTGCAAGGTCAGTTTGAACCACAAGGTTGGTGGTTTAAACTCACTTGTTGTTGTTATGTGCTGTGGAGTTGGTTCCAACTTATAGCGACGCTGTACAGAGTTTCCGAGGCTGTAAATCTTTATGGAAGCAGAAAGCCTCATCTTTCTCCAGAACTGCTGACCTTGCAGCCCGCAGCCCCATTCGTAATCACTACGCTACCAGAAACTCACTACCCCTCCTTAAAAACCCTATGAAGGGTCACTATGAGTCTGAACCGACTCGACAGCATTTAACAACATCAACTAGTATGGTGAGGTGCAAAAAAACCCATGTTTGGTGCCGTATTTTTTTTAAACCCTCTTAAATAATGGGGTACTTCAACCTTCTCAGGATTCCATTTCTGACACCCAAACTATAAAGATTAATCAAGCTCAAATAAATTGAACTTAGTGTTTATTCTGAGCAGATTGATTGAACTGTATCTTTCCTCCTTTTACTGAGATTAACTGATGTCCTCCAACCCATTAAACTATACCTTAATTAGGAGAGCTTAGAGTCATTTTCTTTAAATCAGGAGTTAATGGTTTTGTTGTGACTGTCCTTTTCTAGCATAAAAAGACAAATTTAAATTGTGTTAGAGCACTTTTTGGTAGAAACTAAATCATAATTTTGTAGTTTGGGTGAGGATTTTTAGGTTAATATTTGTTTTTCTGTATATGAAAAACGTTAAAATAAGATTGTTGTTTGAAGTGTCATAAAGTTGTGTCTGACCCATAGCAACCCTGTACAGGGCTTCCAAGGAGTAGCTGATAAGTAGCTGGTGAGCATGAACTGCCAACCTTGTGGTTCAAACTGACTTTGCAGTCTAGCACATTGACCCACAGCGTCACACCAGAACTCCAAAAATAAGATTAAGGTGTCTATTATTATTTTTTCTTCATCAGTAGTGATGTTTTATGAAAAAGGAAGGATCCAGAAATGCCCAGTACTGCCTTCTTTATAAGCACTTCTTAAAGGGTGTCTAATAGATGTATTGAAGGATCAGTAGTAGAGGCAAGTGGGAAATACTGTGTTAATATTGGCTGATCCATTTCCAAAACATCCTAATGTGGACATTTGGTAAAACTGAGCTGAAATGTTCCTGTTCTTAATGGAGCTTCAGTTTGTCTTGAACCGGAATCTTGAATAGTTGTTGTTCATGTAACTAGGGAAAACAACCAGCTTTATTGAGCAGGAGAAAAATGGAGTTCAAGAATAAGCATCCCCAGAAACACCAGAGATGGAGACAGAGCTGAGGACATGGATAGATAGAGCAGTTGAGGACTCTAGATTTAGAGAAAGACAAAGGCTGTGTGCTGGCAGCCAGGAGGCAGGCTTGCAGAATGTGCCCTGTGGTTGTTTAAATTATTACATATTCTTGAGTGTTTTTGTGTGCACCAAGACCTCCCCACCACCCCAAAAAAAAACAGAGGGAATAGTAGAAAATGCTGTTGAATGATGAAGCACAGAGGATATTGTAATAATTGCAATGAAATTACGAGTGTAAAACCAATGTTCTCCCATGTAAAGTATCACTCAATTCACAATAAACAATATAAAAAAAGTTAACCATCAGCTGTAGGATTCTCAAGGGTCAGTATTGGAACACTCTCAGGAAAAAGGTTCAACAATCAACTAACTCCTTACAGTGAGATGCTTACTAAATAGTTGAAGCCTAAACTTCAGATTAAATGTAGAGGACTACTATCCAAGGGCATTATGAACTTGCATGACAATACACATCTGCACACCTCTGCCCACACTAATGACACAGCAAAAACTTCTTTTTGAGGTGTTAAAGCATCCTTCCTATAGTCCTGATCTTGCTCCATTGGGATTTCATTTGTCTGGTAGCATAGTGGTTATGAATCAGGCTGCTAACCTCAGGGTCAACAGTTTGAAACTACAAGCTGTTCCATGGAAGAAAGATGAGGCTTTCTGCTCCTATAAAGATTTACAGCCTCAGCAACCCTGTACAGGGTCGCTATGAGTCGAAACCGACTCCACAGCACATAACAACAACAACAACAGTGCCCTGAAAGCAGCCTTTTGAGAACGCAGATCACCTCTGATGAAAAAATGAAGACAGTGGTGCATTCATGGCTCACAGCTCAGCTTAAAACATTTTTAAATAAGGGAATATGAAAGCTTGTTGGCAAATGGACAAAGTTTATTGAAAAGCAAGATGATTATGTTGAAAAATGATGTATTTTTTTAAGTTGATTAAAATTAATTCTATAGTTATATATTTAAGAAAGAAGAAGTTTCCCAATCCCCTGAAAATAAAGTAAAAGAGAAAATTGTATCCAAGAGAAAGACATTTTAGAGCAGCAGGATCCTGGCTATTAGAAACGTACCCAGTCATTGTTGGCAATCTGATCATTCACATGAACACGTTGGTGTGTTTTTGCAAATTCGTAATTTGAGGAGGAAGAAGGGGGAAAGTCAGCAGAAGGCAAATATAGAAAATATTCTGATTGTGGCATATTATGATGGAAATAAGGTTTCATAAGAGTCTTTACATATAACCTATTTGTATAATTGTAACATTTACCTAGTATTTTAACATAGTCTGTTTGTATTAATGATACAAATAGATGTCTTACTAGATTTATAATTATATTTCAATATTTTAAAGCATTTACCCTGTTTATACACACATTTATATGTACACACATACACAATTTTCCATAAATTTTTTGATGTTCCCCTCAAGTGTGTGTGACCAAGAATCATTATAAATTGTGCATTACTAGTAACATTGCTATCATGCCTCTGAAGTTTTCTACTATAATCTGTACCATGTGGATAAGCCTTTGAAAATAACATCACTGACCAGATATTCATAGCTCAGATGATTACTTTATAACCCGTCATTCACAGGAGCAAGTACTGTTTAAAAACTTATTATAATGACATGCATTTTTAAATGGATAATCATTTAAAAATATATTTTGAACAGTACCATTGTTGGGATACATTTATGGACTAGAACATATATTATACTATATTATATCAAAATAATGGTGTATATTACTTTATGAGTGGAGGATAAAACATTTCTGAACTAACCAGTCTTTAGCATTTTTTGAAAGCCTCTCATATTTCCTCATTTAATTCTCAAGTAATTATAAGACATTAGAATGACTGACTATCCATTTGTAGAAGCAATCTAGTGATGTTACTCAATATTATGTAAGTAACAGAGTTGGAGTTTAGCCAATATCTTTATAACGCTAAGAATTATGCTCTTTCTAGTACTCTGAAACATTTATCTCCCAAATTTTTAACCTAGATATACTTAAAGAAGATGTTATTTAGATGAAGAAGTTGGTTTATTGATAAGTATGTTTAGTTGGTTTCTGAGCTGCCTGAGAATGGGACAAGCAAAATGTCTAAAGCTGGATATACAGACTTGAAGTCCTACACAGTCTGGTTGCCTCAGCTTCAGAGTCTTTGAAAAACTGAATACATGAAGCAGGTGCATCTGAACAATTGAGAATATACTGAATTACTTGTATTAGAGGATTTCTTATGTCATGTTAATTTTGAGAAATACAGACACCAGAAAACGAGAACAAACTCAGAATGCACCCTATATTACTTATGTAGACGTCTAATGAATGTTAGATTTGAATCTGTGGATTTAATACCACCATCCCACTGTCCTTTTAACAAGCTTTTTTAAAGAAAAAGAGGATGTCTTGCATCATTATAACTGAAGTACCTGGTATAGTGTCTGACACTATAAATATTTGTTGAAAACTGAACAACTTATTAATTCAATAATTGCCTTAGAATGAATGTATATCTCTGGTGCTTACGTCTAAAAATATTGTAGTTTAAAATTATGCTCTTGATTTTAGAACATCTTCCCTTCATGGATCATGTTTATTTTTAAATACTAAATTGAATGAATATTGATTTTATTTTGAGAGTATATTAAGAAGTTACGTCCCCAGGAGACACTCTAGAATATTATGAAGGAAACTTTGGATATCACTAACCTATATATAGTACCAAGGTGATAGTTGCTGAATAAATGTAATAAATTATATTGTGTTCTCTAGGTGTTTCTTTCCTACTAACACAAATGGTACAGAGTAGTTTAAAGAAACACTGAAGAATATCTCTGGGAAGAAATATATAGCACCTCAGTCTCCTTTTTCTACTCATATCCAAGTTGCTATGTTGTTGTTGTTGTTAAGTACCGTGGAGTCATTTCCAACTCATAGTGACCCTGCACAGGGTTTCCAAGGCTGTAAATCTTTACAGGAGCAGAACACCTCATCTTTCTTCCTCAGAACCGCTGGTAGTTTCAAACTACCGACCTTCAGGTTAGCAGCCCGATTCGTAACCACTACACTACCAGCGCTCCTTCCTATATTTGGTGTTAAATATTGCTATATTTAATACCAAATCTTTCATTCCCCCAAATACATAGTGGTGGAATTGGCTTATGATGTGCCCTGCAGGAGGGCAGTAGTGCATTGTGACAGTGGATGAGCTTATGTAGTCTTCCCCCATGGAGGTTGTAGCTTAAGGTGACAGACATGAGTTAAGTGAACACATAAATCCATAATAGATATGGTATTTCTTTTTTTTTTTTTTTCCTCCTTCAAGTAAAAGGCATGCAGTACAACTAATATGTTCTATTCTCCTAATATCTTTTTCTGACTACTTATCATTTGCACAGGCTTCTGTCTTCTCTCTCCTGCTAAGAATTAATTCAAGTGTAAGAGTGGAAGATTGTATTTAAAAAGTGATTTAGAATTTTGGTTTGCTTTGTCTTTAGTTTTGCTAGGGATGGTGGTCAAATAAACAAATAAAAATCAGATAAAATTGTCTGTTTTATCCCTAATTGCATTCATGTTGTTATTGTTTTGTGCCGTAAGTGCCGTGGAGTCGTTTCCAACTCATAGTGACCCTGAGGGTTTCCAAGGCTATAAATATTTGTTGGAGGAGACAGCCTTGTCATTCTCCCACAGAGCAACTGGTGGACTCAAACTGCTGACCCTGTAGTGCACAGTCCAATGCTTATTGAACTGTGCTATGAGTCAGTTCTGACTCATAGCAACCTTATGCACAACAAAATGAAACATTGCCTAGTCCTGTGCCATCAACACAATTGATACTATTGAACACATAAATGCTGCCACTGTGCCAATCCATCTCATTGGGGTCTTCCTCTTTTTCACTGGTCCACCATTTTACCAAGCATGATGGCCTTCTCCAGGGACTGGGCCTACTTGATAATATGTCCTAAGTATCACCATCCTGGCTTGTACATAACAGTCTGGCTGTTCTACTTCCTTGAGATATTTGTTTGTTCTTCTGGCAGTCCATGGTACTTTTATTATTCTTCTCCAACACTGTAACTCAAGTGCTTCAATTCTTATATGGTCTTTCTTATTCATTGTCCAATCTATCACAAGCCTATGAGACTATTGAAAATACCATGGCTTTGGTAATTTCAAGAGGTCTTGTGCAATAACTTTGCCTAATGCAATACATTTGATTTTCTTGGCTGATGCTTATATGAGTGTTGATTTTGGATACAAGCAAAATTAATTCTTTGACATCAATCATTTCTTCATTTAACATGATGTCATTTATTGGTCCAGTGGTGAGTATTTTTGTTTTCTTTAAACTGAGATGCAAAACCCCTACTGAAGTTTGTGGTCTTTGTCTTCATCAGTAAGTATTTTAAGTCCTTCTCACTTAAAGCAAGCATGGTTGTATTATCTGCATATCACAGGTTTTTAATGAGTTTTCCTTCAATCCTGATGCCATGTTCTTCTTCATAAAATCTAGCTTATTATATTATTTGCTCAGTACACAGATTGTTTAAATATGGTGAAGGAATACAGACCTGGTGCATATCTTTCCTGATTTTAAACCATTCAGTGTCCTTTTGTTCTGTTTTGACAACTGCCTCTTGGTTTATATACAGGTCTCTCATGAGGACAATTAAGTGCTTTGGAATATATGTTATTTGCTATGCTATCCATATTTTGTCATGCTCCACACAGTTGAATGGTGTTGAATATATAGTCAATAAAGCACAAGTAAACATATTTCTGGTATTCTCAGATTTCAGCCAAGATCCATCTGACATCAGCAATTATATCCTTAGTTTTCCATCCTATCATGAATCCAGCTTGAATTCCTGGCAGTTCTTTGTTGATATAATATTGCAGCCATTTTTAAATTGAATTTAGCAAAAATTCACTTGCATTTGGTATTAATGATATTGTTTGATGACTTATGCATTCCACTGGCTCACCTCTCTTTGGAATGTGCACAACTATGGATCTCTTCCAATCAGTTGACC
>NW_006408676.1:3357553-3363605 GCF_000296735.1 Chrysochloris asiatica | reverse complement strand
AAAAAAGATTTACAGTCTTGGAACCCCTATGCATGGTTGTGATGAGTCGGAACCAACTCCACAGCATATAACCAATACCACTAAATACATATGTTGGTGGTGATATGCCTTAGAGTCACTTCTGACTCATAACAACCCTATATAGGGTTTCAAAGGCTATAAATCTTTATGGGAGCAGAAAGCCTTATCTTTCTCCTATGGAGTGCCTGGTGCACTCGAACTGCCGACCTTGTGGTAAGCACCCCAGTGCCTAACCCACTATGCTACCATGGATATATACAGTTAATCCAGCTGCAAAACAATAAAGGATTTGTAGACAGAGTACTTTCAATATGGATAGACACAACTGGTGTTTTAAAAACACTAAACTGAATCCATTTACAGCAAGGCAATTCTGACTCATCGTGACCCCATAATACAAAATACGACTGCCTCATGGGGTTTCCAAGGTTATAAATCTCTATGGAAGCTCGCCATTTTATCTTTCTCTTGTGGAATGACTGGTGGGTTCAAACCACTTACCTTTTGGTTAACAGCCCATCACTTAACCCTCTGTGCCATCAGAGCTCCTTGTAAAATGCTAGAAGCAAAAAATAATTACAATATGAAATCTGGGTTCTTAATCTGTAGACTGCTTTCTTAGGTAGAAGCTGTAATGTAAAGCACAATTCAAACTAAAGAATCCCATAAACTGATAGATGATTGATTGTGTGTTTCTGTCTTAGATCGCACTTCAGGTTGCAATTATCTTTGTAAGTCAGGAAGCATTCTCTATACGATTAGCCATTCAATCAGGGACTTCAAATCTAAATTGCTACACAGTTAAAGTATATTCAAAAGGGGTGCAAGTCCTTATTTCTCTGTGTGTGTGTATGAATGGCAGTGGGAGGTGGGGGAGGAGTTGTTTAAACATCTTAGAAAATGAGTAAGATGTATATTTCAACAGCCAACTTTGTAAGTGATCTTCGGGGTTTTTTCGTCTGTTGTTGTTGTTAGGTACTGTAGAGTAGGTTCTGACTCAAAGTGACTCTGCGCACAACATGACAAAACACTGCCTGATCCTGCGCCATCTTCACAGTTGTTATGGTTTTTCTCATTGTTGATGCCTCTGTGTCAATCCATCTCATGGAAGTGCTTCCTCGTTTTCACTGACCTTCCACTTTACCAAGCATGATGCCTTTCTTTCAGAACTGTTCCCTACTGGCAACATTCTAAAATATAAGCCACAAAAGCTCTCCATCCTTGCTTCTCAGGGACATTCTGGCTGTTCTTCTTCCAAGACAAATTTGTTTTTGCTTCTGGCATCCCATGGCACTTTCAGTATTCTTTGTGAATGCTTTAATTTGAATGCTTCACTTCTTCTATGGCTTTCCTTGTTTATCCACGAAGTTGTTTAAACTTCCTAGACCAAAGAGTAGGAGCTAGATAAGCATGTAACTCTCTGATTATTGGGAATTTCTGGGCCCTAAGTTTGAGTTAAGGAGCTCTGACAGCGTAGTGGGTATGAGTCAGGTTGCTAATTCCAAGGTCAGCAGTTCAATACTGCTGTCTGTTTTGCGGGAGAAAGATGAGGCTTTCTGCTCCCATAACGGGTCACTATGAGTCAGAACCAACTCCACGGCATGTAACCACTACCACCACAAAGTATGAGTTGAAACCAACTCAGTGGCACTTAACAACAACAAATATGAGGTAAGAAGTCACATCATACACTTAAAATCCAAAATATAACAATATTAATCCAACTTTTAAAATATGACTTTGGGAATAATCTTGACATAAAACATTGCTTGTAATTTGGAAAAGAGTCAATAAACTATGTGAATTTGTTTTGCTCTTAAGACCTTAAGGCTCGCTGACTCAATGATATAACAGAATGGGCATGAGTGTGAGCTGATGTCTGGCAAGAGTTTGAATCCTGCTTTCAACAGTTCTTCACTATTCAAATATTAGAAAAATAAATGTTAAATCTCATTCTGTGTGTTCTTTTTTCTAAAGTGAAAGTAATATTATTTATCACTCCAGCACAATGCCAAACTGATGCTTAGTCATGCTCCTTACTTTGTAGTTTTGTCCAATGTCAAGTTATCTAGGTACATCTTAGGGTGTGACCTATGTAAGACATATGGCTAGTAGTGACTGATCAGATAAGAGGAAGAGACAATTTATAGAGATGAAATATAAATAAGTCCTTGTATCATTTTTCTGGTGGTGGTGGTTGTATGCCATGGAGTCACTTTTGACTCCTTGTGATCCATATTGGGTTTTTAAGACTGGTGTGACACAAACCCAACTCATTACACACTACAGAGTTTCCTGTTGTTGTTGTTGAGTGCCATAGAGTCAGTTCAACCCATAGAAACCCTGTATAGGGTTTCTGAGGAGCGGCTGGTGAGCTTGAACCACTGACTTTGCGGTTCAAACCACCTTTGCAGTCCAGCACATTAACCCACAGTGCCACACTATGGCTCTGAAAATACTGTATAACAAACTGACTTCTTAATAGAATTTAGGATGTTAGGAGGGCCATACTCTCTCTAAGACTTTAGGAGACATTGTTTTTGGCTCTTCTAGCATTTGGTAATCCCACATGTTCTTGGTCTGTAGCAGCATAATTCCAATCTTTGCCTTCATCTTTGTCTCTCTGTGTCTTCACCTGATGATCATTCCTGTGTATCTAATTCTGGGTCACTTTTGAAAAAGATGCCAGTAATATTGAATTACTGTAGTTAGGTGCTGTTGAGTCGTAGTTACTGTATGCACAACAGAATGAAGCCCGAACCTGTGCTAACCTCACAATCATTGCAACACTTGAGCCCATTGCTGCAGCCACTGTGCCAATCTATCTCATTGGAGATCTTCTTCTCTTTTATTGACCCTCCACTTTACCAAGCATGATGTCCTTCAGGTACTGGTCCCTCCAGTTAACATGTCTGAAGTATGAAAAATGAAGTCTGGCCATTCTGGCTTCTAAAGACCATTCCAGTTGTACTTACTCCAACACAGATTTGTTTGTTCTTTGGCAGTCTATGGTACTTTTAATATTCACCTCCAACAATATAACTCAAATACATCAATTCTTCTGTGATATTCTTTTTTCATTGTCCAACTTTCTCATGTATGGAGGTTACTAAAAAAACCCTGGCTTGGACCAGGCTCACCTTATTCCTCAAACTGATACCTTCACTCTGGAACACTCTAGAGTTTTTGTGAAGCATATTTGCCTGATGCAATGCATCATTGGATTTCTTAACTGCTGCTTCCCTGAGTGTTGATGTTAGATCCAAGGAAAATGAAATATTTGACTTCAATCTTTTCTCTGTTTATCATGATGTTATTTATTGGTCCAGTAGTGAGGATTTTTGTTTTCTTTACACTGAAGTATAACACATACTGAAGACTGTGGTTTTTGATCTTTATCAATAAGTATCTTAAATCCTGTTCAATTTCAGCAAGCAAGGTTGTATGGTCTGCATATCACAGGTTGTGAATGAGTTTTCTCCAATCCTGATGCCATGTTCTTTTTACAGTTCAGATTCTCTGGTTACTTGCTCAGCATATACATTGAATAACTGTGGTGAAAGAATATAATGCTGGTGCACACCTTTCCTGATTTTAAACCATTCAGAGTCCTCTTGTTTTGTTCTAAAAGCTATCTCTTGGTTTATGCAAACATACCTCATGAGCACTATTTAATGTTCAGGGATATTTGTTATCCACAATGTTTTCCATAGCTTTTCATGATCCACAAAATCAAAAGAATTTGTGTAGTCAGGAAAACACAGGTAAACATCTCTGATATTCTCTGCTTTCAACCAAAATCCATCTGAGGTCAGCAGTGATATCCATTGTTCAACAGCCTACTCTGAATCCCGTCGAAACCTCTAGCATGTCCCTGTCAATGTACTGCAGCATTTTTGGATTATCTTTAACAAAATTTCACTTGCATGTGATATTAGTGAGATTTTCCTATAGTTTTCACATTTCCTTGGGTCACCTTTCTTTGGAATTGACAGAGATATGAATCTCCTTCAGTCATTTGGCCAGGTAGCTGTCTTCCAAATTTCTTGGCATAGATGAGTGAATGCATCCCGTGCTGCATCAGGTTGTCAAAAGATTTCAATCAGTATTACACCCAATGCTGGATTCTTGTTCTTTGCCAATGCCTTCATTGCATCTTGAACTTCCTCTCTCAGTAGCATTGATTCTTGATCATATGCTACCTCTTGAAAGGGTTAAACATCTGCTATTTCTTTTTAGTACAGTGACTCTGTGTATTACATCCATCTTACTGTGATGCTTTCTTTATCATTCAATATTTTGCCCATAGAATATGTCAGTATTTCAAGTCAAATCTTGAATTTTTTCTTCAGTTTCCTTAGATTGACAAGTGCTGAACCTGTTCTTCCCTTTTGGTTTTCTAACTCCAGATCCTTGTATATTTTATTATAATGTTTGACCTTGTCTTCTCGAGCTGCCCTTTTACCTCCTCATTTCATCCATTTAGCATGTCTGCACTGGAGAACAAGTTTCAGAGTCCCTTCTAACATCCATTTTGGTCTTTTCCTTCTTTCTTGTTTTCTTGTGAACTTTTGCTTTCTCCTTGTATGATGTCATACCACAACTCTTCTGGTCTTCAGTCATTAGTATGCAATGATTCAAATCTGTTCTTAAGATGATTTCTCAATTCATTTGGGATATGTTTTGGCTCTCATGGATTTGTTTTAATTTTCTTTAAAGTCAGCCTGAACTTGAATATGGGCAGATCATGGGCTGGTCCCCAGTCTGCCACTGGCCTTGTTTTTGGCTAATTATGTGAAGCTTTTCCACTCTTATTCCACAGCTGTAGTCAGTTTGATTTCCATGTATTCCATCTGGTGAGAGCCATATGTACAGTCATTTTTTATGTTGTTTAAGAAAGGTATTTGCAATTAAGAAGTCATTGGTCTTGCAAAATTCTATCATGTGATTGCCAGCCTCATTTCTATTATGAAGGACTTATTTTCCAATAACTGACCCTTCCTCTTTGTTTATAACTTTGCATTACAATCACCAGTAATTATGAATACATCTTGAATGCATGTTTAATCAATTTCAGACTGAAGAAGTTGGTAAAATTCTTTGATTTCTTCATCACTGTCTTTAGTGGTTGGTACATAAATTTGAATGGTCGTTGTATTAACAGGTCTTGCTGGTAGGCACATGGATATTATCCTATCACAGACAGCATTATACTTCAAGATAGTTTTTGAGATGTTGCTTCTGATGATGAATTAGATACCATTACTCTTCAATCTGTCATTCCCAGAATAGTAAATCATATGGTTGTCAGTTTCAAAATGGCCAATACCACTTCATTTCAGGTCACTAATGCAGGATAGCTATGGTTATGCATTTTACTTCATTTTTGACAACTTTACAATTCTCCTAGATTCATACTTTATACATTCCATGGCCTGTTTTTTAATGGATGTTTATAACTGTTTCTCCTCATTTTGAGTTGTGCCCATTAGCAAATCAAGATCCTTAGAATTTTATTTCATTTGTGTCTCATGGTCAACACTACTTTAAAGAAGCAACTCTTCCCTGGTTGTATTTTGATTGACTTCCAACATGAGAGACTCCTCTTTCAGCACTATATCTAACAATATTCTAGTGCTCTTCATCACATTTCAGTATTCAGTATTCTAGTGCTACCTGATAGTGTTCTATTGCTATTCATAAGGTTTTCAGTGACTAAATACCCATAAGCAGTCCATCTCTTCTCTTCCTAGTCTGTATTAGTCTGGACGCTCATCTGAAATCTGTCCGCCATGGGTAACCCTGCTGGTATTTAAAATCCTGATGGCATAGCTTCCAGAATCATAGCAACACATAAGTCACCACAGTACCACAAACTGACAGAAGAGTGGACATATTGAATTAGGGGGTCTGCAAAATGCTAATATGACCTTATGTTAACAAATTGCATCTGCAAAAACTGTTTCCAAACAAGGTCACATTCACTGGTAACACAGGCTAAGATTTTAACATATCTTTTAGGGGGCACTAA
>NW_006408676.1:3356038-3356860 GCF_000296735.1 Chrysochloris asiatica | reverse complement strand
TAGAAGAATTGATGCATTTGAGTTATGGTGTTGGAGGAGAATATTGAAGGCCCATGGGCTGCTAAAAGAACCAACAGATCTGTGTTGGTAGAAGTGCAGCCAGAATGCTCCTTGGAGGCCAGGATGGCCAAACTTCGTCTATCATACTTCAGACAAATTGTCAGGAGGGACCAGTCACTGGAGAAGAATATCATGTTTGGTAAGGTGGAGGGTCAGAGAATAAGAGGAAGACCCCAGCAAGATGGATTGGCAAAGTGTCAGCATCAATGGGTTCAAGCCTGGCAACAATTGTGAGGTCGACCCAGGACCGGGCAATGTTTTGTTCTATTGTACATAGGGTTGCTATGAGTTGGTACTGACTCGATGGCACCTAACAAGAACAATATGTAACCCATATAAGCTCCCTAGTTACATTCTGAAAATAGAGATTCTAATGTGTTTCATTCCACAAGCATCATAAAGTTTCTACCTTTGATCATTAGATAGTGGTTTATAAATAGTACTTTTATGATTCTTAATTCACTTCTGCGTCTTTCCTATTTTAAGTAATTCAGAGAGCATCAAATAGAGTACTGCTGTGGCTTTGAGGGCTAATGCAGTGGACCTCAAGGTCGGTTTGAACTGCAAGTTCTACATGGCTACTATGAGTCCACACCGACTCAAAGGTGCTTAACAACAATATCGAACAGTTTATTCTTAATCTAGAGTAGGAAAAATAAACATATTTTGTTACTGATTAAAATAAACAAGAATATGTGACCCAGTAATCTCACCCATGAAAACTTTTAATTTTACAAAAAGCTCAAATGTTGAGGAAACTCT
>NW_006408676.1:3353093-3354902 GCF_000296735.1 Chrysochloris asiatica | reverse complement strand
CATCAAGTCAGTTCCGACCCATAGCGACCCTGTACAGGGTTTCAGGGCCTAATTCCTTCACCTGACTCCTGACAACTGCTCTCTGTCATTATTCAACACAGGTTACCTCATGTTTTATGACAAAATCTGTATCTATTTTTTTTTAGAAGGCATTTGAATGGATGATGAAGTCTTTAACCTCCAGAGGCATTTAAAAACAACCAGCTTGAGAAATAGTACTGGTTGTTTTTAAATGGCAGAGTCTGATTGGATTAAAAGGAAGTTTGCAAATGAGGACTCACCAAGCCCAAAGGATTCTGAACAAAGTGATCAAGGAGAATACATAGTTCAGAGAGTTTTTATAAGAAAATGCAAAGGGCATCAGAAAAAATTTAATCATCCATTGATAATTTAGGTCATGATTACCAGGAAACTTAGAAAAAGTCAATGTTTGACATTTAAGTAATAGACATACAATTGGATGATGATTTATCTTATTAGTAGGCTATTACATATGTTTCTAAAGTTGTTTTATTTTTTTCAATTTCAAATTAATCATAAAATTGAACACATCTGGCCTTGAAATAATCATGAGACCCTCTTTGTATGGGAAGGACTTGCATAATTCTAAAATTTATTTTGAATAAACTTTTTTTTCTGAGAATTGTTATGGGCCTGAATTCTAGAGCAGCAATTAATCCAAATAGATTTCTTAAATTCAATGGCACCATAAAATGGTAAAAAAGTTCAAAGAAATGAAGCAAGAAAATCATGTTGTTCTCTAAAATTTTTTAGCAACTAATTTACTTAGGGTACAGAGGAGAGGAACACAAATGACAGACTGTAATTTGGATGAAGAGCTTACTTTTGATTTGTAATGGAGATTTAGCCTAGCTACAATCTGATGTCAAGGGTCTGAAATTAATTTGGCACATGGCCTTAATCAATACCCTCTTTTGAACATGAATCTCATTAGAAAGAGGTTCCTTGAGCATATCTTAAATCTTCTTCCTTGCTGGACTGAGTCTCATCTTCAGGATGAGTTGGTTTTCAAATTTTTCTGATCACTTATAAAAGAATAAGTCAGTGTCATCAAGGTCTTTTCTCATTGGATGGTGTCTGTCTCTACTAACATTTTAGACCCCAGGTATGAACTACATGTCTGGACAACATCAGACGTGAAATACTTGAATGCATGATGAGGAGGTTGAGACTATAACAAGAACTTAAAGTCATGTAATTTTTTTTTTTTTCCTTTTTTTTTTTATTCCCCATAGGAATGGAGTCTATTAGTTTGTTCAAAGGCATTAGATATACATTTCACTGAGTTTGATGATACAAATTATCTTAACAACTTTGAGTATAATTAAACAAGTCTGTCATAAAGAACAAAGCCAAGATCCTGTACCTTTGGATAAAAAAGTAAAGATGTATAAAAAGTGAGAGTCAGCCTTCGATGGCATGAATGAGGCCATGTAGCTTCCTGATAAACAGTTTAGTGTCTTGTTCTGCTTCCCCTGAACAGTTTATCCAAATACTTCAGAAAGTGTTGGTGATGGCATGGATTCATTCGTCTTGAGATAAAAACAAACAAAAAATTTGTTTTCTAGAACAGTTTCTGCAAGGGAATCTAAAGATTGGCTCAAAGGAATGTTCATCCTTCTCCATATTTTTCTGATAAAGTGCTTTCATTAGATTCTGTATGTTCCTTTCTAGTTTGACTGCACAGGAATTAGTGATGACTACTATTCTTCTTGGATCAACTATCAATATTCGTGGAAGCAGCAGTCAAGGATCAGACGATGTATTGCATTAGGCAAATCTGCTGCA
>NW_006408676.1:3349505-3351389 GCF_000296735.1 Chrysochloris asiatica | reverse complement strand
CATAAAAGGATTACGGGTGGGATTAAACCCTTAATATGTCAGAGCCCTGATCTGACATAAATTGAGTTTCCCTGGAGTGGGCCTGCAACACCTTTTACTAAAGTATTACCATCAATATTTCTTTAAAATTACCAACACTTAATCTCATCCAAGGTGGAAACCTTCATGTAAAGCTCACATCATAGGGACATGCATGTGTTTGGTCAAAACTAATTTCCCACTGGGTTTAGACAATAATCGGGTATCAGTAATTTGATAACATCCTTCTTGCTCTATTTTTCTCTTACCTTGGATAAAACCACATGTTGGTGCTTTTTAAGACTTTCTGGGATTAGATCAGCAGGTTTATAATTGTTCATAAGCAAACCTGGATAGTCTCCATCATCAGTTCTCCTAAAAGTAGAGACAAGTAAAAAGGTGTTTGATCACAAAACTTGGGATGTGACTCCTTAAATACTTTAATTCTCATTTCTCAGTCATGATTATATTGAGAACATTTGGAAAGTACATCATGGATTCAAAAAAGTCCTCCTTCCACTGATATTTCTGTTGTTTATCATTTTCATTTATCTGATAAATAAAGATTTGACTATAAAAACTCATGTAATTATTTGATGATAGGCAAGTGCAAAGATTTAGGTAAGACCAATTTCAATTTTGTCTAGCCCAAAACTCATTAGTTGAATGCTGATAAACTCCTGTCCTTGCCAACGTATTAATTTTTTTCTGGGGACTGCTTGAGGGTGTTCCTTTATAGAGTCCATTATCAATTCAGCAATTGATTCCTCTAACTTAATTTTGTAATAGCTTTCAATATGGTCAATTTTTTCTAGAAAAGTTTATTTTATTTTGTAAAGTATTGAGGGCAATTTTCCACCAATATTTTTCAAAGATTTTAAATAGTTTTTTTGTCCTTGTGAAGAGAACTTTTTTTAAAAATCTCAATTAAAATATATAGATATTTAGGTAGAACTATTTTATTATTTGTCCTAATTCATAATTTTGTGCCTGGTCTTTATTGCATTCAGCCTTTTTTCATCCCATAGGTTTATCTTGTGAGGCCATTTTTTGGTGAAAGAAAAGCAACTCTGAGGCATTGTAAATGAAAAGATTAAAGGTGTGTGGTTTCAATAAGGCAAGATTTGGCAAAGTTTGAGAAATAGTTTATTTTGCTTCTACATTAACAAGACTGCTACCTCAGACATCTTCAAGTGGGCGACATCTTTTAGTTTATGGTATTAAACTTTAATAACTGCAATTTCAGAAGGGAACAATAAAGCATAGAAAAGATCAGCCACTAGACTTCCTTTCATAATAATGGCTCTAGAAGAGGTTATAAACCCTCACCGTTTCTACAGCATGCCAAAATCATGGATCACTCCAAAAGTTTATATTTAGTATGTGTAAATATTCACGTATTTTCCTGAATTGAGTTTGTAGGCTGTAATTAAGTTATTAGTTTGGCTTGCTGGACCGCAGTGGTTCCTATTGGAAGTGGCTCACTTCTTGACATTTCAGTGGAGGTGGTAATTGCAAAATCTGCTTTGTAGTAACCATCATGATAAGCTTTCAAATAAGGTCCAGCTACAAATGTGACTAGATCAGGATTGTCAAGGAGAATTTCTCTTTAAGTCTATTTTGGTGTCTTAGGTGGGGTTCTGTAGAAAAGTCAAACCAGTGAAGTTTCTATTTATATGAGCTTATATGTTAGTGTGGCACTGTGGGTTATTGTGCCTGAATACAGAGCCATTTGAGCCACAAGGTCGGCGGTTCAAGCTCACCAGCTGCTCCTCGGAAACCCTATACAGGGCTGCTATGGGTCGGAACTGACTTGACGGCACTTCACAACAACATATGTGTATTTATCAATCACTTCATCTGTTA
>NW_006408676.1:3346358-3347080 GCF_000296735.1 Chrysochloris asiatica | reverse complement strand
AAGCTTTCTATTGTCTTGTTTCTGCCTATTTCTCTTCCCTCTGCCCTCAAGTGTTTATTTCACAATGGTAGTCAAGGGAAAACAATATTCAAAAGCCAGCCAAGCATCCTAACATTATTCCCCTCTTTTATCCTTTCAAACCATGCCTCAGTCCCTGTATTCTGAAGCCCTGTTATTCCAAGGTTATGCAATAATCATCATATACTTCTGTCCTACTTAGTCCAAGCGAACCTGCCTAAATGTTCTCCCATCTGCCTTGTTCTTCTATTCTCCTCCACCTTCTTGTGTATTGCCCCCCTCTACATGGCACCCAAACATCCTGTAGCTATCTTCCCCTCCCTCCTCTCATCCCATACATCCTGGAGATCAGCAATTATATATATAGTTTTGCGGGTTTTTTCCCCCCTTTTGGGTGGATTTTTTTTTTTTCTTACTCTTTTACAATAATGGTCTTATGCAGCATTTCCCCTTTTGTGACTGACTAATTTCACTCAGCATAATGTACTTAAGGTTCATCCATGATATTCGGTGGCTTACAGCTTCCTTGTTGTTCTTGATGATATGCAGTGGCTTGCAGCTTCTCTGTTGTTCCATTGTGTGTACATACCACAGTTTGTTTATCCATTTTTTTTTTTTTTAATGTTTTTATTGTGGATTGAGTGAATGAAAGTTTACAGGGCACATCATCAGTTTCACATTCAACAATTCATATAATTTGTTTC
>NW_006408676.1:3332060-3333005 GCF_000296735.1 Chrysochloris asiatica | reverse complement strand
TATGTTTAGTAGCTGTTATTGGCTCTTGTCTCAATGGTGGAATATTATGGGGTATGCTTGTAGCTTGGCTATATGGCCACGATTGTTGACTCTTCTTAAGTAACATAGGGAGAAAAAGCTCTCACCTCCAGGAAAAATGTGTGATCAAAATACCCCAAAGCAGAAGCAATATAAAAGCAGAGACAAGAATCTCTACTTTGAAATGAAAATAAAACTGTGGCTGACTGTCCAGTCACCTTGCTACACAGGTTCTGTGTGTACACCATAGAAGCCCCTAGTTGTAGGTGGGGGTGTCTGCTTGCTCAGACCCCTCCTCTAATCACCACATAGAGGTGTACAGATAGATATTGAGAAGTTAATGGGAGAAAGACTGCTTACTATTTTTGTCTCTGAAGGTCAGTCATGTATCTGCGTGTCGACAGTGTAGTTCTTGAAATAGTTGTGTCTTTTTATATTGGGGTTTTACAGATTATTCATATGGTTTGTCTGTCAGGCCAAACCTGCTTTTTTCCTTTCTGGGTAGGCAGTGTGGCCTCTAAGGAGCATTCCGGCTGCACTTATTCCAAAACAGATCTGTTGATTCTTCTGGCAGCCCATGGCACGTTCAATATTCTCCTCCAACACCATAACTCAAATGCTTCAATTCTTCTCTGGTGTTCCTTATTTACTGCCCAGCTTTCACATGCATATGAGGTTATTGAAAATACCATGGTTTGGGTCAGGTTAACGTTAGTCTTCAAGCTGACATTGTTCTCTTCAACACTTTAAAAACGTCTTGTGCAAGAGATTTGCCTAATGCAATACTTCGTTTGATTTTGACTGCTGCTTCCATGAGTGTTGATAGTTGATCCAAGAACAGTGGAATCCTTGACAACTTCAGTCTTTTCTCTGTTGATAAGAATGTTTTTTATTGGTCCACTGGTGAGGATTTTTGTTTTCTTTACA
>NW_006408676.1:3314020-3330180 GCF_000296735.1 Chrysochloris asiatica | reverse complement strand
AAAGTAGTTTGTCTCTCCTTCTTCCTTGTCATGTGGCTGCTCATCTGAAACTTATCCAACCTGGGTGACTTATTGGTATTTAAAATACCTGTGGTATAGCTTCCAGAATTATAGCAACTCACAAGCCACCATAGAATGACAAACTTATAGATGAGTGGGTGAGTAACTCCCCTGGTTGGGGAAAAATTATCACCTTAGGGTACTTCCCTCAGCATTCCATTACTGGAAATTGGGGACCCAGGCCATGAGCTATACCTTCACCAACTAGAAGCCAGGTGCTCTAAGGACCCAGCAGTAATCCTATAAACTTTTCTGATTTGCAGTTTTATATATATCCCACTCATGGTTTTTGGTGTTTTTTGTTTTGCCATGCAGTCCTGCCTGTGATAGTGATGAATTGATCTGCTGCCAATCATTATTTTGTGATGATTTCCTTTGTTTTCTCTCATCTGATAATAAACTGCAAGACTGTAAATCCTTTGGATGCCAATATGGCCACATGATGATGGTCTCTCTCGTCTGGATACTTTGTCTTGTATTTATTTAAGATTTAAAAACAGGGTCTTTATCAAATAGACTTGCATTTGGGGTCCTTTTTTTTTTTTTAACCACTAGAACAATGCTCATGGCAGTGTCTGGCACAGTGTAACTTTCCAATAAATGTTAGTGATGTAGGATAAACACTGGACAGCTAACCATAAGGTCAGAGGTTCAAACGCTCAGCCACTCCTCAGAAACCCTACACAGAGTCAGTATGAGTCAGAATCAACTCAGAGGTACTTAACAGCAACAAAGACATTAGTCTAATGATGAGTGTTCCTAAATGTGTGGTTCAAGTTGCTTAAGGAACACAAAGGTGATTGAGACTAATTCTGCAAGGGGTCTTAGAAGGGTTGTTATTTAGAGTGACATTATATTTGAGTTTAAGTAGGATTATTTTATGCTAAAAAAAAAAAAAAAAAGGAAGCCTTGAAATAGGGCTATGAAAAGAGGGCTATAACTTAACTTAACAGGACTAGAAACAAGCTGAAGATGCCGCCTCATATTCCCTCACAACAAATCCCACTGCCTGCAAATCTCTGCTTCATTTCACATCATCTGGCTTCTGTGCCATAGCAGTTGATTTTCTTTGCCAGCATTCTACATGTCCACACACATATTTAAGCTACCTCACTCACTTTTTAGTTTAGAAGGAATCAATTTGAGATTTTTTTCTGTAATTGTAATAAATTTCACAGGCCACAAATTTAAGCTTAAGGCTGAAAAACTGTATTCTTTTTTTTTTTAAGTAACTGTCAAACAGCAAACTGGAGCTTCTATTAAAATTAACATAGTTTATTGAAGAAATACGATGATCCAATAACTGACAGAACATTATGGTGATTCACCAGTGTACTGAAGTGAAAGGATTTTTTCACAGTGCTTAGATACAAAGGACCCAGGAATCTACAAATGGTTGACATTTACAAAATCATGCTTTAACAGATACAAGGCGATGTTGAGGCCTCTTAAACATTATTTTGCTAAATATATTTGAATCATTTAACAGCTTAATCTATGGATATTTTGAAGCCCAGCCTGAGTGAATGTCCTTCTTGGAAGCATGCTGTAAGAATTGTGGTGGAGTGGAGCCTGTCGTCTTCTTGAGGTATGCTGGCTAGCTGCCTCTTGGAGGTTGTTGTTGTTATTGTTAAGTGCTGTCAAGTTGGTTCCTACTCATACTGACCCTGTCTAGGGGATCTGAGGAGCAGCTGGAGGGTTTAAACTGCTAACCTTGTGTTTCTCAATCCAGTGCTGATTCTACAGTGCCACGCCCACTCATAATAAGCAATAAACAGGGGTGGGGGTTGGGTGGAAGGAATGAGTCTGGCCTGCATATTTGACAGAAACACCTACTAAAATTCTTTCAAGGTCTTTCACAATTACAACTTCAGAACAAGAATTTCTATAGAAATTCACTGATCACTACTTTAAGAATGCCTTCTTCATGGACTTAGCCACCGTTTACCTTACTTTGTATTGAGCCTCTTCTTCTGGGCAAGCAGGTTTCATGTGCTTTAGTTTAAAATCTGAAGGCTTTTTGCCTTTGAAGGACTTCAGCCAGGCAGAGCTTAGTTCCATCTTGTGCCTAGATTTAAGTGTTCAAATGCCAACTTTTTGTGAGTGCCTGATGCACCTCTGGCAACCATACTGCTGGAATCAGAAACAGAATGTCTTCAAAAGTGGGCTTTGGGCCACTTCCTCTAGCCAGCACAGAAAGAATAAAAACTCCCTCACAGGAACATGTCCATCAATGGCTGCAGGGTTGTCCAGTTATGACATCATGCCCTAGAGTCTCAGAGACAGTCTATAAACTTTCCTATTTAAAACACTCCCCTTTCTGCTTTCCTAAGCCTGCCATGCATATAGCATGCATATATGATATATTGCCTCCATTAGTTATGGTTGTGGGAGGCAATTTCTTTCTCTGTGCCCAACAACAGGACACCAACTTTGAAATTTCACCATGGCTTCGTATGAATGATTTCCCCCATCCAAGTGATCTATGTTTATTTTGTCTTTGTTTTTACTTCTGTTTAAGACTTAATAAAGGGTCAGAACCAACTCGCTGTCATTTATAACAACAACAACAATAATATTTATGGCATGGGAGAAGAATAAGATTTACTGCCTAGGAAACCCAATACAGAGTCATTATGAGTTGGAACTGACTTTACAGCACACAACCACCAACCACCATAATATTTATGGAGTCCTGATGTGGAGCTATAGAATACACATTGTATTGCTAACCACAAGGTCAGTGGCTCAAACCCTCCAGCTGCTCCTTGGAAATACTATACAGTATCACTATGAATCTGAGCTCACTGGATGGAACTGAACAACAACAGCAATAATATTTATGCATTTGAAGATGGTGTCTCTTTTTTTCCCTAGAAAACAAGTCACTTACAAAGGAGTAACTCATCTTCCACAAGGACTTTTTCATGTTTATTAGATGGTCACCTATTCTAAATATGTTGAATATTCTCATTATGCCTTAGACACTCATCATGAAATGAAGTTGGGCACTATCTGTTCTTTGGTACCTGTTTACCTTAGTACATTTTTAAGACCCTGATCATTATTATGCAGATAGTCTTGTACAGCCATTGATGTCTTTGTCATGCCAAAGCTTAGACCTCTACTTCTTTGATCTTTGTTAAAAGAAAGGATGTGTTAGAACATGACGAATTAGTAGGAAGAATTGATAAAATGGGTCATTGGCCAAATTAAAGAGCTGAGCAGTTCTTTAAGGAATTTCTGTTTCTTCAGAATGCATGATCTTTTGCATAACAAGTAGGGCTGTGTTATGAGTACAAGTATTTGAAAAAAAAAAGTCTCATAAAACATTTGATTAGTCTTATAATAAATATTTAATGATTAAGATAACTAATCCAGCTTGCAAAATTCAATGCAATCAAGAGCCATTTTCAGTAGGTAGCCAACTAAAAATATCAAGAAAAGGGGAATCAGTTATGAAGAAGGTTCATAACTGAATCTTAATCAGCTAAACTTTAAATTTCTTTGAAATCTAAAGATCAGCCATTGCAAAAATCATGTTGGGGCTAATGTCTGACTTCCTCTGGCTTTATAAGGGAGAAGGAGAGTCAAACTCAAAACCAGCCCAAGTCTGATTCCTATGAAACAGAGGTCAGACATGCCTCCACTCTGCAACCTTCTTTACCCTATTCTGATACTAAGCATCCTTTCCACAGCACTCTGCTTCACATCAGGGTTCAATAATCCATTGCAATGGACACATAGCTCTCCTAACAACATTTACTATGATGAGGCTTATTAGGGAAGTGAACAGGGTATAATTCAGGATCAGAAACAAATCAGGATTCAACAGTTTTCCAATCAGTAAGACCTCATGCTTGTCTTCGGCCTGTCAGCCTTGTGGTCCCTGTCTCCTGCCCTGCTCATGCAAGTATTACAAAGCTATTTTAACCAGTCTGTGAATGTCCAAAGGGCACATTCTGCAAGCCAGTCTCTTGCCCATAGACATTCAACTTTACTAAGAAACCCACAGGTGTTCTGTCACTCCGTGTTACTGCCTCTGCTTCCACCTCTTCTGTAGCTGCTTTGGATAGAAAAAAGAAGGTTTTGACTAGAAAAGCCCTATTAAGTAACCTCAAGGTACCACAGCTAATTGGGTTTTCATTATTCTAGTAGTTCTTCCTATAGCCCAGAAAGTTATGGATAGTAAGGGCAAAATAATCTCTGATACATAGGAAAACATTTACATGGTTCTTTAATTATTTGCCCAATAAAATAGGTTCCCCTGCTACTGCAAATAATTGTTGGCATCCACCAAGCAGAGTTTATGTTTTCAAGACATTTCTTACCTACAAAAGTTGCAATAGCACAGAAGCTAGAAAAGACCCAATGTGAAACTCTACACATCATTTCCAATGCATATTTGTAATCATTTAAAGATGGAAGTTAGATAAAATCTATATCAGTCAAGTATAGGTCCTAAAGATAATAGTTATTTTTCAGGTGAAACTTTAAAATGTTTGCCTGTGGGAAGAAATAGAGCATTTATTTAAAGTTTCAATAATTAATCTCATCCTAAATGTGATCTTTCATGGAGAGTTTTTGGACATGAAATTATTTAGGTAATGCTTTCTGTTAGACCCTAAATCCAATTGGATTATGGGATCTTGATAATAATCTCTTTTTTCCATATTTCAATTTCCTCAATTTTAATTAATTGTTGGGTTTTATTGTTTTTTTTTCTAAATCCATTAAGTAAATCAGGATAGTCTCCTTCTTTTGTTTCCATTGTTGTTGTTGTCAGGTGCCATCGAGTTGGAACTGACTCTTAGTAACCTCGTGCACAGCAGAACGAAACAATGTCTGGTCCTCGGCCAACCTCACTACCGCTGCCACACTTGACACCATCAGTGATGCCACCTGGCTGATCCATCTCGTTGGGGGTCTTCCTCTTTTTCTCTGACCCTCCATCTTACTCAGCATGACATCCTTCTCCAGTGACTGTTCCCTCCTGACAATATGTCCAAAGTATGAGAGACAAAGCTTAGCCATCCTGACCTCCAAGGAGCACTCTGGCTGCACTTCTTCCAAAATAGATCTATTGGTTCTTTTGGCAGTCCATGGCACTTTTAGTATTCTACTCCAACACCACAACTCAAAGGCATCAATTCTTCTACAGTCTTCCTTATTCACTGTCCAGCTTTCGCATCTATATGAGGCTATTGAAAACACCATGGCCTGGGTCAGGCGCACCTTAGTCCTCAAGCTGACGTCTCTGCTCTTCAACACTTTAAAAAGTTCCTGTGCAGCAGATTTGCCCAATGCAATACGTTGTCTGATCTCTTTACTGCTGCTTCCACTAGTGTTGACATTTGATCCAAGAAGAAGGAAGTCCTTGACTTGTTTCCATTAGGAGTTGAATAATTTGTGAAGTGACTTGTTTGGCTGGTTTATCAGCAAGATTATTTCCTCTGATATCTGCAATCTGAGTGACTACCTTGTGTTGATGAGTGTAATCGTAAAGGTTTTGTGTCTACTTGACTGGGCTAGGATTCTCAGTGGTTTGGCTGCTGATATATAAGTATACCCCATGAAGTGATTTGATAAACCAATAAGTGGGCTAAGAGTGGGAGACACCATTAATCCCACCACCACCCCAATCTGATTAATAGGAGATTGTCAATGGTATGGCATGCAACCTATTTATTTTACAAACAATGAAAGAAGAAAGAAGGACTTGAGCAGAAAAAGAGGAACCTATTCCCACCAAAGTAAAACAACCAGAAATGGAGTGTGTCAATTGGAGCTGGGGTCCCTGCACTGTGAAGCTCCTAGATCCAGAAGATTAAAGTCAAGACACATAAGGAACTTCAAAGAATGCTGGGCATAATGATACTGAAATGAGGCAAGGACCTTTCTCAAGAGCCAGTGCTCTGAATTTAGATTTCTAGCCTCCTAGAGTGTAAGAGAATAAATTTCTTTTTGTTAAAGCCATCCACTTGTGGTATTTCTGTTACAGCAGCATTAGATAACTAAGACAATGATCCTGTATTTTTATTATAGCAATCTCAGAAGGGAGTAGCAAAACATTTAACAAATCTGTTACTGAAGGCCCTCTCCCCACCGTATTTTTATAGAGTTCTGTAAGAGGTTACATTTCTTCTCTGTTTCTATAATATCCACAAATCATGAGTTACCTGAAAGGCATATTTAGAATCTGTGTAAACATTCATTGACCTTCCTTTGGCAAAATTGCAGGCTCTGGTAAGAGCAATTAATTACTTTTGTTGGACTGACATACCTTTGGGAAGGGCTTGACTTTCAAAAGCACCAGTAGAGGTTGTGATGGCATACTCTGTCTGGTATAGCTAGGAGGATCAAGTTTCAAATAGAATAAAATGAGGATTACCCAAAAGAGTTTCTTATAAATCTTTTCAGAGAATTAAAAGCTGTTTAGGTAAATTTAGGCAGTCATGCATTGGGTAATCCTTATTGTCAATTTCTGGAAGGAGAGTGGTAAGATTTAAACAAGTAACAGAATACAATCTAATATTAGGTGCAGCTAGGAGTTCTTCATAGAATGTGAGCCTACTGGTGGAGGGATGTTGGATCAAAGCACAACTGAGGATAGCAGATGCTGCATAGGGAAAATAAAAATTAAAAAAAAATCCCAGCACTATATCTGCAGTGGTTTAGACTATTTTGATGGTAGCAGCAACAATGCTGAGCCAGAGAGGAAACCCATTCACTGCATGGTCAGGCTGCAGTAACAAACTAGTCTCAGATGTTCTTCATGCTTCTTTGTTAAAATGCCTAAAATATTTCCAGAGACTTCATATACAAATGGAAAATCTAGGTGATAGTTAGAATTGCCTAATGCAGAAATGTTTGATAGGGCTTTAGTTTTAACATGGCTTCCTGATCCTACAATGTACTTTGGAAAGTCTCTGGATCTAAGAATTTCAGTTTATATAGGGCTTGAGCTAACAAGAAAAAAATTAGGAATTCAAGATCTGCAGTAGACACAAAAGCCCAGAAATCTACATAACTGTTTCCAAGTTTTGGGGACAGGAAAAGCAAGAATAGCTTCTTTCTGCTTGTTGTTGTTGCTAAATACCATGGAGTCAGTTCAGCTCATAGCGACCCTATTTAAGGTTTCCAAGGAGTGGCTGTGAATTTGAACCCCTGACCTTGTAGTCCAGTGCACTATTCCACAGTGCCACACCAGGACTCTTTCTAGTTAAGATCAATATATAAATGCCTTAGGCAGAAATCAAATGACGTAAATACTTATCCAAGCAAATCTGTGTTGGAAAAAATACAGCCAGAATATTCCTTAGAAGCAAGGATGGCAAGACTTCATTGCTTGTAATTTGGACACATTATCAGGAGGGATCAGTTTCTGGGTAAGGGCATCATGCTTGGTAAGTGGGAAGGTCAGCAAAAAGAGGGAGACCACAACAAAATGGATTGGCAAGGTGGTAACAATGGGCTCAAACAGAACCATTGTGAGGATGGCACAGGAACAAGTGATGTTTCTTTCTATTGTGCATAGGGTCACTATGAGTGGGAACCAATTTGATGGCTCCTAACAATGAAGAAATACTTAGTATAAGACTGGTCTAATTTTAATTTTTCTCTAGAAACCATGTGCTTTCTCAAAACTAAATGCTTTAATAAGATTATGCTGTCATCACTGTAGGCTTACTGGAATTGAGCATATGAGTAAGTCTTTGATGTATTGTAGTAATTTAGATTCATTTTTAAATTGTGAGAGCTATGTATCAGCATGGGAAATTTGAGAGAAATAGCTGGGAGATGCAGTAAAACTCTGAGGCATAACAGTCCATGTAAATAACCGACTCCATGGTACTTTACAACAACAAAACTCCTTCCTTACTTATCTGGCTTAAGGGGGAACTGAGAAAGTCTTGGTAAAAGTATAGCAGTGTCTACCTGCACTGTAATAGGGTCTGTCAATAAAAATTTCCCCACATTAGTAATGTGGTGACACATAAAGTTTTAAGAACTAATGAAAAAAGTCAGGGGGAAGAAGGCTATAGGGGGCTAAGTTGTCCTTTTACATGACTAATGCTTACAGTGAGCAGGTAGCTTCCTCTCTTTGAATTAGTTCTGATTCAGATCCTTTGCTAATGTCTTCTAGTATCTGGTGGACTAAATAGTGCTTTTCCTATTTAAAAAAAAATTGTAAATCACAAACCAGTTTAGACAAAATGTCTCAACCCAACCAATTAACAGGAGTAGAAGGTCTAAGCAGGAAAGAATGCAAATCTTCGATAAGGCTAAGGGAAATAGTTTTGAATGAAGTAATATCTGTTCTTAATTTGTAACCTCACAAATTTTGAAATTTTAGTTTTCATGCTGGGGTTTAATTGCAGACTGTAGCATCAGTGTCATTTAAAATTTGCATATTTCTCAATTAATGTAGATGGTAGTTTGTCCTTTTGGGTTAAGTACCTCCTAGGAAAAGCACCTATTGTATCCCCAAAACAACTTCATTGCATATTTTACTGAAGGGTCTTAAGCTTAACCTGCTTCTTTAAATTATAGCAGTCCTTTCTCTGAGGCTCAGGTTTCTTGCAAGAAGTAAGTGTCAAGTTGATTACCTCCAAAGACTTCAGTTTATTCTGCTGGTTAGAATATTGCAATACTTTTTATTTATAAAGACATGGGCACATTTGTCTTAGAGGTTTCCTTAGTCTCTTGTAAAATGTCATCAAGTCAGTTCTGACTCACAGTGATCCTTTTGGGAAGGATTTTGTGAATTTGGACATTATGGTCCAGAGCATTATCCTACAGTGCCACACCAGGACTCCATTTAGACTCTAAGATTTGATGAGACTATTGTATAATCTAGATAATGCCTTTTTACTAAGGATGAAAGTTCAGGATTTGGGTTAGCTATGCATAATGCATTAAAAACACTTATAGTCCCTAGGAATGGGCTACAAGAATAATCCTAGAATATTCATCAGACTTTTAAAATAACCTGGTAGTAAAATGGGGTTACATATAGACTGTTAACTGAAAGGTCTGAGGTTTCAAACCACCACCTGCTCCATTGGAGAAAAATAAGGATGTCTGTTTCTGTAAAATTTGTAACCTTGGAAGCTCTATAAAGCAGCTCTGCTTGCCCTATAGGACCCCTATGAGTCAGAATTGACCTGATGGCAGTAGTTTTGGACTGGTTAATATGATAATCACATGCATTCTCACCTTTATTTTGTATGCAACAGTGAGTTTTTCTGCAGGTGTCATGTTAGGAAATGGTGATGGGAAGAAACTCTCTCCTGTACATCATCTGTCATAGCTGCATCTGTTGATCTTTTTTTTGTGCCAGTATGGTTTCAGTCATTGGACAAGTGTTCCAAAGACATCTTCAGGAATTTACACAGATCCTTGTTTAGCTACTCACACTCCAGAATGTTCAGGCTATTTGGGAAGCTTTGTGTAAGCTTTAAAGCCTTAATTTGCTTTAATATCCAACCAGGAGACCCAGTCCATAGTATATCTCATAACCTAAGCAGCTGGTCCATTACATTGTGATTTTACAAGTCTCCAATTCTTGAACCAAGGGGATTTTTATTTACTAGGAAGTTAGGCAAGAGAGTGGTCCTTGTTACACAAGTAGTTTTGCAAAGTTTTTATGCAGGGTGTCTGTTTAATAAACTCTGAATCTATGTATCTATAGCTTGTGTTTATCTTTGTGTTCCTGTCTTTAACAACCATACCATAAGGATTGGCATGGATGCCTTTATTTCTTTAGGAGAGGGGAGACAGAAGATGGACAAAGCGAGAAATATTGGGTAACTGGAAAATAAGGATAGAAGTAGAGGTAAATATTCACAAAAATGTTATCCTGACGATACCTTTCATAATATCACTAAAATGTTTGGCTATTTACTCTAAAACAGTCTGTACTAAGAGTTTTTCATAACTGATTTGGCAATTATTTACAATGATCTAAAGAGGTAGGTATATTATTGAGGGGTTTAGAAGGAGCAATTTAACAGGCCCTAGAGTAAGAAGGAGCTCTGATAGCGTAGTGGTTATGAGTTGGGCTATTAACCTCAAGTCAGTGGTTCGAAACTACTAGTGGTTCCATGGGAGAAAGATGAGACTTTCTGCTCCTGTAAAGATAATACAGCCTTAGAAACCTTATACAGGGTCACTATAGGTTGGAACTGACTCACTAGCACTTAACAACAGACTAAGTAGTGAGTTAGATTCCACCTCAAATTTGTTTGCCTCTTAAAAAGTCGCCTCTACCATTTTGCCTTACTTACCAAATGTGTGAATTTGTACAATAAGAAATCAGATAACACTTCTTAAAATATTGTTGAGAAATTTGTAATTGATCTGTTTCTTTGGTAAATACATATGTTAAATGTATTATGCCGTGACATTAATCATTTATATAAAAAACATTGTGTGGTAAATTCCTTTGAAATGCAAATAACTATTCTCTAATATCTGTCTCTATTTTAATTCATTGGGAGGTTCTGCTTTTTATTTACTACTTCAACTTCTTATTGTAAATGATGTGAAGATTTACTGAGCAGATAAGTTTTGTATTAACAACTCAAATACATTTTGTTTCATTTCATTGATTTCAATCTCCATAATGTAACATCAATTATCCCATTTCCTCCCTATGTTTCTTGTTTCCATTCTGCTTTCTTTCATAACACTTCTGAACTTTGTCCTTGGGTAAATGCTGTCCATTTGATCTCAAATATTTAATTAATCTGCATTGTGCATACCTCACTAATGTTAATGTTCTCCTTATAAATCCTTCTTATACTTTGCCTGAAAATTAAGCCATGGGGGTGAGTACATTTGCAGACCTTAAGGGCCATAGTCTTTGTGCTTGCATCAGTCTGTATCTGACCAGTAGCCCAGGTCTTTTTTATGGAGGGTAAGTTACTGATCAGAAGATAGATATCTGTTTACTTGGATGAAGAGGAAGACAAAATATATAAATAGTAAGAAAGAGGTTGGGGAAAAAAAAAAAAACATGTCAGGGAAAGATATTGAGAGGAGTGCTAGAGTAAAAGGCAATAGAGGTAAATATTATGTACTTAATTTTGTAATCATGGTGATTTTCAAGTAGATGCATTGATGGACGCATAAACCCAAAGGATGTAGGATGAAGAATGGGAATATACCCACAAATATCAGTTTGGTGCTCTGTGGTAGCTTGTGTGTTGCTGCGATGCTGGAAATTATGCCACCAGTATTTTAAATACCAGCAGGGTTACTCATGGTGGACAGTTCTCAGCTGAGCTTCCAGACTAACACAGACTAGTAAGAAAAAGAGACAGACTACTCCTGAATATTTAGCCAATGAAAATTTGTAACTGTCAGCAGCAGGATATTGAATATTGAAACATTATGATAGCACCAGACTATTGTTAGATACAGTGGCAGAAGATGGTATGACTGGGGAAGAGCTGCATCCTCAAAGTAGTGTTGACTGTGATAAAACAAATGGAGTAAAGATTTTTGGACCTATGCTTGCTGATGGGGCACAGCTCAAAATGAGAAGAAACAGCTATAAACATCCATTAATAATTGGAACATGGAATGCAAAAACTATGAATCTAGGAAAATAAGAAGTAAATGGAACACATAAAGATCAATATTCTAGGTCTTAGTAAGTTGAAACAGACTGGTATTGGCCATTTAAATGTGACAATCTCCTGGTTTACTATGCTGGGAATGACAAATTGAAGAGGAATGGTGTAGTAATCATCTCAAAAACCATACCAAGATAAGTCTTGCAGTACAATTCTGTCTGTGATAGGATTATGTTCCCACACCCAAAAGAAAATCCAGTTAATACCACTATTATTCCAATTTATGCACCAACTACTAAAACCGGTGATGATGAAATTGAAGAATTCAGTCAGAAACTGATCAAACATGAAATCAACAGATATTGTTAATTATTGGTGATTGGAATGTGAAGGTTGGAAACAAAGAGGGCCAGTGGTTGGAAAATATGATGTTGGAGATTGCCTGTTCAAAATCAATGACTTCTTCATTGCAAATACCTTTTTTAAACAACATAAAAGATAACTATACACATAGGCTTCACCAGAAATCACTATACACATGGACCTTCTGTGTTTATTTATACACATAAAAATGATTTTCTACATGTATGGAATGAGATGGTTGAAAAGCTCCATATCATCAGCCAAAACAAGGCCAGGGGCAGATTGTGGAACAGACCATCAATTGGTCATATGCAAGTTCAGACACAAGCTGAAGAAAATCAAAGTAAGTTGACAAAAGCCAAAGGAGGACTTTGAACATATACCACCTGAATTTAGAGATCATCTCAAGAACAGATTTGTTGCCTTAGATACTAAAGACCAAAGACCAGAAGAGTTGTGGGATGACCACAAGAACATCGTACAGAAAGAAAGTAAAAGGCATTATTGAAAAGAGAAGAAAGAAGAAAAAGACCAACATGGATGTCGCAAGAGACTTTGAAATTTGCTATCCAACATAGAAATGCTAAAGGAAATGGAGGTCATGAGGACATAAAAGAGCTGAACAGAAAATTTCAAAGGTAGCTCAAGAAGACATTGTCAAGTATTATAATGAAATGGGCAAAGTCTTGAAATTAGCAGATCAAAAGTGAAGAATGCACTTAGCATTTATGAAGCTAAAAGAACTGAAGAAAAAATTCAAGCTTTGACTTGCAATATTGAAGGTTTTCATGGGAGTTCTGGTATGACACAATGGGTTAATGAATTTGACTGCAAAGTCGGTTTGAATCACAAGTTTGGTGGTTCATGCTCATCAGCTGTTCCTCGGAAACCCTATACAGGGTCTCTTTGGGTTGCAACTGACTCAACAGCACTTTATACTGACAACAAATGGGCAAAATATTTATATTTCATCAAAAGAAGATGAAAAGAATATACAGAGTTACTGTACCAAAAACAAATTGCCTATGTTCAACCATTTCAAGAGATACATATGATCAAGAGCCAGTTGTACTGAAGGAAAAGTCCAAGGTACACAAAATGCATTGGCAAAACACAAGGCTCCAGGAATTAACTGAATACAAATTATAATCATTCAACAAAATGAAGGAGCACTGGAAACATTCACTTATCTATGCCAATTTTTTTTTTTTTTTTTTTTTTTTTTTGTGTGTGTGTGTGTGTAGATACCTTGTCCACACTGATCGGAAGAGATTCAAATTTGTTC
The DNA here is from genome assembly GCF_000296735.1 of Chrysochloris asiatica. Classification (NCBI taxonomy): domain Eukaryota; kingdom Metazoa; phylum Chordata; class Mammalia; order Afrosoricida; family Chrysochloridae; genus Chrysochloris; species Chrysochloris asiatica. The sequence goes on along the minus strand of NW_006408676.1, from coordinate 3,316,890 downwards.
CCATTCCAAGGAGAGGTGACTCAATGTAATATGGAAATCATCATACAATATTATTAATATGCTAAATATCATTTAAAAATGGCCGTAACAGAACATTAACAGGAACCTGCCAGAAATTAATCTGGATTAAGAAGAGGATATATTATTAATATGCTAAATATCATTTAAAAATGGCCGTAACAGAACATTAACAGGAATCTGCCAGAAATTAATCTGGATTAAGAAGAGGACATAGGATAAGGCATATCACTGCTGATTTCAGATGGATCTTGGCTGAAAGCAGAGAAGACCAGAAAGATGTTCACCTGTGCTTTATGGACTATGCAAAGGCTTTAGACTGTGTGGATCATGGCAAGCTATGGATAGCATTGTGAAGAATGAGTATTCCAGAACACTCAATTGTGCTCATGAGGAATTTGGACATAGACTAAGATGCAGTTATTTCAACAGAAAAAGGGAACACTGAGTCATTTAAAATCAGGAAGGGTGCTCGCTATATTTATTCAGTCTCTACACTGAACAAATAATCTAACAAACTGATTTATATGCATAAGAATGTGGCATCAGGATTGCAGCAAGACTTGTTAACAACCTGTGATACACAGATGATGCAACCTTACATCCTTTTGAAAGTGAAGATGATTTGAAATGCTTAGTGATAGAAATCAAAGACCACCGTCTACAGTATGGGTTGTACCTCCATATAAAGAAAACAAAATCCTCAACAATGGACCAATAAAATCATCATGATAAATGGAGAAAAGATTTAAATTGTTTAAGACTTCATCTTGCTTGGATTCACTATCAATACTCATTGAAGCATCAGTCAGAAAATCAAATGTTGTGTTGCATTAGACAAATCTGCACAAGACCTCTTTAAAGTACTCAAGAGCTGAGGTGCCAGTTTGAGAACTAAGGCATGCCTGACTACAGCCATGGTATTTTTAGTAGCATCATATGCATGTGAAAGTTGGACAATAAATAAGGCAAACTGTAGAAGAATTGATGTATTTGAGTTATGGCGTTGGAGAAGAATATTAAAATCTACCATTGTCGGCTGGAAGAACAAACAAAACTGTGTTGTAAGCAGTACAACCAGAATGCTTCTTAGAAGCCAGCATACTGAGAGAGACTTCATCTCTAGTACTTTAGTCATGTTTATCAGGAGGGAACAGTCCATGGAGAAGTGCATCATGCTTGGTAAAGTGGAGGGTCAATGAGATTAATTGGCACAGTGTCAGCACCAATAGCTCAAAGGTAACATCAATTGTGAGGATAGGGCAGGGCCCGACAGTGTTTTGTTCTATTGTACATAGGATCTCTATGAGTTAGAACAGATTTAACAGCAACATTTACCTTTTTTTTGTAAATATAAACATGAATCTGGTGGCACATACAAGGAGCAAAGCTATGAAAACTTGTTGTGTACTGTGGAGTCGGTTCCGACTCATAGTGACCCTGCACAAGGTTTCCAAGGCTGTAAATCTTTACTGGAGCAGAAAGCCTCATCTTTCTCCCGCGGGACAGTTGGTAGTTTCGAACTGCTGACCTTAAGGTTCACAGCCCCATTCGTAACCACTATGCTACTTCTTAAACACAGCCAAACACCTCTAGGGAATGAGTGTCATAGCCCACAAAGACAAAAATGTATGTATACAAAGAGGCTCTCTTTGTCACTTCCTACCCATTAGTGCGCTGCACTGCAAAGTTGTTTGGAACTCAAATTTGGTGGTTCAAACTCACCAGCCACTCCTTGGAAACTGTATACAGGGTCGCTATGGGTTGGAACTGACACAATGGCACTTAACAACGATAATCCATCCAACTTGGCTGTCTTTGTGTAGCTCTCCCTGTGTTTCAGACATGAGATAATGCTAGGAGATTGTGGTTGTTGTCATTGTTAAAAGATGTCAAATCATTTCTCACTCATAGTGACCCTGTAGTGGGTTTCTGAGGAGTGATTGCAAGTTTGAAATACTTGCTGGTGGTTCAAGCTTACCTTGCAATCTAGTGTTTATCCTACTGTGCACATGAGGACTCTGGGAGTTTGAACTAATTTCTTGAAATGTTTACATCTTTACCTAAGGAGATTTTTTCTTTCTTTTTTTAAGTACAAGAAGAATCAATGATTTTAGTTTAGCATGCTTTATATTTGCTTGCTTCTTTGTTTTTAATTGCACTGAGTTTTTTCTCCAGTATGCACTCTTTTCAAGAAATAATTTTTACAAAATGAACATGATGTGAGATTAGACCCTTGTAAGAAGGAAAGATCAGAGAGAAAAAAAAAATTTTTTCCCTTTGCTTTAGCACATAAATGTCTACCACCTTAAAAAAAAAAAAATCGAAATAGTTTCAAGCTTTTTAGTCACTGATCACTACCTTTCCACCTCTCCTTTCTGTCACCTCCAAAAAAGTTGAAAACCCAGTTCTATTTGTTGCTTTGCTGTCCTTACTTCTTTTTCAAATCTTAATTCACTGTACTTTAGTTCCCACCTCCACCACTGCAGGCTGTTTTGCACCATTTATTTACTTATTGGGTCCTGGTATGGCACTGTGGATTGATATGCTGGACTGCTGGGTCAGTTCGAATCACAAGGTCAGTGGTTCAATATCACCAGTCGCTCCTTGGAAACACTATAGAGGATTGCTATGAGTCAAAACCAACTCGAAGGCATTTAACAATAACAATCCTACATATGTGATTCTCTTTTTTTATTTTGTTTTTCCCATACATTTGCCCTTCTTCCAATTACCAGAGAAATCTTTCCAAAATATAAATTGGTTCATAATACTTCCAGGGATAATTTCTTTTATCACTATGAGTTGGAAGTTAAAGATATCCCCAACGTCTGACTTTTCCAACGTTTTAT
>NW_006408676.1:3285422-3310770 GCF_000296735.1 Chrysochloris asiatica | reverse complement strand
AAGAAGACCCTCAACGAGATAGATTTGCCAAATAGCAGCATCGATGGACTCAAGCGTGGCAACAATAATGAGGTTGGCCCTGGATCTGGAAATGTTTTATTCTGCTGTGCATAAAGTCATTGTGAGTCAGTACCAACTCAGTGGCACCTAACAACAACAAGGAACCTAAATGGGCATATCAGATGACAGGGTGTTAGCAAACAAGGTTGCCAAAGTTGTTGAATCAGGTCATGTAATAGGTCACAAGTCCCACAACTAGATGTTAGAAGTGATTAGCCAGATGCAAGATCTAGAACAAGAGAGTAAACTTTGCCAAAACCTTCCTATAAATTGAACTCAGACCATGCTCCCCAGGAAAACTAAGGGTGGTGACCTGAGTCATACACTCTAGTATAGTGGGCACATCCTTAATCCTTAGATGTATCTTAATCCCTACTCCTTGGTCATCTTCATTAAGTGTTTATGCATAAGTTCTAATTCATAGAGACTCTGTATAGAGTTTCTGAGGTACAGTTAGTGGATTTGAACCACTGACCTTGCACTTAACAGTCCAGTGCTTATCCTACAGCACCACATCTGAACTCCTAGTTCTACCTTAATCCATCGTACCACCTTAATTATTTGTGATTAACAACTACCTTTAAAATGCGTTTGTAATCACAGGCACTGATGCTAGGATTTACAATACATTACAGAATGGAATAATATGAATGGAAGGACCACAATAAGGAATGAACTGCTCATAATACTTCTTTATTTTAAATCTTATCTGGCCTATCTAGCATCTAGAGATAAACTTGAAGCCCTCCATATGGCACTTAAGTGTACCTTTTCCAAAACCATACTCTGTACATTCCTACCAAGCCATTACCATCCTAGAGCAGTAGAAGGTTCCTTACTGGGACATTCTTTTGTTAACCTTTGAGCCTTTGTCCTGTCTACTGATTGATCATGTCGTTCTCTTCACTGCTGTCAGTGAACTTGCATACTAAGTTGAAGCATCATGTCCTCTAAGAAGTATTTTCTTATCACTTACAATTCCTCTATAAACTGTATTTTTAAATTTTTTTTCTAGAATTTTAAGTTTGATTTTGTCTCACATGGAAAAAAATGCCTATAAGGCTGTTAGGGGGGGAAAGCACACAACAGTCAAGAGTGGAACTGGAGAAACAGTGTGCAGATACAAGTTAACTTTATCATGTGACATTTCAAGAAGCATTTTATAATTAGGTCACTTCTGACTATGCCGCATCTCTAGCTAATTTTCTTGCCAGATATCTCGATAATTGCATCCTGTTTCTTATACTTTAGCAGGATAAGAATCGATGACAACAAAGTGGACATTTAGAAATCATCTCTTCATAATTTGATTTAGAATAAATCCCAGGGAAAATAGTGAACCAATTAGAGAAATACCTATGCATTGAAGAAATATCAAAAGACACACCAGTGAACAACTAGCAACTTTAACAATGCCTAGATTCTTCAGTAACTTTGAATTAATAGGCTCTTCTTGGCAAATCCTGTTTTTAATCTCCAGTGTCTCAATGTATAGAAAACAAAAATCCTCATAACTGAACCAAAAAATAACATCATGATAAGTGGGGAAAAGACAGAAGTTGTCAAAGATTTCATTTTGTTTAGATCCATAATCAACACTTTTGGAAACAGCGGTCTGAATCAAACTATATATTCCATTAGGTAAGTCTGCTTCAAAAGACCTCTCTAAAATGTTAAAAAGCAAAAATAATCCATCTGAGGACAAAAGTGCACTTGAAACAAGCCATCTTATTTCCATTCTTGTTATTTATGTACATGTGAAAGTTGGACAATGAATAAGGGAAACCATAGGAGAATTGATGCATTTGAATTATTGTGTTGGAGAAGAATATTAAAAGTACCATGGTCTGCAGGAAGAGCAAACAAATCTGTGTTGGAATAAATACAGCCAGAATGCTTTTTACAAGCCACGATGGCAATACTTCATCTCTCATACTCTGGACATGTTTTCAGCAAGAACTAGTTTTTGAAGAAGGACATGGTGCTTCTAGTAAAGCAGAGAGTCAGTGAAAAAGCTGAAGACCCCAATGAGATGGATTGACATAGTGGCAGCAGCAATGGGCTGAAACTCAGCATTTGTAAGGACGGCACAGGACTAGGCAATGTTTTGTTTTGTTGTGCATAGGGTTGCTATGAATAGGAACTGACTAGACAGCACTTAGCAACCACAACAACTTCTTCAGATTTTTTTAAAACAGTATTTGGGGAAATCAGTTGAGAATTTATGATGGCTAATATCTTCCACAAGAGATTGACCTATAAAGCAAAGTTCTAATTCATTTATTAATTATGTGGTATCTTCAATTCCACTCTATGGAGTATCTGTGTTCTCAGCCCAAGGATGCCACAGGCATAGTTAGTGCAAACATTGTTTTGTCCACTTGCTGGATTCAGGGAGAAGATGCAAGTAGATGTTCACGTATCGCGTTTCAGTTTCCCACATTAGGCTTCTCTAAGTGTTTCCAAAACTGTGTGTTAGAGGGAAGTCCAATGCTTGTATTCAGGGGTAGATCTCACCTGTATCTATTCCTGCCTGTCATGGCTTATAGAACCTCCTGAGTATCTCCTCATAGCTTCTGTTAGGGATAGGCAACCATTTCAATGTAAAGACATTTCTGCTAGAGTGCTCTCTCTCCCTTCCTCACTCCTCCCCATGAAAGAAGTTATTTATCCCATAGGTGACCCTGTGAGAAGGAATTTGTACTTATGGAAACCAAGCCCTTGCTGGGTTCTCTTATGTAGATAATCTGACTGCAAAATACCAGCATTCTTGTCTGCTATCTGGGGTACCAGAAGAAGTCTGTCTGTCTGTGACAACATCATGACTTTAAATCTGAGGTAAAGTAAGGGACAGATCCTTGTTGCTATAGTTAAACTACTAACCAACCGAACTACCAACCAGTTGCTATTGGAGCCTGCTCTCTGTGACTCACCACAATGCCACGTATGTCCGAGTTAAACAGTGCTTTTCAAGGCTGTGACCTGACTTTTATTCAGAAGTGCCTCTGGAGAGGTTTGAACATCCAACCATTCAGTTAGTGGTTGAATATTTTAACAGCACCACACAGGGACTACATTTGTTGCTTAGTGCCATTGAGTCAGTTCCATAGCTAAGCTAAAGTATTCCTATACCCGAAATACAGCTGCCACATTTATTACTTGCTCCTCTTGTAAATTCTCAATTAATCCCAAACTCAGTAGATTAAAAAGAAAAACAAAATTCTTAACAATTTTATTAAACAGTGTTTACACCCCCTGCCCCAGGGAGTTCAAAGCAACAAAAATAAAGCATTTATCTTAGGACAAGTACTCTCACCACACATACATTATAACCTATTTTTCTGTCTCAACAAAAAAGTTTGAAGAAGACAGTGCCTCAGATAGCTCAGAAACTATGCATCATGTATGGGAGTATACCAGAACAAACTGCCCAGATCAACAAGACTGTATCATCCATCAGGGTCCATCTGTTTGGTTAGTTTGAGGTTCTTTGCTGACTGAGAGGCACTCTGTAAGAGGATCAGAGTTGAGAAATCTCAGAGTTCTCCATATTATTTCCTTGTGCTTCAAGCAGAGCTGAATCTTATAGTGAAACAAGGAAAGTAAGGTTCAGATGTCTCACTCCTACAGACCCCTTCCAAGTCCCTAGAGGAGCCCTAGTAATGTGTTTTGTTGTTGTTGTTGTGAACTCCTTTAGAGCCAATTCTGACCCATAGTGACCATGTATGTACATTTAGGAGGTGACAATTTAGCAAAACTGGCAAAGTAAAATATTTTTAATTCCAAGACAGTATTGCCTTTGTTTATTTATTAATTTATTTACTCAGAACTGCCCACTACCTCACACTTTCCCTCTTTCCTGTCATATGGTGTTTGAGTGACATTTTTGGAATCTGCCTTAGAGGGAAATTGAGTGAGGAAATATGTAGTTGAAAAGTGTTGTAGTTGTTAAGTGCCATCCAGTTGATTCCAACTCATAGCATCCCTGAATACGGTTTCCGATGAGCTAATGGTGGGATTGAACTGCCAGCCTTTTGGTTCAGACTGACTTTGCAGCTTATCTTACAGCACCTTGCTGAACTGATATAAGAATGACTTCCAGAAGGACTCCTACTACTGTCAGCTGTGAGCAATCTAGCATCAAGGCCCAAAGGTGGTAGGGTCAGAGGTTACATCCAGACAAAATAACCTCATATGGTACCCAGGATTGGAAGTGTGTGGGTGATGAAAGAAGAACAGAAGGAAATGGAGTAGCTAGCTAGCCTGTGGAAAATTCACTAGGTGATCAGAAGTATGAATGTACAAGTGGCAGACATTTCTCATTGATACCTAATTAACACATGTTTTGTCTCTAATCAACATTGTAAATGATGTAGCATATATCTTTATAAACATGCTTGTTTTGTTGCTGTCATCTGCATTTGAGTTGGTCCACAACTCATGGATACCCCATATCCAATCTTGTACCACCAACATGATTGGTTTTAGATCGTACTCTTGCTATCCATAGGGTTTCTGTTGACTGATTTTTTTAGAAGGTGATAGCCAGATCTCTCTTCCTATTCTGTTTTAGCCTGGAATTGACTACGAATATCCTGTTCAGCATCATAGCCACAAACAAGCCACCACTGACAGATGGGTAGTGGATCTATTTTTAGACATATTTGTTGTTGTTGTTATGTGCCGTGGAGTCGGTTCTGACTCATAGCGACCCTGTACAGGATTTCTGAGGGTGTAAATCTTTACGGGAGCAGAAAGCCTCATCTTTCTCCCGCAGAACATCTGGTAGTTTTGAACTGCTGACCATGAAATTAGCAGCCCGATTCTTAACAACTACACTAATATTTACTAACCATAAATTCTGTTTTCAAATGAGATTTCTCCATGGCTCATATATTCTTTTTTTCCTATCAGATTTATGTTGTAGCACTGTAGGACAACACTGGAAAGCTAATTGCAGTTCAGCAGTTCAAACCCACACGCTGATCCTCTGAAACTCTATACAGGGTCTCTATGAGTTGGAACTGACTCAGTGGCACTTAACAACAACAACAATTAGGTTTAGTTAAAATAAACTAATTTATGAGGGGAAAAAAACCAACACAACTCTTATTACCTTATATCTTAGAAACATTTAATTAAACTCTTGTTTATATAAGGGCCTCTGCAGATAATCAGTGCCTAGGCTGCTTGGTGCCATTGAGTATTTTGCATTTCAATGCGACCATCTGCACTATGAACTGGAATCTCCTCAGTGGCACTGAACAAACCCTACAGGTTGGAAGAAGGACACTGCCCAGTCCTGTGTCAAAATCATTGCTATGTTTGAGCTCTTTGCTGTAGCCAATGTGCCAATCCATCTCACTGACGATGTTCCACTTTTATTTGCTGGCCCTCTACTTTACCAAGCATGATGTCCTTCTCCAGTCCCTCCTAATGACATGTCCAAAGTCCCTGAGACAGAGTCTCACCATCTGTGCTCTAAGTAGCATTCTGGCTCCACTTCTTCCAAGACAGATGTGTTTGTTCTTCTGGTAATCTATGATATATTTAATACTCTTCACCAACCCCATAATTCAAAGGGATCAATTCATCTTTGGTTTTCTTTATTCACTGTCCAGCTTTTGCATGCTTATATGATTAAAAGTGCTCTGGTAGTGTAGTGGTTACGATTCGGGCTGCGAACCTCAAGGTCGGCAGTTCGAAACTACCAGCTGTTCCACGGGAGAAAGATGAAGTGGTCTGCTCCCTGCTCCCATAAAGATTTACAGCCTTGGAAACCCTGTGCAGGGTTGCTATGGGTCGGAATTGACTCGACAGCACTTAACAACAACAACATGGTTAAAAGTAGCATGATTTGGGTAAGGCACAGCTTAGTGCTCAAATTGATATCATTTGGTTTTTAAGATTTAAAAATTGTCTTTTGCATCAGATTTACCCAGTTGTTGTTTTTTTTCCCTTACTGATGTTTCCTGGTTGTTGATTGTGGATCCAAGGAAAATGAAGTCCTTGACAACTTCATTATTTTTTCCATTTATCATGATGTTGCTTTTTGTGGTCCCATTGTGAATTTTTGTTTTCTTAATGTTGAGGTGTAATCCATACTGAAGTGTAATCCATACTGAGGTGTAATCCATCTTCATCAATAAATCAGTAAGTACTTCAAATCCTCTTTGCTTTCAGCAAGCAAGGTTGTATCATCTGCATATTGCAGATTGTTAATAATTCCTTATTAGGAATCTAATAAGGAGCTCTGGTAGTGTAGTGGTTACGAATCAGGCTGTTAACCTCATCATCAACAGATCGAAACTACCAGCTGTTCCACGGGAGAAGGATGAGGCTTTCTGATCTCGTAAAGATTTACAGCTTCAGAAACCCTGTACAGGGATGCTATGAGTCGGAACTGATTCCACAGCACATAACAACAACAACATAATCCTAATGCTGTGTTCTTACTATAAACCAGACCACACCCACTGCCATCCAGTCGATTCTGACTCACAGCGACCTTATGTAGGATTTCTGCAATTGCAAATCTTTAAGAGAGCAAACAGCTTCATCTTTCTTCTGTGGAGTACCTGGTGGGTCTGAATCACTAGCCTTTCAGTAAGCAGTCCAACATCGAATCCACAGCACTTACCAGAACACTTTCTTCTTTGTAGGTTGTTGTCAAGTGCCGTCAAGTCTGTTCGGACTCAGCGATCTGGGGTTTCCGAGGAGTGACTGGTAGTCTTTAACTGCTAACCTTATGGTTAGCACTCTAGTGCCTATCATACAACAAAACACCAGGACTCCGTCTTCATCATATAGTACTAAGTTGCTTCCAACCCACAGTGACCCTGTACAGGGTTTCCAAGGAGAGCTGGTGAGCTTGAAGAATTGACCTTGTGGTTTAGACCAATTTTGTACTCCAGCGCATGAACTCGCAACACCTCATTCAATTTTTGTTATCTACCACCACCACCTAGCATAGTAGTTACGAATCGGGCTGTGAACCTTAACATCAGCAGTTCGAAACTACCAGCCGCTCCGCGGGGGAAAGATGAGGCTTTCTGCTCCCGTAAGGATTTACAGCCTCGGAAACCCTGTACAGTGTATCTGTGGGGCGGAACTGACTCGAAGGCACTTAACAACAACAACAACCACCACCCGAAAAATAATTTAAAATTAAGGAACTAAACTTAAGAATGCTGACTTTTTAGGAATCCCATCCATCACTAGGTTCTAAAAACCAAATATTAAAAGGTCCAACAAATAGCGGGAGTGCACATTTTATAAGGAAATTATATAAAATTATACCTCTTAGAGATTTTATGTAATGTAAAATTTTCTGATGCAGTTTTTAACTGAACACAAACTTTCACAGGACCTGCCTTTTCAAGGATTTTCAGTTGGTATTGACGTTATTATAGACAGATGACAGATAGTTGGCAGATGATAGATAGATAGAAAGAGATACAGTTTTGTTCTTCCCACCCACCCATTCCCACACACTCTCCTAGTAAGTACTGCTATCTCCTTACCCACTATCCACTGCCATCGAATCAATTCTGGTTCATAACCACCATATATACTGTTGCTAACTGTTGAGTCGGTTCCCACTCATAGCAACCCCCTATAGGGTTTCTGTGGAGTGGCTGGTGGGTTTGAACTGCAAATCTTGTAGGTAACAGTCCAGTAATTACCATACAGCTCCACACCAGGACTCCATTTCACTGCTATTGAGTAGCAAACCATATGTTGTTGTTGTTGTTGTTGTTGTTGTTAAGTGCTGTGGAGTCAGTTCCCACTCATAGTGATCCTATGTAGGGCTGTGGGACAGAGTAAAATATTCCATAGTGTTTCCGAGACTGTAAGTCTTTCTGGGAGCACACAGTCTCATCTTTCTCCTGAGGAGCAGCTGGTATGTTTGCCTGTCTTTTAGTTCACGGTCCAACTTAGCAGCTTAGCCCAGAAACGTTCCCACTCTTACCTTAGCACAAATCATTTGAGCCAGCAGCCTACTTTCTGTGCAGAGCTTATGAGCCTCTAGGATCTGCAGATCTGAGAGTCAAGGATGTTGCTCGAGGGACTTTAAGATTCTCTTATGAAGATTATTAAAGCATCCTGGTGGTACTGTGGGTTAGGTATTGGGTTGATAACTCTAGGTGTGGTGATTCAAACCCACCATTTGCTGCTTGGCAGAAAGCTAAGGCTCCCATAATGATTCACAGTCTTGGAAACCCTATATAATAAGCAGGGTCCCTATGAGTCAGTAAGTTTGGTGTTTTGGTTCGGGTGCTATTATTCTTCACCTGCTGCCATGCAGCCCTCCAATGAGCTCCAGGAATGGGCTTTTCACCTGGATGGCCCCTCCTTCATCCCTTTTGTAGCTGTACTTGATTTTACAAATGGCAATCTGTGCTGAATCTCCTAGCAAAGCAATAGCTGAAAATTAATTGACTTTACTTCTAAGGAACCTAAATGTGATTGGGAAATCAAATAGACCTGACATTTAAAAGATGCCCCCTGTGAGCATCTGCTGTGCGTCTTTTGATCACCTCTATTTTTCTCAATAATTTGCACTGTAGGTTCATTATTCCCATTTTATTTCAGTGGAGTTTAGTGAAGTTATGCAAATTGTTCAAGGTCACAGGACTAGCAGTGGCAGACGTGGGGTTAAAGTCCCAGTCTCCCCAGTTCTGAAGCCTGGGTTCTTAACACTATTACATATTTCCAGCAGAAATTGTGGAACGTTCACTGAATTTGTATAGCATTGCATACGGTGCTGAGCACATGGTTGATGATGCTCAGTAACTGTGTGCTAACTAGATTAGTGAGTGAGTATAAGTGAAAGAATTCCCCATGAGTGAGATAAAGGGAGAGGATAGTCAAATTAGAAGGATTTGTAGAGTATGCTCTTCTGTGGACAAGTACGTAGGTCAGCTAGCTGTTAACAGCTCTTGCTCACCAAGTAGCAGCTTAGATGGGAGGGAACCCTATTAATAATCACTGGAAATTGCTGCAGAGATACAGGACCAACAAACTAGCCCCAAACCTCTGCTTTCCCACTTGACTTTCTCTCCCAGGAATCCTCCCTTCATGTGCAGTATGAGCTGTTTTCTGCTCCGTTTCCTCCAGGCCCTTAGATCACCCTCTGAGCTCTTTGCTATCTTCTGCATCATCCTAGCTGGTATAAAATATAACTGTGTCTGAACAGTACAGAAATCAAAGTTCCCTTTGGGGATTGTTTCCCTGAATCACCTGTCGAATTGAAAACCAGTGTGTCCTTGAAAAGATATGTATTTCAGGCCGCAGGGGTGCTAATTTGCAAGGCCCATTACTCAAATAAAACATTAAAATAGTCCTCGATAAGCCAGTGCTCTCGGCCTATTTCCACTCCTGCACCAACATCACCAACTATAGGTTTCCTGTCAAGCTCCAGAGCACAAAGTAAAGACATATCAAATGATAATTTGGCTTTAACTTCTACACGTTCAGCCTTGCCACTGCAATCTCAGCCATAGTTTTTTGCAGGATTCTTACTCCTGTCCTTCAAGCCGATACAGAAGATGATGTGACTTTAAAGCCTCTTTCTAAATCTTCAGTATGAAAACTCTATTGTGGAACTAGTTCATTATGTCAAGGAGATTGAAAAGCTGATATATAGGCAGACAACCTTGCAGGCAGATATGAGATTCAGTGACATTGCAGAATGTTCGTCATATTGTGAAAGTTTTGCAATGTTTTTTGTTTTTGTTTTCAATTTGGCGTTTTAATTTTTGTATTTAGAAATGTCTTCATTAGACGTGATTTAATATTCTCAAAAGAAAAAAAAAAGTAGGGAAAGAAAAAGAGACAAGTTACCCCAGCAGCTAGTGGGAGCAGTGAACCTTTTTGGTGGATTTTTATTCATTCCTGAATTGCATTTTTATAGTGCCTGGAATAAACTACATTTATGCTATTATACTATTATACTACATTTATACTTTTACACTATTCAATTCTTAGTTTCAAAAGTCTGCATAATGCTCTTACTGTGACAATGGACTCAAACCGTAGAGCAAATGTGAGGATGGTAAACGACCAGACAGTATTTCTTTCTGTTGTACCTAGGTTGCTAGGAGCCCAAACCAACTCAAAGACACCTAGCAACAGCAACAAATAATATTATGTCAGGGGAATACACCATAAACTGATTAACCAATTCTCTGCTGTGTGAAGGGTGTTTGCATTGCAATGAACAGCACTATGATGATCTTTTTATTTTATTTTATTATAAGACCTTTGAAGAGGAGAGAGGGGAGAGAAGAGAAGGTGGTTTTCAAGGAGAGCTACCCTGGTGTGAAATTGCTGGGTCAATAGTTATGAATGGCTTTGAATCTCCATTGTTGTTAAGTGCTGTTGAGTTGGTTCTGACTCACAGCAACCCTGATTAGGATTTCCCAGGAGTGGCTGGTCAGTTTGAATCACTGACCTTGCGGTTCAAACTGACCTCGTGGTCCAGTGCTTATCCTACAGTGCCACACCAGAACTCAATATTGTTGTTGTTGTTAAGTGCCATCGAGTCGGTTCCGGCTCACAGCGACCCTGTATAGGCTTTCCAAAGAGCAGCTGGTGGGTTTGAACCACCAATCTTGTGATTCAAACTGACCATGCAGTCAGTGCATTATCCTGCAGCACTACACCATGACTTAATAGGGATTGTGTGCTGTGGAGTTGGTTCCAACTCATAGCCACCCTGCATAGGGTTTCCGAGGCTATAAATCTTTACGGGAGCAAGAAGCCTCATCTCTCCCCTGCAGAACAGCTGGCAGTTTTGAACTGCTGACCTAGAGGTTAGCAGCCAGCCTTGTAATCACTATGATACCAGAGCTCCTTCCAGAACTCCACTGGCCAAATAGATATCTACAGTTGGAGCACATACACAAAATGACCCTTTGACAACTCTCTCTTTCTTACCTATACTCTTATTTGTAACTTAGGGACTGATGTAGCTGTTGGTCTTGAGTCTGTAAGATACGGAGTGAAATCCCAGTTTCCTGGCCAATTCCAGGTGTCTCCACAAATTTTGGGAAACCTCCTTGCCCCTTGTACTAGAATTATTCTTTGTAACAGTTTCCTAAGCATTCTGCCGGAAAACAGTTGAGTACAGTGTGTCCTTGAAGTGAATGGCAACATTTGTATTAAACATTTTTAAATGTCATTTTGAATGACTGAAAGGGAATAAATGTTTCAAAAGTCATATTTTGTTTTAAGATAGCTGAATTGGGATGGCTTTAATTTCCTTTGTCTTAAGTTTTCAATTTTTTTCTCAAGCAAATGCTGCATTTTAGATACCAGAGGAGTAATTTCTACTTACAGCAGTGAAGAATGTTCATTTTGTAAAGCTTTTATAGATTGTAATTTTATGTTTGTTATAAGAGTGTAAAAGATTCCTTAACCAGAGATGGAGGCAGCGATGGAGACATGCAGAGAGGGAACAAGCTGAGGACTCGAGATTCATGGAAAGATAGGGACTGAGAGCTGGCGATCAGGATACAGGCTTGCAAAATGTGCTCATTGGTGGTTTAAATTATTATACATGCCTGAGTGTTTACATAAAAAAAAAAAAAAGTTAAAATGAATAGAGAGAAATACCATTAACTGATGGTACATGAGGGGATTATAACCATTGTAATGAAACAAAGTATATGATTTGTTGAATGTAAAACTGATGATCTGCCCTGTAAACTTTCACTCAAATCACAATCAAAACTTAAAAAAAAAAAAAAGATACTCACATTATTGCTCAAATAAATTAATCCTTATCAAACCATTCCTGGAAACAGATAATGATCATTGTAGTTTATGATAATTACTTCCAGAATATCAACATCTGTAAAATTAGAGTCCACTAACACTAAATCTGGGCAATGAATGGGCAAATAAGATGCATGATGAATTATGAAACACCTGTTCTTGATGATATTACATTTTCAAAATAAAAGAGCAACTGGCTCCTTCCAAATCTTTGAGCTCTCAAGCCCTTTAAGATGAAAAAGAGAAAATAAAACAGAAGGGAATGTAGGCAAAGAGGAAGGAAAATCAAATTCTTCTTTGCTGTTTTAAATGAGAACATGTTGGGATGTGAAAAGCCAATGCAGACACAGCCCTAGGAAGCAAGAGATGAACTTTGTTTAAATTCGACACACTGCTAGAGAGATGAGTGTCTCCCCTGCCACTAATGAAGAGAGAGATTCTTTCAGCTGATTGGGGCTAGTAGGCTTTTTATTTGTTGACTTATTTATTTTTTGTAAACTGCATGTTATTTCACTTCTTGTTCCCTAGCCAGCAGGCTACCCAGTGCTAGTGCACCACATGAAAACGGGAAACCCTGCAAGAAGCAGAAGCTGAAATTGCTTTTCGGTGAGACCAATTTCATGCTGAGAGCGAAGCAGCAGCTCAGAGATGAATTGGAAGGCCATGCTTGTCAGTGAATGAAATGTGATGAACCTTAGAGTTTTATTGACATGTGGCGGCAGAGGTAGCAATAGCAGTTGGCTTGGTATCTTCTTAATACCGTGTTATTGGGGTAGGAGTTTGACCCAGAGCTTTCTGTTAAAAATTATACATATTTATTAGCCTATACGGCTTAAAAGAGATGAAGAGTGTACCCAGTGTCAGACACTATGGCAACTAAACCTTTCTTTTATTAAAATAAATACAGACAGTTTCACTGTGACAGTTCTTCTGCCAAGGGGGAGCTTTATTAAGTAGTGACCTTCATTCTCTCCATAGAGACAGACAAGCTCCTGTCTGACCACTTGTTGGGAGGAGGGACATGGGGGAGGACAGCGGACCTGTGGAGCATTTCATTGGGTTTTCAGGAACCTGCCTGCAGTCCTAAGTAGCCTGCAGTTCCACTAATTATATTCATCCTCTCATTCGCCTCTACAAAATCAATTGCAAACAACATTCAGTCTCATTTTCCCTGGTACATTTCTGTGAAATGTTGCTGTACTCACAACCCACTCCTCCTCTCCAGGGAAGGTTTCCTGCCACCCTTTGGGATCTGGGCTTTAAAGTAGGAGGGGCATCCAGGGTGAGTGCATTGTAAACAATATAATTCTTCCTGATTCTTTCAAATATGGTCTGCTAGATTGGAGGAGAATGAGGGATTTTATACATTTTAAGGCAAACTGTTGTTGATATTTTTGTTGAATATTTGATCCTTAAGCTATTCCTGAATTCCCTAGGTGGTACAAATGATTAACACACAGCTGTTAAGAGAAAATATGGAGGGTTTATGCCATCCAGAGACACAGAAGATAGGCATTGCAATCTACTTTTAAAAAAAAAAAAAATCAGTCATTGAAACCCTTAAAGTATAGTTCTACTCTGACACACACAGGTCACTATGAGTCCATGCTCAGTGAATGGAAACTGGTCTAAAGGACCTCTTACATCTACTAGTATTGTAAGTGTGCTTTGTTATTTTAAAGAAGAGATGAGATGGAAGGGGTAGGAAAAAGAAGGAACCATTTCTTTGTTTGGGAATACTGAGGGACGCCTGTGTGGCACAAACAATTAAGCACGAACTACAAAGCAAAAGATCACAGTCAATGAAACCCTATGGAACACAGTTCTACTCTAACATACATGAGGTTATCATGAGTCAGAATTGACTAGATAGCTGCTGTTATACTTTGCTGTTGTTTTAAATATGCTACATGTTGTTGTTGTTGTTATGTGCTGTGGAGTCGGTTCCGACCCATAGCGACCCTGTACAGGGTTTCTGAGGGTGTAAATCTTTACTGGAGTAGAAAGCCTCATCTTTCTCCCGCGGAGTGGCTGGTAGTTTCGAACCGCTGACCTTAAGGTTCGCAGCCCGATTCGTAACCACTACGCTACCAGAGCTACACATCCATATATAATATACCATTTGTTGCTGTTCTTCTTAAGTGCTGTCAAGTCGGTTCCACCTCATAATGATCCTGTACAGGGTTTCTGAGGAGTAGCTGGTGACTCTGAACCACTGACCTTGAGATTCAAAGGATCTTGTGGTGCTTATCCTACAGTGTAACACCAGGATTCCATAATTATATTTATACACGCACATTACATGATATGACATGCAGGACTCCATAATGCATCATAAATGTGTATACCATAGATGCTGCACACACACACAAACACAGACTCACAGAGGCATGCACATACTTATGTGTATATACATCCTTACATTTCTGTGAACACATAGTGTTGCCATAATAGCTTAAAGATTCCTACTGAATGTGACTTCGGAAACCTGTCTCTGACTACTGTTGCCTCTGCATTGTTTCTGGACAGTTCACCAACAGTCTCTGATCCTAAATTACCTCAATAGAAAAATGAAGATAATCTCTAGCTTAAAGAACTAGTGTGAGAATCAAAATCAAGTCATTCATTGAAAATTGCCTTATAAGTTTTTTCAATTTCTAGAACCCTTTTCCATGTTTGTATACAAGAGTCAATCACCATTTATATGTTGTGGGTAATTTGATCTATTCTTTAAGAGTACTCACTTGAATTTGTCTTAGTGAACGTTATATTTTGGGTTCGTTCCATTTTTTCCACTTAGGAGATCATTTTGAGTCTTCATATTATTTGATAATCCAATTATAATTGTATGTCCTCATCTGAAGGGAACTGCATGGGGGGCTGCTTAGAGATAAATTAAATAAAAGACAGGTTGGTTTTACTATAATGGCCCTATCCTTGCGTGCCATGCGGTCGATTCTGACTCATGGCGATCCTACAGATCCCGATCGGGTTTCCCAGGCTGGAAGTCTTTATGAGAGCAGACTGTCAATCCTACAGATGCCCGATCCGGTTTCCCAGGCTGTAAATCTTTATGAGAGCAGACTGCCAGGTCCTTTCTTTCGTGGTGCTGCTGGGGGTTTCCAACTGCTGACCTTTATTTAGTAGCCAAATGCCTAATTGACATGCCACCAGAGTTTCTTCCCCTGTCATTAGACTGTTACTATGACATTTTCTTGTTAGATCCACAGCAACTTCTGATTTTATATACTGGTTTTCAATATCCCCTCAAATAGGTCTCATTTACCACCACCACCACCCCAGCTCTCTTTCCCTGATACCAATCATGCTTATTCAAGTCCTGAAGCTTTTTCTCAAGCTGTGTCTTCTACTTAAAGTTATGTCTCCTCCCCGATCCTCTAGTACTTTAAAGTGGATCTTTTTTTTTCTTTTTTTTTTCTTTTTTTTTCTTTTTTCAAGATGCATTTCATGACTTTTTTTCTATCTCCTTCTCATCTCTACTTTTTTGACTTTTCAATTACTTTTGGAGTTAGTAGCAGAATGGACCATTTGACAAATATTAGATTGTTACTGAATTAATCACAGGAGAAAGAAGAGATGCTCCTGCGAAGATTTAAAGCCTTGGAAACCCTATACAGTGTGCCTATGACTCGGAACTAGCTGACACTTAACAACAATTAAAACTGAATTAATTTTCTTGCCTTTCTACCCAGACTGTGAACAACTCTGTGAAAGAACCATAGATCATATATCTTTGTATCTTCTGTATAATATATGGTACTGGAATAGCCATATTGCACATATTTTGCTTATTGATTATTTGATTGTATGTGTATGGAGGTGAAGTGTGTATTCACGTAATGATTATAAGTACAATACTATATTTTACACTCTGTCATTAATTATTTAATTAAGAAAATATTGTGGTCTTACTTACAGAGCACTGCTTCTTACACTTGGCGTGCCTTAGAATCAAGTCCCCTTCAAATATTATACACACAGTACAAAGAGCACTGGTGGTACAGTGTTTAAGTGATGGCTATTAACCAAATGGTCAGCAGGAGTCACTTCATGGGAGAAATGACCTGATGATCTGTTCCTAAAGATTTCAGCCTAAGAGACAAAATGGGCAATTCTACTCTGACCTACAGTATCACAATGAGTGGGCCTAACCGGAATGATACACAACAGCAACACATAAAGTGCATGCTCAAGAAAACAAACTCCACAGATGACACTATTATACACCAAACTTGGAGAACTTTTACAACACACCAATATGTCCTTGGAGTCCTTGTGTGGCTCTGTAGAATAAGTACTGGACTACAGGGTTAGTTTGAATCATAAGGTCAGCAGTTCAAACTCACTGGCCATTCCTCCAAAAAGCTATACAGGGTCGCTATGAGATGGAACTGACCTGCTGGCACTAACAACAACAAATATGCACTTTGATTATAAGTAGGGAATTTTTATATAATGACCAGTTGTATATAACAGATACTTAGTAAAAACTAAAAATTTTTCTAAATTGAAATATAATATGGTAATTTACTTAAAATGTATCCAGGTATCCTATTAAAGTAATGCATGTTTGAGTTAAGATCCACTGTTCAGTGCTGAAATTAATGGGCAAAACTTTATGGAGAGTTAGGATATATATGCACAACTTCAAAATATCTCCCTCCAAATGTTTACTAATCAATTTTTTGGTTTTACCAAATCGCATTGATGCTCCTCTCTCCAAGAAGAGAAGCTTAAATTTCTCTCCCTTTGTTTATGGACTGAAATTTGTTTTGTGTAGGTCTTCTAATAGAGTGTGCAAAGGGGAAGATTATAATTTTATACTGGGGAAATATAGCAATGCAAATTCTATCTATTTATCTTTTTTTTTTTTTTTTACTTATGTTAGTTGCCATTGAGTTAGTTCTGATCCATAGTGACCCTACATACAACAGAATGAACCAAACACTCCCCTGTCCCGCACCATCCTCACAATTGTTGTTACATTACAGCCCACTGTATCAATTCATCTTATTGGATGTCTTCCTTTTTATTTTTTTACTGACCTTCCATTTTACCAAGGATGATGTCCTTCTCCAGGGAATGGTCTCTCTTGATAACATGTCTAAAGTATGAGGGATGAAGTCTCACCATTTTGAGTTTTATGGTGCATTCTCGCTGTACTTCTTCCAACAAAGATTTGTTTGATCTTCTTGAAGTCCATGGTACTTTCGATACTCTTCTCAAACACCATAATCCAAATGCTTCAAATCTTCTCCAGTCTTCCTTATTCATTGTACAACTCTCACATACATATGAGGCAATTGAAAATACCATGGCTTGGGTCAGGTGCAACTTAGTCATCAATTTTTTCAAATGTACATGAGTACTTTGTTCTTGAACATTTTAAAGAAGACTTTTAAGGTCTTGTGTTTCCATGAGTGTTGATTGTGGAGCCATGCAAAATGAAGTCTGTGACAACTTGAACCTTTTCTCCATTTATTATGATATTATATATTAGTCCAGTTGTGAGGATTACTGTTTCCTTTACATTAAAATACAATGTCTATTAAAAGCTGTAGTTTTAAACCTTCATTAGTGTCTTAAATCCTCTTAACTTTCAGCAAATAAGGTTGTATCATCTGCATATGGCAGGTTGTTAATAAGTCTTCCTTCGATCTTGAGGTAACGTTCTTCTTTATATAATTCAGCTTCTTGGATTGTTTGCTTAGCATACAGATTGAATAAGTATGGTGAAAGGATACAGCTGTGGCACACAACTTTCCTAATTTTAAACCATTCAATATCCCCTTGTTCTGTTCAAATGATTTCCTTTTGGTCAATGTACAGGTTCTTCATGAGTACAATTAATGTTCTGGAATGCCCATTCTTCATAATTGTATCCATAGTTTGTCAATAGCACTCAGTTGAAAGCATTTCCATAATCAATAAAGCACAAATAGGCAACTTTCTGACATTTTCTGCTTTTAGCTAAAATCCATCTGATGTCAGCAATGATATCCCTAGTTCCATGTTATCCTCTGAATTTCTGGCAGTTTCCTGTCAATATACTATTGCAGCTGGTTTTGAATTAGCTTAAAAAAAAAGTTTACTTCAATAAAGCAATAGTTTACTTAAAAATATGATATTGTTAGATATTTTCTGAATTTCATTAGGTCATCTTGTCTTTAGAATGAACCCAAATATGGAGCTCTTCTAATCAGTTGGCCAGGTAGCTGTTTTCCAAATTTCTTAGCATTGATGAGTGAGCACCTCCAGTGCTGCATTGGTTTGTTGAAAGATTTCAGTTTGTATTTAGTCTGTTTTTGGACCTTGTTTTTCTCTGCCAATGCCCTCAGTGCAGTTTTTAGTTCTTCCTTCAGTACCATTATTTTTTTATCATATGCTAACCCTTGAAATGGTTGAACATATATCATTTCTCTTTGGCACAGTGACTATCATTTGTTCATTTCATCTTCTTTTGATACTTTCTGCATCATTCAATATTTTTGCCCATAGAAACCTTCAATATTGTAACACAAGGCTTGAATTTTTTCTTCAGTTCTTTCACCTTGAAAAATGCCAAACATTTTCTTCCCTTTTAGTTTTATAACTCCTGGTCTTTGCATACTTCAATATAGTATTTGACTTGAAATTTCCTATGGGAAAAAATATTGAATGATTCAGAAAGCATCAAAAGAAGATGGAATGAATAAACTAAAAGAAATGGTCTACACTCTAGAGCAAGTTTCAGAGTCTCTTTTGACATCCATTTGGTCTTTTCTTTCTTTTGTGTCTTTTAATGATCTTTTACTTTCTTCCTATATAATATCTTGTCATTCCACCTCTTTTCCGGTCTGTACTCATTCTTGTCTAATGCATTGAATCTATTATTGAGATCACTTCTAAATTTAGGTGGGATATATTCAAGGTAATGTTTTGCTCTCATGAACTCATTATCAGAAGGGTCCAGTCCCTTGAGAAGGGCACTATGCTCAGTAAAGTAAAGGGTTAGTCAAAAAGTAGCAGATCCCTACCTAGATGGATTGGCACAGAAGCAGCAGCAAAGGGCTCCAGTGTAGCAAAGATGGTAAGGTTGGTGCAGGCATGGGCACTTATTCAGTCGTTTGTACAAAAGATCAGAAATGACTCGATGACACCTAGCAACAACAACAGCAATGCAAAGTGGGACTCGGGATTGGATCTGGTGCACAAAAGGACATTGCTAGGAAACACTTTAACAGAGAAGAGATCAAGAGGTCCAGAAGGGATCCCAGCAGCATTGCTGGTGATGAGAGATGGCAAGGCCTAAAGGATTCTCTCCTAATGGGGCTGAAAGGAGCCTGTCCTAGGGGCCTGAGAGGGGCCTGTCCTCAGGAAGTGATTGTTGTTAAGTGCTGTCTAGTTAGTTCACAGGTAGTGATGTTGTTGTGTCTAGTGATGTTCACAGGTAGTGCCATATAGTCGATTCCAACACATAGCAACCCTGTATAGTGTTTCCCAGGAGCAGCTGGTAAGCTTGAACCACCAACCTTGCAGTTCAGACGACTGTATGACACATTAGCCCACAGCGCCACACAGAGAGGGTATGTATGACAGAGAGAATGGCCTGCTTTTCTCCATCCAGAGGGACTGAGAGAGCTACTCTTTACTGAAGAAGTGGAAGGATGTGTTCTCCTCTTTGGGGGAATCTTCCAGACTTTTTATGCATACATACTGATTCTGGTCCTGAATTGTAAATCATTGATCCTGCTCACCAATGGTACTGTGTTACTTCCTTAATAAAGCACTTAACTGTAAGTACGGTCTATGAGCTGTGTGTGGCTATTGTAAAGACTATGGAACCCAGAAGAGAAGTAGAGAGTGCCATGGAAGGGATAGCTGGTACCAAAATTAATTTTAAAAATTGGAGGGTGAAAGTATATTCGACTTCTACACAATGGGAATAGCTTTGGGCTAATCTTTATAATTGTCTTCCCTGCAGTTAGACTAGCTTTGACATCATGCCATTTTTATAAGTGCCTTAACATTTGTGTCAAACTGGGCAGTGTTTCATTCTGTTGTGCAGAGAGTTTCTATGAGTCTAATCTGACTCAAGACACCTAACAAGAGCAACAGACATTTGTACCACTTCGGGTCTCCATTTGGGGTGACTGTTGCTAGCTCTGGTCCTGCACCATCCCAACAATTGTAGTTATGTTTGAGCCCATTGTTGCTGCCACTAGTTGGGGATCTTCCTCTTTTTTGCTGACTTTGGGATAACTAGAAAGATGCTATTTATTATATTCATGTACAACTAAAATGTGTGATAGGAGCTCTTGTACCTAAAGTTCCTAGCAGAATGCTGGCAGATAATATGTATTTCCTTTTCCTGAATGTTTCTGCTTAGAGCAATAATTTCATTTATTCCTTGGTCTCCCACTGCCTGCTGGAACGAATGCAAGACTAGAGCATATGTGCCTATTGCCATCTGGTCTGGTATTCCAATAGGCTTTGGCTCTGAGGCTCATTGATACAGTTCCATAAATGGTTGTGCCTAAGTTCTTACTCATGCAATGCATCATCTGTTCCATTAACTCTTGTCAATTTTCCATAATCATCTCTTCCTCAAAACTTCGTGATCCTTTTACCTGTGAAAACAGTATCTGACTCTT
This sequence comes from Chrysochloris asiatica, assembly GCF_000296735.1. NCBI lineage: Eukaryota > Metazoa > Chordata > Mammalia > Afrosoricida > Chrysochloridae > Chrysochloris > Chrysochloris asiatica. The sequence goes on along the minus strand of NW_006408676.1, from coordinate 3,290,275 downwards.
TTATCATCTGACTATTTCAATTAAGTTACATTTAAAAAGCATACAGTAAGGTTAAAAATGATCACTATATCACTCCAACTTTCTTCCAACCCCAGAAGGTTAATTGAAAGGCGGCCATCTTGGCGACGTTTAGACAAATGAGGATAATTATGTGTTCTCTCGCTCTTTGAGAGGTTAATTGCGTAGACGTACAAAACCTTGAAGAACAAAGAAAGAATAAATCAGACACAGGACTATGATCTATAATGTAATTTGGTATATTCTTGTACAACTCAAACAAATAAACTCCTAATTTGATGTACTCATTCAGTTCCATGGACACAATGGCAATTTACCAGTGTCATCCACCCCCAATCTACACAATCCGTTCTGAGGTCTCTAGGAAGAAGAGAGGTGCTAAAGCTGTGCACAGTAAAACTGGTGGCACACAGAATACATAATAGAATATTGCTATATTACATAAACATCTCTAAGTAGATCTTTGACCTCTTAATCAGAGGGTTGACTCCAGCGCTCCTCCTCAAGCATAACATCCCTCCTTGTCTTCAGCAGTCATCATTTTCAATATACTGAAAGAAGTCAAAGGAACCCTGATAGTGTAGATGGGCTGCTAACCACAAGGTCAGCAAATTGAGGCCACCAACCCCTCCTTGGGAGAAAAATGAGACTTTCTGCTCTTGTAAAGATTTACAACCTTAGAAGCCCTATACAGGGTCACTGTGAGTTGGAAACGACTCATCTACACAAAGTAGCAACAGTAGCAGACAGAACGTCATCAAAGCAGCATGAACATATTATTCTAATGAGTGTGAAGGGCAGTTATGCCTAGTATCGGGAAGAAGGGGATTAAGAAGATGGAGTTCAGTGATTCTGATCCCTTTTTTTTTCATGCATGGTGGAGATACTTGGTGTACAAAAAATGGTTTATGCAATTGATTCTAGCGATGCATGTACAGTGAATTCATATTTTTCCTCCCTTTTTAGCAAAATAATACTTGTATATGGCAAATAAGTAAACAATATAGAAAAGCTTTCAGTAGGAAATAATAATGCCTGTTCAATGGCTTTACCTTGATTAGTCCAGTCTTAAACGTGCCAAGTAATGTTTAAACTACTATTTTTCACTTGTCAATTTTATGCTTTAATTGTTTGATTCCTCACATTGAAAGATGAGAAATTAGTTTATTGAGATTTTCCTCTTTTCTGCTTTCCAACCCAGATGTATTGTTATTTTGTGTTGTGGTTGTTTTGTAGCTTTAAAATATAGGCCTATATCTCTATTTTTTTTCTATCAACTTTAAACAAGATCCAGTTATTTACCACTCACCATGTATTATAAACAACTCCCATCTGTCAGTGTTAGACCACTTGGGTTGTCTATCTGAAAGTGTCTGTAGAAGTTTTATTAGACTTACTATATGACAAGGACTATCCTAACCAAGGAGTCCTGGTGTGGAGCTGTGGGTTAATGTGCCAGACTGCAAAGCCATTTGAACTGCAAGGTCGGTGGTTCAAGCTCACCAGCTGTTGCTTGGAAACCCTATACAGGGTCACTATGGGTCAGAACTGACTCAACGGCACTTCACAACAACAACATCCTAACCAAACCACTTCTAGTAACACATTTACCTTTACAACAATTCTAAGAGGAGATATAATATTATCCTAGTTTAAAAGGTAAAAAAAATTGAAGTACAAGCAATAAAGCAAATGTTCTAGCTTCCACTTGTTAAATGATAGAACATATTCTAACTCAGGTAATCTTGTTTCATAATCCATTTTCTTAATTACTTCATTGTACTGCCTTTTCACATGAACTTTCTACCTTTCTCTTTTTTTGCTCCATGATTTTAGAGTCTTTCTATTTTTTCTCATAATCTGTTAAATCTAGGAATCCTGGTATGAGTCTGTAGGATAAGCACTGGACTACTAGCTGCAAGGTAAGCAGTTCAAACCCACCAACCTATCCTTGGAACCCCTATCCAGGACAGCTATGAGTTGGAACTGAATGATAAGCACTTACCAAACAAAAACAAAAACAATCATATTTTTAATTCCCATGGTCTTATTACTTTTCTTGTAATTACTAATACATTTTTTTTTTAGTGTTTTATGTTTATTTTGTGACCACAATATCATTATTTATTTTTGAGTGCATATTAAAGTAATTGGAGTCCTGGTGTGGTGCTGTGGGTTAATGCACTGGACTGCAATGCCAATTTGAACAGCAAGGTCAGCAGTTCAAGCTCATTAGCAGCTCCTCAGAAACCCTATGTGGGTCGCTATGTGTCTGAACTAAGGCGTTCTGGTAGCAGTGGTTACGAATCGGGCTGTGATCCTCAAGGTCAGCAGTTTGAAATTATCAGCTGTTCCACAGGAGAAAGATGAGCCTTTCTGCTCCCGTAAAGATTTACAGCCTTGGAAACCCTGTGCATGGTCACTATGAGTTGGAGCTGACTCCACAGCACATAACCACCACCACCATGTGTGAGAACTAACTCTGATACTTAATATCAACAACATTAAAGTTAATTTAAACAAATACTTTTGCTTCTGTTTCCTGTATCATGTGTTTCTTCTGAGATCAACTGTAGACTTAGGCTTAGTAGATAATCCCTCTTGGCATTGCCTTTAATTTTGCTGGTTTTCTTTTTATAATTGTCATATGTTCTTAATGATGAGAAACTGGATTGATATTTCAGTATATATTGTGTGTACTTTTCTGTTATAGTTAATGTACATCTATTCCCTATTAGATTCCTTTTATGAAATTAAAAACTTCTAGGTGCTGTATGTAATTAGACATATTTACTGGCAGGTTCTACATTTGCTAATGCAGATTTATAATTGACTTTTAAGGTCAGATAGTATCAAGTTACCAAAATAGGGCAGTCTTCTTGGCAGCTTGTTAATATTTTTTTTTAGGAAAAAAATATGTTCCATTTTCCAAGGTTAATATTGGGTTACTTGTGTTCTTTATGCTCAGGGATGTAAAAGAAGGATTTGGAAAATAAAACAATTGATTTGGGGTGAACTTTCAACTTATTTCTGTTCTCAGTCTCACTTCCTAGTCTTGCTCTTTTAACCTGTGCTTTCCATTTCAAGCCACCCTGGACTTGTTTGACAAGCTCACATTTCTGCAAGAACATTCTCTTGAGCTCTGGCTTCTTGGCTCTTGTTCCTCTTTCACCACACTTCCAGGAACTTGTTTAAATTCTTGGTCCACTTGTGGTCCTTCTCCCATTCTCTTTGTTGCTCTACTATAATTTTAACTGGTATGTGGAAGGAAATAAGCAATGCATGTGCTTAGCAAGACCACCTTAACCCAAAAGCAACTGGTTAAGTTGATTTTCCTAGTTTGAGAAATTAATTCCCTTCATCCTAGGTATCATTACATACAGGTGGTATGCATACAGGTTTTCCAAGTGGTGTCATCCCATGTGTCAAATTAACCTTAACTTAGATTAATGAGGTTATTTTGTGCATTGTGAAAACCTTCAGTGACTCTACTCCATTCAAACAAGAGTCCTGCCTTCCTGGCTTGTTACGCAATCTCATAACAAACAGAGTCCATTAGCTCCTTCCTTCCCTAGCTTCAGCCACCATTTACCACTTTGAGTTGTTTGCTACAATAATGCTATATATGTTTTTCATGCCTTGTTGTGTTTGATCATGCTGCCCCTGCAAACATCAAAAATAATAAAAACAAAAAACAAATAAATCCAAAACAGGTGTGGCCAAGTCAACTCCAACGCATGATGATCCATGTATTATAGGACTTCTTCTCCATAGGATTTTGAGAGCTCATTTCAGAAGCAAAATTCAGAAGTAATATTTCTAAAATGCACCTGGATGTACTTAAACCTCCAACCCTTTAGTACTCAATTCAGTTCATTAGCCATTTTCACCATACAATAACCTTTTTCTTTTTTCTGCCTAGAATGCACCATATCCCTACTCCTTTCGTCTTTACTAAAGTATCGGGTGTCATTCATTAAGGCTCACACAGCATAGTGTATCTCCACACCCGGAAAAGACTGACATCTTGTGCTTCCAAAGAACAGTGTCTCTTATTAGCTACATCTTTATCTGTCTCTGTTTCTCTCTCATTCTATATATGTATATGTGTGTGGTATGCGTGGATGTATATCCCACTTAACATCCACCCTTGTTGTTGTTGTTGTTAAGTGCCACTCAGTCAGTTCCAAGTCATATCATCCCTGTTTCCAAGGAGCAGCTGGTGGGTTTGAACTACCTACTTTGTCGTTAGCAGTCCAGAGCTTAGCTTACAGCACCACACCAGGAGTCCAAACATCCACCATTCATTCTTTGAAAATGGGACATTATGTGATTGTTTGAACATCTTGAACATCGTATGGAGACCTTATGGGAGCCTGCCTCCAGCTGTGCTCATCATTCCTGCTGCCAAAATGGTTGTCAGAAGAGACTCTGAAACTGGCACTTGAATCGAGAGAAGTTACAGTGACCAGAAGAAATGAGGAAGTAAAAGAGCTGAGCAGAAATTTTCAAAGAGCACCTCAAAAAGACCTAGTCGTGTATTATAATGAAATTCATGCCTCAAATTTCAACACTGAAGGATTCTATGGACAAAATATCAAATGACCCAGGAAACATCAAAAGAAGATGAAAGGAATACACAGTCACTTTGCCAAAAGTAATGGGTCTGTGTTCAAGCAAGTAAAATTTTGCTGAGGATAATTAAAAAAAAATAAAAGCTTGAAGCAGTATATTAGCAGGCAGTTGTCAGAAATTCAAGTTGGATTCAGAAGAGGATGTGGAATGAGGGATATCATTGTTGGAGTCAGATAGATCTTGACTACAAGTACAGTATA
>NW_006408676.1:3282284-3284952 GCF_000296735.1 Chrysochloris asiatica | reverse complement strand
AAAAAATTGAAGTAGTGAAGGATTTCATTTTTCTTGGTTCCACTTATAGCATCTATGGAAGCAGCAATCAAGAAATCAAATGATATATTGCAATGGGCAAATCTGCTGTAAAAGACCTCTTTAAGTGTTAAACAGCAATGATATCACTCTGAGGACTAAGGTCACCCCGACCCAAGCCATGGTATTTTCAATTGACGTGTTATTGTTCTTAGGTGCTGTTGAGTTAGTTCTGACTCATGTTGACCTTGTGTACAGCAGAACACAACACTACCAAGTCCTGGACCATCTTCATAACTATTGTTACTATTGAATATTTCTGCTGCCACTGTGCCAGTCCATCTCGTTGGGGTCTTCCTCTTTTTTGCTGACCCTCCACTTTACCAAGCTTGATGTCCTTCAGGAATTGGTCCCTCCTGATAATATGTCCAAAGTATAAGAGAGGAACTCTCCTCATCATGGCTTTTAAGGAGCTTTCTGAGTGTACTTCTTCCAATACAGAAGTAGTACACTGGTAGTCCATGATACTTTTAATATCCTTTACCAACACCGTAACTTAAAGCATCAATTGTTCTAAGGTCTTCCATATTCATTGTCCAAGTTTCACATGCATATGAGGCTACTGCAAAACACAGGCCTTTGGTCAGTCATATCTTAGTCCTGAAGTATCTTTGCTCTTGAACAGTTTAAAGGAGTATTGTGCAGTACATTGCTTGATCTCTTGACTACTGCTTCCATGAAAATTGATAGTGGATCCAACCAAAATGAACTCTTTGACAACTTCAATCTTTTCTCCATTTATCATAAATGTATTTCTTAGTCCTTTTGTGAACATTTTTGTTTTCTCTAAATTGAGGTGGAACTCCTACTGAAGATTGTGGTCTTTAGTCTTCATCAGTATTTTAAGTCCTTTTCACTTTAAGCAAGCAAGGTTGTATTGTCTGCATATTTCAGATTGTTAATGAGTTTTCCACCAATCCTGATGCCACATTCTTCTTATAATTTAGTTCATTGGTTTATTTGCTCAGGAGACAGATTGAATAAGTAAAGTGAAAGAATACAACACTGGTGCACAGCTTTCCTGATATAAAACCATTCATTGTCCTCTTGTTCTGTTTGAAAGACTGCCTTTTGGTCTATTTACTGGTTCCTCGTGAGCACAATTATTTGTGTGGAATACCTATTTTTTTGCAATTCTATTCATAGTTTGTCATGCTTCACACAAAAGACTTGCATAGTCAATGAAGCAGAGATATACATCATTCTGGTATTCTCTGCTTTCAGCCAAGATCCATCTGATGTCAGCAATGATATTCCTGATTCCATGCCCTCTTCTGAATCTAGCTAGAAGATCTGGTAGTTCCCTGTCAATGTACTGAGGTAGCCATTTTTTAAATTATCTTCAGTAAAATGTTGCTTGTGTATGATATTAATGATATTCTTTGATGATTTCCATGTTCTGTTGCATCACCTGTCTTTATAATGAGTTCATTAATTGTTTGGCCAAATAGCTGTCCTCTAAATATCTTGGCATAGATGAGTGAGTGCATTAGTTTGTTGAAATATTTCAATTTGTTTTCCATCAACTCCAGAACCTTGTTCTTTGTGAATGCCTTCAGTGCACCTTGGACTTCTTCCATCAGCAGCTTTGGCTCTTAATCATATGCTACCTCTTGAAATGGTTGAAATAAATTTTTTTTTCTTTATATAGAGATTCCATGTATTACCCCCATCTTATTTTGAGGCTTTCTGCATCATTCAATATTTTTCCCATATAATTTTTCAGTATTGCAAATCAAGGTTTAAATTTTTCTTTAATTCTTTCAGCTTGAGAAATACTGAATGTGTTTTTCCTTTTTGGGTTTCTAACTTCAGGTGTTTGCACATTTCATTCTAATACTTAACTTTGCCTTCTCAAACTGCCCTTTGAATTTTTCTATTTAGCTCTTTTACCTCCTCATTTCTTCCATTTGTTTCAGCATCTCTACACTGGAAAGCAAGTTTATTCTGACATACGTTTCGGTCTATTCTTTCTTTCTTGTCTTCTTAATGACCTTTTGCTTTCTTCTTGTATGATGTTCTTGATGCCATCCCACAACTCTTCTGTTCTTCCATCCTCCATGTCTAATGCATCAAATTTGTTCTTGAGATGGTCTCTAAATTCAAATGGGATATGTTATAAGTCAAATTTTGGCTTTCTTGGATTTGTTTTAATTTTATTCAGCTTCAGTCTGAACTGGCATGTGAGCAATTAATGGCTTGTTCCACAATCTACCCCTGGTCTTTTTTTTAGCTGATGATATTGAACTTACCCACTGAATTTTCTACAGATGTAGTCAATACATTTTCCACAGATATAGTCAATTTGATATCTGTGTATTCCATCTGCTTATGTCTGTAGTTTAAAAAGGCATTTGCAATGAATAAATCATTGGTTTTCAGAATTCTATTATGTGATCTCCAGCACCATATCTATTACCAAGACTATATTTTCCAACTACTGATCCTTCTGATTTGGTTCCAACATTCACATTCCAACCAATGTTTATCAATACATTTTAATTTCATGTTTGACCTATTTCACACTGAAATAGTTGCTAGAATTTTTCAAGTTCATCATAACTGGGTTTAGTGGCTGATGAGTAAATTGGAATAATAGCAGTATTAGCGT
>NW_006408676.1:3277333-3280204 GCF_000296735.1 Chrysochloris asiatica | reverse complement strand
GTCCATTGTGTGTATGTACCACAATTTGTTTATCCATTGAAATGTTCTTTTGATGATGAATGTGATACCTTATCTTTTGAATTTGTCATTTTAGGCATAGTAAACTATATGGTTGTCAGATTCAAAATGACCAATACCAGTGCATTTCATACCAGAGCTGTAGGATAAGTACTTGAGTGCTCACCGCAAGGTTACTGGTTCAAACCTACCAGCTGCTTATCAGAAACCCTATACAGGGGTGCTGTGATTCAGAACCAACTCAACAGTACTTGACAACATCAACAACAACAAATGCCTAGGATGTCTATTTTGTGTGTTCCACTTTATTTCTGACAACTTAGAAGCTTCCTAGATTCACACTTTGTGCATTCCATATTCTGAATATTAGTGCATGTTTACAGCCATTTCTCCTCATTTTGCATTGTGACCCATCAGCAAATGTAGGTCCCAAAAGTTTTACTCCATTTGTGTCATCATGGTCAATTCTACTTTGAGGGGGCACCTCTTCCCTAGTTGAATTTTGAGTGCCTTCCAATCTGGCACTATGTCTGACAACATTCTGCTACAATCCATGTGGTTTTCAGTTGCTACACATTCAGAAATCATCTGCCTCTCCTTCTTCCTAGCCTGTTTATGTCTGGAAATTGCCCTGAAGTCAGTCTATCCTGGGTAAAACTGCTGATATTTAAAATACCAGTGGCATAGCTTCTAGAATTACAGTAACATGGAAGCCACCACAGTATTACTAGTGGTCAATTGCTTTATATCTATGCAAAAGCTGGAGAATCAATAGAGAAGACTGAAGAAGATTTGTGCATTTGAATTTTGGTGTTAGTGTAAAATATTGACTACTCCATGTTCTGCTAGAAAAACAAACAAATCTGTCTTGAGAACAATTCAACCAGAATGCAAAAATACTAAGACTTTATTTCATGTGCTCTTGATATAGCATCAGGATGGACCAGACCCTGGAGAAGTCTAACAACAACAAAAAAAAATGAATACTCTTAATGAGATGGGTTGTCACAGTGTCTCCAACAGTGGGCTCAGACATAATTGTGAGGGTGACATAGAATCTGGCAGTGTTTCCTTCTTTTACATATTGGTTCATTATGAGTCAGAACTAAGTCAAGAGCACATAACAACATCAAACATCTCAAGGACAGGGGCCCATTGTGGCAGTTGAGTTTGTATCTGCTTTGTTATCCTTATCTACCAGGAGTCAACGTCCACGCAGGGAAACCCAGTGCACTTGGATAAGTCAAAAAGTATTGCTACAAAATCATAGAAACCTTTATTAAACAAAAACATCAAAATGTGAATTTTTTTTTTTTTGTTTCTCGGCATAGTCACATAGGTCTATATGCTGATGAAAGAGATATAGGATAAGCACTGGACCTCAAAGTCAATTTGAACCCCAAGGTTGGAAGTTCAAACTCACCAGCCACTCCTCAGAAGCCCCGTACAGGGTCGCTATGAATCAGAACCAATTCAACAACACTTAGCAACAACAATCTTTACCTAAAGAATTTTGTACTCCTCAATTTCCATGCCAACGAAACTACCGTTTTTGCATCCTTGTTGTTAATTGCAATTGACTGTCAAGTCAGTTGCAACACATAGCAAACCTATATAGAGCTTCAATTCTTAACAGTCCAGTGCCTATTCTACAGAACCACACTAGGACTCTGGCATCGTAATGAGGGACAAATCATATTCCTTTGAAATGTTCTTTGCATTTTGGAAACAAAAAGATATCTGAAGGGGTAAGATCAGGGCTATAGTGTGGATGAGTTAAGGTTTCCCAACTAAATTCTAGTAGGATTGTCCTGGTGTAACACTGTAGGTTATGCACTGGATTATAAGGTTGTTTGAATCTCAAAGTCGACATTTCACATTCACCAGCTGATACTTGGAAACCCTATACAGTGTCGCTATGAGTAGAACTGATGTGAAGGCACTTAACAACAGTCTTTACTATCCATGATTGGGGAAAAAAAAATCCTTGACACAACTTATCTTGCTTTTTTTTCCTCACCAATGCAATCTTCAATTTTCTTAAAACATCTTCAGAGTAAGCTCTGATGATCATCCTCTGTCTTTTAAGAAAATTCTGTCAAGACTGGTGGTGTTATGTGCTATGGAGTTGGTTCCAACTCATAGTGACCCTGTATAGAATTGCACAGCCTGTAGGAGTCCTTGTGTGGTGCTGTAGGATAAGCACTGGATCACAAAGTTGGTCTGAACCGCAAGACTGGTCGTTCAAATGCACCAGGTGCTCTTTGGGAACCCTGCTCCTCAGAAGTACAGGGTTGCTATGAATCAGAACTAACTTGATGGCCCTTAACAACAACAAAGAATTTGAGGGGACTTCTGGTATCATGCTGTAAGATCAGCACTGGACTGTGAGCCACAAAGTTGGCTGCACCTCAGAAACCCTATACAGGGTCATTATGCATCAGAATTTACTCTATGGCACTTAAAAACAATAGCTATTCAGGGAGCAGAAAGCCTCATCTTTCTCTCATGGAGTGGCTTCAAACTACTGACCTTACTGTTAGCATTATCCACTATGCTACCAGAGATTAGTCCTTTGGAATCACAAAAAAACAATTGGCATTGCTTTCTGAGCTGACCTCTCTGCCTTGAATTTAACTGGCCCTTCAGATCTCCTTGGGAACCACAAATTTGATTGCCCCTTGCACTCTGGATTGAATTGGAAAATCCAAGACACACCCCTGGAGCAATTCATTCTATAAAATTAGCTTAATTATCCTCAAGTTTGCTTAAAAGACTGATGGAAAGTTCAGTTCTTTGATATCTGATCTTCCCACAATGCTTTTGGTACTCTATTGAGTCAAAAGTTTGCTG
>NW_006408676.1:3243024-3276795 GCF_000296735.1 Chrysochloris asiatica | reverse complement strand
AGGCTCGCTATGATTCAGAACTGACTTAACAGCACTTAACAGCAACAACAACAATTTTCAGAAGTTAATATTCGGGTCTTTCTTTCTAGTTTGTCTTAATCTGAACGTTCTACTGGGACCTGTCCACAGTGGTTTGACCCTGATTGCATTTGCAATATCAGGAGCGTAGTTTCCATCATCACACAACCCGACAGAGGGGTGATGCTGTATTTGGCTACAAATAACAAAACTCAAATAAGGAATTAAACAAATAGGAGTTGATTTTTCTCAGCAAATCAGCTTGTAGATCTGCTTTGCAGACCCCTTTCAAGGTAATTAATGCCCTAGACATCTTAATTTTTTCTCTGTCACCTGTAGCCTATGGTTCATATTTGAACAACTGTCATATCATGATTTCAAGATGCCTGTATGTCCACCTAACTTTATTTCTTCACTCTAAACAAGGAAAAAAATATTAATTAGAGGGCATCATATTGGCACCTCCAAAGTAACAATTTCCAGTGTTCCTTGATTGACTTGTATCTGCTTCTCATTGAAAACAATTGTGTCACATGGAAACCTCTGGCTGCTAGATAGTCTAGAAAGGCAAGTGTGTTAGATGGACACATTGCCATCTTGAATGAAAAACAGGGTTCTTTTAGTAAAGAAGAAGAGGAAAGTAGACATTAAGACATAGTTAGAAATATAGTGTTGCCTTTTTTATCTTTTTTACTCAGCTCAGTATCTCATGCCCAGTACTCACTTGCTGAATGTTTACTAAAAAAGTGCCGATGTTATGGCATGCAAGAAATCTCATGCTATGTGAGAAGAAAGCTGAGCTCCAAAAAATTTAAATGACTTCACCAAGACCCACAGTGTGGTATGGCAGAAGTGTGAGAAGTTCTAGGAACAAATTTTAACCTGAGCCTCAGTCAGTCATCTGGCAGAAAGTTTGGTTTCTGATTTAATATCTGGAACTAATTAAGTATGACAGATTGAGATAATGAATCATATATGATCTTGTGTAGTTTAAGACCCATACTACTTGCTCACAACAATTTCCAGCCAAATGAATATGACCCTTATTTTTATGCTGAAGCCCAACCATTCAGAGATGACCATTCAGTTGTATCTGGCAGATTCTGCGGTGGGTCTTGATTATTTCTAGCCTGAAAAAAGAGAATGAAATTTCAATTTCTAAAGGCAAATAAAAACAAATTATAGTAAACCTTTACAAGAAGCTGGAGGTGGTGACCTGTCACCACTAAATTTTCTCAAATGGGTTATTTGATTTTGCTTAATTGTTGGCAAAATTTTCTCAAATTGGCAATTATAATCTGGAGCTGATTGCTTATCCAGGTAATTTACAGATTTCTCATTTGGCAAAGATGCTTCCTAATGTTTTCCCTTGAAGTATGGTTTCATCACTGTGTGGATGAATTTTTCTTTTTAAAATAAATTCTCCCTTTGGAGAATGTTATTAATTTTGTTCACAGGAAGTTTGGGTGCTAAATCAGCTGCATTTTTTCTGTTGGAATCAAGTGTTTGTTTTTATAATCTGCTTAAGATCATGTAGGGTCCAAACTTAATGGATTACATATACCCCAAAACAAATTTAATAATCTAGTTAAGTTGAAACTTATTAAAAGTACAGTATATTAGCAATAAATTATCATTTTTGTCCTGATAAGTGATTTTACAAGACAATCAAAATACTGTCTCCTTCTGCCTTCTCCCTTTTAATAGTCTCTCCACTCACCCTCCTTCTCAGCCTAAGTTAACCCAAAATTTAACTTTCCTTATTTGCTCTGTACTATGGGTTAAGTGCTGTCAAGTCTGTTCCTACTCCTAGTGACCAATGTAAGGATTCCTAGGAACCACCGACCATGCGGCTATTACTAACCTTGCGGTTACTCAACCTTATCCTCTGGTGCCACACCAGTACTATGCCTTAAGATAGAGTTTATCCAGCAGTACAGCAGTATTGATAGCAATGAGAATTCAACCTGATGTAAAACAGTCCTTGTGGACAAAGAGTCAGGAACTGAAGACATATTCTATAATAGTACTAACTTCTTCATTATTTGTAAGAGTCACAGTTTTGCTATCTGAAGTCAAATCATACGTTGTACTTAATAGTACAGTGTATTAACTTAATACTTAATAGTTTGAATTGCAAAGCATGATTTGTAATATTAATATGGCTACTTTAGAAAGATGATATGATTTCCTCTTGGGGAGAAGAGACTTTTAGGTCAGTGTAAACAATTTTTTCCAGGGTTAATACAATAGTCAGTGGTCTTTTTCTGTTTTTAATCTTGGCATGAATTTTAGTGGTAGATGGTGTCTTCACAAATAAATATGGATGACTCTGCTTAATTATTCATTCTGGCAATAGTTTTGGAGTGTCTGTGACGTAGTCTTGGTGTGGCACTGTAAGTTAATGCACTGAAATGTCAGTGATTCAAGCTCACCTGGTTCTCCTTGGAAACCATTTGCAGGGTTGCTATAAGTCAGAACCAACCTGAAGGCACTCAACAACAACAATAACATGATGTAACAGGAACCATTCTAACCCCCTGGGATAAAGTGTGAACTGTACTTACTAGTCTCTGCCTTTGGGAAGGATACAGTTTAGGAGGATGATGTATTTGTGATTTCATTCCTACAGCAGGAATGGTACTTCTCTTTGAAGAATGATTTATTAATTTTTTACCAAAGAGACCAGATCTCTCTGGATTTGAGATTGAATAGGGAACAACATAGTCAGGTTCTCTCTAATGTAGCCTAGTAAATTCACCTGTCCTTCTGCCCTCTGTGTTGTAGAGAGAAACCAGCTAAGCAGTAAAAATGCTTGATTCTATAGATGCAAGTGCTGACTAGTAACGAATGTTAATTACCAGCACCTAATTAAAGCTTGCATTTTATATAGAATCAATTTAATGCTGTCCATGTCCAACCTTCTCCCATTATCCTTGCAAACAAAAGCTCACACTTTCTGCAGCATTCCAATGAGAGAAAGAGAAGCAAAAGGTGAACCTGATCTTCCAATTGAACTTTGGGTTCTTGAATTTTCAGGTCTGCTAACATTGCTTGCAATAAATGATGCTTTTCTGCTACTTTTGATTGAAGAATACTAGAAATCAGTTGGGAAGCAGGTGGTGCATTGTGTTAGATTAACACTGATTGAATTTTTACACAACCAGCTGATTGAAGCACGTGTTCTGCAAGCTTATGATTCTGCAAACACTAGGTTGCAACTGGGAGGGTATTGCACCATATCATATCCCTAATCAACACCCTGTGATCTGTCAATACTGTCAAGAGAACTTAGAATCCTAATTTGTGTTCTGTGGAGTAGTGCCATAGACTGGCCACAAGCAGAAAAATGCATACCTAGGAGAAAGGGAAGAGTTAGATTCAAATGCCTACATCCTTGTAAAGCTTAACTAGATCAACAATCAGTTCATGGAAATAGTTAGATGTTAATCATACTTGGTAATGGCACAGATAGACATGGACCTTTTATACTGTATACCCATCTCTAAGAAATAACATCTGACTTGCTAACAGGATGCATAAATATGAGTTGTTGGCACAAAATACTTGGAACAACCCATGGGAGTGTACCAGGTGCTATAATTGGGACACCCAGCCCAGTGCCAGATGTGTCAAAGACATTCAATCACTGTTTTCCTAAGTGTTAGAGATTAGAGTTATATAATCTCTTTGAGACTTTAGAGGCCATCCTACTGGGAAGGAAACAGACCTTGTTGCTAACAGAAATAACACAGAGATAGAAATAATTGCAGGTAAGCACTTAGACAAGCTAGTGAAAACCAACAGATCATTTTGTCACAAGGACTGTACCTTGGTTCATAAATTGGTCCAGATAGTCCCTGAAAGTTCTTGCTGGAGAACAGAAACACAGGGAAGATGGTCAGAAGTTGTCAGCAGTGAGATAAAATATTAACTTACTATTAGACACTTACTATTCCATCATTCATTTAGCTAGTCATTTATATACTCACATATTCTTTAGCAATTATATAATATGTGGGTAAGTAAAATAATACTGATTCTAAGGTGCCAGTTCATTCTTGTGAACTATGGATGACTGTAGCGAAATGATCTCAGTAGCACTCTTGTCTTACTCTCATTAGTGTGCCCACTAAAAAAGAAAAAGGATATGTTGTGAGTCATGGGAATAAAATGATTTGAGGTCAGTGCTAGTATCAGATTTTTAATAATACTCAAATGGACATCTTCCCAAATCAATGAAACTTTGTAACACGTTACAGATTTATTCGTTCTTCTGGTACTTCCAATGTTCTTTGCCAAAATTACAATTCAAATGCATCGATTCTTCTCCAGTCTTCCTTATTCATTGTCGAGCTTTTGCAGGCATACGAGGTGATTGAAAATACCATGGGATGGGCCAAGCACACCTTAGTCCTCAAACTGACATCTTTGTTCTTTAAAACTTTGATGAGGTATTTTGCAGCATATTGCATAATGCAACATATCTTTTGATATTTTGATTGTTGCTCCCAGAAACATAGACTGGGAATTCAAATAGAGTGACATCTTTGACAACTTCAATTTTTTTCTGTTTTTATCACGTTGTTAGTTCAGTTGATAGGATTTTCTTTACAATGAGATTCAGATGCAATCCATACTGAAAGCTTTCATCTTTGATCTTCATCAGCAAGTACTTTAAGTTTCTCTTTCCTTCTAGCACACAAGGTTGTGTCATCTCACAAATTCTTAATGACTCTTCCTCCAATCCTGATGCCATATTCTTCTTTATATAATCTAGCTTCTAACCATATAGGTTGAATAAGTATAGTGAAAGGATACAACATAACCTTTCCTGATTTTAAATCATTCACTATCCCCTTGTTCTGTACTGGCGACTGCCTCTTAGTCGATGTACAGGGTCCTCATGAGCACAAGTGAGTGCTCTGGAATTTCAGTGCTTTATAATTCCATATCTATAGTTATGAGCCACACACTTTGTACAGTCAATAAAATACAAGTATGTATTTCTTAACAGTTGAAATTCATCCCAAAATAAGAATGGTATTTTTAGCACACTAAGATCATATGAGGGTGAAATTTCTTTGTCCATAAATAAAATTTGATTGAAACACACCCATGCTTATTAATTTATGTACTACTTATGGCTGTGTTTGTGCTACAGTGCTGGAGTTCCATACTTGTTAGAGAGGCTACCTGGTCTGAAAAGTCTACAATTTTACTATATAGACATTTATAGAAAAGTTTGATGACTTTCTTCAGAAGATTAAGGTAGTCTTTTCGAGCAAAGTTAGTGCTGGGGCCTCTAAAGCAAAATTAGATTCTATCTTATTGTTCAGGCAAGCTGTGACGTTCCTAGAGACTTCATACAATAGAATGTTTATTGCTAAGTATTCACAGACACTTGATAATGGCTATAGGCTTTGGTGAGAACCCAGTCAAGGGAGTAAACTTCTGATTTATCTGAGTAAGTAGATAATTTCCTTTATAAATCGCTTGATAGTTTGATTTGGTTTTGGTTTACATTCTGCTTGTTTTCTCCGTCTCCTCTCTTCTTCCTCTATCTTGCTTTCACCAGTTGGAGATCTCTCTGGTTGTTTAATGAGCTCCTCTCTACTTCTCTCTTGCACCAGTGGAAGGAGCTTGTCAAGTCTTAGATGGGGCAAATAATCTCCTAGATGTTAATTTTTGTTGTCATTGTTGTTGTTTTTAGGTGACATCAAGTCAGTTACAACTCATAGCAACCGTGGCCTTAACAAAACGAAACACTGCATGGTCCTGACTCATCTTCACAATCTGTTAAGCTTAAACCCCTTGTTGCTGCCACTGTGTCAATCCATCTCATTGGAGGACTTTCTGCTTTTAATTGACCCTCCTATTTAGCAAGCATGTCTTTCTCCAGGGAGTGGACCCTCCTGATTACATATCCAAAGTATGAGAGATGAAGTCTCACCATCCTGGCTTCTAAGGAGGATTCTGGCTATACTTTTTTCAAAACAGATTTGTTCTTCTAGCAGACCATGGTATTTTAATATTCTTTTCCAGTACCATAACTCAAATATATTAATTTTTCTAATTCTTCCTTGCTCATATCCAACTTTCACATGCATCTAAAGCTATTGAAAATACCATGAATTCAGTCAGGGGGAACTTAGTGCTCCTACTTTGCTCTTAAACACTTTAAAGAATTCTTGTGCAGCTAATTTTGCTTAATGCAATACATTCTGTGAGTTCTTGTCTGCTGTTTCCATGAGTGTGGATAGAAGATTGAAGCAAAATTAAGT
Source organism: Chrysochloris asiatica (assembly GCF_000296735.1). Classification (NCBI taxonomy): domain Eukaryota; kingdom Metazoa; phylum Chordata; class Mammalia; order Afrosoricida; family Chrysochloridae; genus Chrysochloris; species Chrysochloris asiatica. Next base: position 3,270,493 of record NW_006408676.1, on the reverse strand, counting down.
CTTTGACAACTTCAGTCTTTTCTCCATTTATCATGAATTATTTATTTTTTGTCTGTTTGTTTTGTTTTCTTTACAAAAGTATTTTTGTTTTCTTTATACTGAAGTTCAACCCATACCCGAATGCTGTGGTCTTTGATCTTCATCAGTATTTTAATTCCTCTTTGCTTTCAGAAAACAAGATTGTATCATCTGCATATTGCAGGTTGTTAACGGTCTTTTGCCAATTCTGATGCCATGCTCTTCTTCATACAATCCAGCTTTTCAGGTTATTTGCTCAACATACACTTTGGATAAGTACGGTGAAATAATGTAGCCCAGGCACACACCTTTGCTGTTTTTAAACCATTCAGTGCCCCCTTGTTCTATCCTAATAGCTGCATCTTGGTGTATGTACAGGTTCCTCATGAGCACAATCAAGTGTTCCAGAATACTCATTCTCCACAAGGTTTTCCATAGCCTGCTATGATCCACACAGGTGAAACTTATGAATAGTCAATAAAGCACAGGTAAACATATTTCTTGTGTTCTCTGCTCTCTGTCAAGATCCATCAGAAGTCAGCAGTGATATCCCTCATTCCATGTCCTCTCTGAATCTAGCTTCAGCCTCTGACAGCTGCCTATAAATATACTGCAGCAGCCATTTTTGTATAATCTTTAGCAAAATCTTGTTTTAATTTTCTTCAGCTTCTTCCTGAGCAATTGATGGTCTCTTCCACAATCTTCCCTTAGCCTTGTTTTGGCTGATGATAAGTAGCTTTTCTAATGTTTTTTCCCACAGATGTAGTCAATTTGATTTCTGTGTATTCCATATTGTGAGGGCCGTGTGTATAGTCATCTTTTGTGTTGTTTAAAACCTATTTGCAATGATTAACTCATTTTTGCAAGTTCTTGCAAAACTCTATCACGTGATTTCTACCACCAAGATCATCTTTTCTAACTTTTTTTCCCCAGTCTTGGCATTCCAATCACCAGTAATTATCAATGCATGTTGATTGCATAGTTTATCAATTTCACACTGGGAAAGATGGTAGAATTCTTCAATTTCATCATCACTGCCTTTAGTGGTTGGTGAGTATATTTGCATAAGAATAGTATTAAGCAGTCTGCATTTTGTAGGTATGTGGATATTATCCTATCACAGACAATTTTATACTTCAAGATAGATCTTGAAATGCTCTTTTTGATGAAGAATGTGATGACATTCCTCTTCAATTTGTCATTCCTGGCATTGTAAATCATATGATTGTCAGATTCAGAATGGCCGATACCTGTCCACTTCAGCACACTAATGCCTAGGATATCAAGTTAAATGTATTAAATTTAATTTTGACAACATCCTATATTTGTACATTCCATGTTCCAATTATTAATTTGATGTTTGCAGCTGATTTTCCGCATACCACATTAGTAAATGAAGGCCCAGAAAGTTTTACTCCATTCGTGTCATCACAGAAACTCTAATTTAAGGTGGCAGCTCTTCCCCTCTTCCTACCTGAAGGGCCCATATTCCAGCACTATATCTGACAGTATTTGGGTACTATTTATAATGTTCCAATATTCAATATTATGGTGCTTTCTGACAGTGTTTCACTGCTAGTCATAAAGTTTTCAATGTCTAAACATTCTCTCGTACCAAAGTGGATACCAGTTGGCTGCTAATCTCACGGTCAGCAGATCGAAACTACCAGCAGTTCCGCGGGAGAATGATGAGGCATTCTGCTTCCATAAAGATTTACAGCCTCAGAAACCCTGTACAGGGTCACTATTAGTCAGAACTGGCTCCACAGCACATTAACAACAAGAACAAACATTCTGAAGCAGTCTTCCTTTCCTTCTTCCTAGTCTGTCTTAGCCTGCAAGCTCCATTGAAACCAATCCACCATGGGTAAACTTGCTGGTACTTAAAATACCGATGGTGTAGCATAGTTTCTAGCATCATACCAACATGCAAGCCACCATAGTTAAACAAACAAACAAAGTGGAGAGCATCTAGTTAACACTATATTATTTATATATTTGTTCTTATTATTGTTCTAAAGAAAGGATAAAACAACTTGAAAGCCTCTATAGCACCTTCTTCCCATGTTATCTTAATACTACTGTATTATTATATACTTGTTGTTGTTAAGTGCCATCGAGTCGATTCTGACCCGTAGCGACCCTGTATAGGGCTTCCAAGGAGCAGATGGCAAGCTTGAACCACCAACCTTGCAGTTCAGATGACTTTGCAGTCTGATGCATTAGCCCACAGCGCCACACCAGGACTCTGTATTATATACTTAGTATTATATATTTAGTTATAATCATTTCTTATGATTTTGTTGTTATTGTTAAGTGCCGTCGAGTCGGCTCCGACCCACAGCGACCCTATATAGGATTTCCGAGGCTGTAAATCTTTACTGAAGCAGAAAGCCTCATCTTTCTCCCGCGGAGTGGCTGGTAGTTTCGAACTGCTGACCTTGCGGTTCACAGCTCAATTCGTAACCACTACGCTTTCTTATGATAGTCCCCTTTAAAGTAGCAGTTGCTTTCTTCCTAAGTGTTCCAGTATGCCCCAAATCCTCTGAATTAAGGTTTGATGCAAAGCTTTGCTATGCCCTTGAGTGTTTTGGTTTACCTTGTAACCCAGAATCTAGTAGTGTGTCTGGTCCGCACACTCGTTACATCGCATTGCACAACACCATGAATATATAAATATATTAACGGTGATATGTGTGCAAAGACTAAATAATGATTTATTCTAAAAACCTTTTTGATTCTCTTCCTGTACCTCAAACCCTAGTATTTAATGATGTCACAGGAAAAAGTAAGCCAACTACTCTCTGCAATGAAGTCTCTTTTACCTTTTCTTTGGCATTTTTCAGTAGTACTTTTAGTACTACTGAAGGTACTGACAATTTAGTGCTCATAAATAGTCACTGAGAGATTACAATACATTATATATATCAGTGGTTCTCAGACTGTGCTTGCTGAACAAGCAGCTTACGCCTACCCTGGGAATTGTTAAAAATTGACGCCCAGCACTTTTGAGTCAGAAGCTTTTGAAGTAGGCCACTGTGATCTCTATTTTATACAAGTCCTTCAGATGATTCTGATGCACATCAAAGTTTGAGAACCAGTGATCTAAAAGAAATAAAAACTCTATATTGATTGATATTTTGAGTTGTGGTCCAGTGTGATACAATGTTGTTGAAAATAAGGTCCAAAAACTTTCTTAGAATGCCGCTCTATTCATAACCTTGTTATATATTATAATGTCATTTTCTTTCAGCAATAGATATGAACACTTCCACAAATTTTAAAAATCAATGTTTTAGGTTTTTACGTATTTTCAATTCTCTCCTGATTTCTTTATGAAGTTAGCTTGGTAAAATACATCTGCCTCATTCCTTTGACTCATTTTACATAGCTAATCTTATGAGAGGGGTGACTCTCAAATATAAGCACTGGACTGTGAACTACATGGGTCAGTGGTTCAAGCCCAACAGCCACTCCATGAAAGAAAGATGAAGCTTTCTGCTTCCACAAAGATATACAGCTTTAGAGCCCCTATACAGAATTGCTATGAGTTGGAACTGACTCAATGGCACCAAACATCAACCAATCTTATGTGATAAACTTTTTTGAATCATCTTATGGAACTCTGGTAGCATACTGGTTACGAATCGGGCTGCAAACTGTAAGGTCAGCAGTTCAAAACTACCAGCTACTCCGCTTAAGAAAGATGAGTTTTTCTGCTCCCATAAAGATTTACAGCCTCGGAAACCCTGTACAGGGTCGCTATGAGTCAGAACCTACTCCACGGCACATAACAACAACAACAACATGGTGCTGAAAGATAAGCACTGGATTGCAAAGTCAGTTTGAACTGCATAGTGGTGGTTCAAACCCACCAGTTCCTCCTCAGAAACCCTATACAGGGTTGCTATGAGTTGGACTAGACTGCGCTGAACAGTAATAATTAAAGAAAATGAAAACTGCAAAGAGAAAGGTTCAGTATCTTGCATGAGGTTGCACACAAAGTAAATGAAAGAACTGAGTTTTTATTGCTGATACTGTGACTTCATAGACTATCGATTCTCAAGTGCTCTACACGGCTGCTTACCAGGAAACCTGGTATCTCCACTTGGTTCCCCAGTATTTGATTGTTAAATACCATTTTATAGAATGGTACCATCATTCAAGATTAATAGTTAAGCAAATTTTATTCATAGCTATCATTGATACCAAGGAACTCTGGTAGCATAGTGGTTATGAATTCGGCTGCGATCCTCAAGTTCGGAAGTTTGAAACTACCAACTGTTCCGCAGGAGAAAGGTGAGGCTTTCTGCTCCCGTAAAGATTTACAACCTCGGAAATCCTGTTTAGGGTCACTATGAGTTGGATCTGACTCCACGGTACTTAACAACAACAATCATTTACACCATGTGTACTTCTGACCCAACAAACTAGCTTGTATGAAGTTATCTCTTCAATACCCCTAGCTGTAATGGGATAGGCTTGGCTTCTAGCATCACATTTTATCAATACAAATAAGAAACTTTGACATACTGTTCGAAACAAAACCATTGTTGTTAACTGAAGAATTTGAACTGCCTGTCGCCATAACAATCATTAATTTGTTCTTCATAAATGGGAGAACAAAGACTGGACTAATTCCAGTTGAGGAAAATTTACCACATAATCCAGTTAAAATCTCAATGTAACATTCAAGGTATGCTTCACAATTTGAATGGCTTTATTGGGTATTTTCTTTGTGTATTCTGAAAATAAACCTAAAATGTATTAAAACTAATTATGAAGACTTGCTTTGCCAAGAGAAAACAGAAATCTCAGGATTTATTACATGTTACACATAATCCATAGGACAGCTTAGGAACTTGAAGACTGAGCACAGTGAATTCATTTTGCTTATAGTTTGTGTCTCAAATACACAAAAAGGAACTCATTTTTACATTTCAAACATGATAGATAATACATTATTTTAAGGGAAATGTAACCAAGCCTACTTAATTAAAGGTTATCCAGTAATAATTCCATTAAAAAGTGCAATTCCATATTTGTTTTCAAGTACATTAAATATGCTATTGATTGTTTTTTGTTTTTAACTTTTTATTGTGAATTGAGTGAAGGTTTCCAGAGCAGATCATCAGTTTTACATTCAATAAATCATGTACTTTGTTTTATTACATGGTTGCAATCCCCTCCATTCACCAACAGTTAACAACATTGACCCTTTAATCACTGTATTCCTCTCTGTGTCTCCACTGATACAGGAGTCGCTCTGAAGGAGTTGCCAATGCCACGTGGGTTATAACAAAGGAAGGACTTTATTGACACGTGGCTCAGTGGATTTTTATCCAGAGATGGAGCCCCAATCCTAGGGAGAGCCCTGTCTGTATAGTATTTGGGTCCTTGGAGCATTATAAAAGGATGAAGGGAGATGTGTAGGATTGGGATTTGCTAGTTTAAACATGGGGCATGAAGGAATGCACAGGCAAGCAAGCAGATAGTTACAGAAGAAAAGGTGAATAATCATCTCCTGGAAGTAAGTCTGTACCCGGAGTGATTATCACGTGGGGCTGAGGTGGTATATGGCTCAGTTCTCGGAATGTGGAACCTGTCCTTGGAATGAGATGTGTAATTTATTTAGGGGTGGGGCCCAGTTCCTGTCTCTATAGGTCTGACTGTTTCACTGCCACCCCAATCTTTCCCCTGCCAGCCTTCCCCCGGTTGTATTTTGCCTGCCTTATGACCCATGTCAATGTACGTCTACCCTCCAGCACATGTACCATTTTCTCCTCCCCGCAAAATCATCATAGATTGTTTCTTTTATCAAGAAAAGCCCCCCTCTTATTTTTAAGAAAAAAACACACACACACAAACAAAACCATGCAGAGATACATAATTGTTTAAACAACCAAAGGGCACGTTCTGGAAGCCAGCCTCCTGGCCACCAGTGCACAGTCTTTCTCTTTCCATGAGTCTACAGTCCTCAGCTGCTCAATTTCTCCATTCTGTCACCTCTGCCTCCATCTCTGGTGTCACTGCTTCTCTGGTTACTGTCCCACATTCTGCTAATAATTGATTTTGAAAGAGGTTAAAAAAAAGAAAATTCTTAGTTATGGTCTCTTATTGAAAAATCTTTGTTATCATCTCATCTAATATACTGATACTTTAGATTGGAAAACTGAAAAGTAGGAAAGTGTTTTGTTATCTCAAGATTGCATATCTGGGTGATAGCAAAAATACTAAACCACCAGTTCAGTACTTTTGTTCTCCTTTCATTTTGTCTTTTGTTGTTGTTGTTAAGTGCAGTCTAGTTGATTTCTACTCATAGTGACCCTATGTACAACACAAAGAAACACCACCTCATCCTGAGCTACTCACAATTGCTGCTGTGCTTGACTCCATTGTTGCTGCTACTGTGTCAATCCACCTGGTTGGGAGTCTCCCTCTTTTTCGCTGTCCCTTCACTTGATCAAGCATGATGTCCTTCTTCAAGGACTCGTCCCTCCTGACAATATGTCCAAAGTATGAGAAATGAAGCATGGTCATCTTGGCTTCTAAGGAGCATTCTGGTTGTACTTCCAACACAGATTAGTTCATTCTTCTGTCAGTTCATGGTACCCTTAATATTCATTTCTAAAACCATTACTCAAATATATCAATTCTTCTTTTGTTTTCCTTATACATTGTCCAACTTTCACAAGCATATGAGACGATACAAAATATGGGTTGGGTCAGGTGCACCTTAGTCCTCAACCTGGTATCTTTGTTTTACAACACTTTAAAAAAATGAACTTGCGAAGCAGATTTGTCTAATGCGATACAGTTGATTTCTTGTCTACTGAAAAAGTGTTGATGATGGATTCAAGCAAAATGAAGACTTTGACAACCTCAATCTTATCTCCATTTATCATGATGTTGTTTATTGGTCCAGTTGAGAGTAAATTTGTTTTCTTTACATTGAGGTACAACCCAAACCGAAGACTACAGTCTTTGATCTTCATTAGTAAGTATTTTAAGTCCTCTTCACTTTCAGCAAACATGGTTGTATCATCTGCATATCAAAGATTATTAATGAGTCTTCCTCCAATTCTGATGCCATGTTCTTCATATAATCCAGCTTCTCAGGTTATTTGCTCAGCATATAGATTGAATTAAGTACAGTGAAAGAATACACCACTGGTGCATACCTTTCCTGATTTTAAACCATTCAGTGTACACTTGTTCTGTTCTAACAGCTGACTCTTGGTCTTTATACAGGTTCCACATGAGCACAATTAAGTGTTCCAGCATACTAATTCTTCACAGGGTTGTCCATAGCTTGTCATGATCCTCACAGTCAAAACACTTTACATAGTCAGTAAAACACAGGTAAACATCTTTCTGATATTCCTTGCTTTCAGTCAAGATACATGTAACATCAACAATGATATCTCTTAGTCCTTTTCCTTGTCTGAATATGGCTTGAACCCTGTCAATATACTGTTGCAGCTGTTTTTGAATCATCTTTAGCAAAATTTTACTATCATGTGATATTAACAATATTGTCCTATTGTTTTCATTCCGTTGGATTGCATCTCTTTGGAATAGGCATAAATATGGATCGCTTCCAATCATTTGGCCAGGTAGCTGTCTTCCAATTTTCTCGGCATAGTTGAATGAGTGCCTCCAGTGTTACACAAGTTTGTTGAAAGGTTTCAATTTGTATTCCTTCAATTCCCAGAGTCTTGTTCTTTGTCATTGCCTTCAGTGCACACTGGACTTCTTCCTTCAGTACCATTGGCTCTTCATTATATTCTGCCTCTTGAACTGATTGAATATCAAACATATTATTTTAGTACAATGACTGTATTCCTTCCATCTTCTTTTAATACTTTCTGCATCATTCAATATTTTGCTGAAAGAATTTTTCAGTATTACATGTCAAAACTTAAATTTTTTACTCAGTTCTTTCAGCTTGAATAATATTGAGTGTCTTCTCCCTTTTGGTTTTCTAACTACAAATCTTTACACATTTCAATATAATATTTGACTTTGTCTTCTCGAGCTGCCCTTTGAAATTTTCTGTACAGCTCTTTTATATCCTCATTTCTTCCATCTGCTATAATATCTCCAAGCTGGAAAACATGTTTTAGAGTCTTTTCTGACATCCATTTATATATTTTATTGCCTGATAAAAGAAAGAAAGTGATTTTTAAAATGCTTATTGATTCAGCCTTTTCTGTTATTGATTATAGAAAAGTTTATGTTTTTCTTTGCTATTTGGATGTTGTTTATTTTTTTAATTCAGGTTTGTCAAGAATTATTTTATAACTCTTATGATTCCTGCACAGAAAGGAAAGAATAGGTATTTGGTTTTTGTCCAACAAACACAGCGTTTCCTAACATTATTTAGGAATCTCCACAAATTTCCCTTCTGTTGAAGAAATTGTTGGTGGATCGTCATTTCTTATATAAGAAAATGTGAAACCAAAATTGTTAAGTGACTTTATGAGAAAGGAATAACAAGCTATCACTCGATTTTTAATGTCTCTTTGAGTGCATTACCCACTAAATCACAGGAGGCTCATTTTGCAAAGCAAATTACTGGAATATCTGTTTTATATCAAATGTTTCATTTAAAAAAAATCTAGCCCTCTGCTTTTCACAGAGTATAGAAGCAGTTGCATGAAAAAGAAATAAAATGTCTGATGCAAATTAGATGGAGATATTACAAGAACGAAATCACTTTCTAAATACTTGGTATTTAGTACTTCAATTTGCCAGTTGATTTTGTGACAAACAGAAGAGTTACTTTTAGATGGAAAATGCTATGATATGATATAAAATGGTGAGATTAAGATGGGAGAAGCTGATTTACATATGAGTTCTACTTTAATATTCCAAGTATTTGAGGGATTAAAAGGAAGAGAATAGAACAGAAAGAAAATTTTTAATTAGTTTTTTTTTCTTTAATAATGAGCTATATTTAAAATTTTTCAGAACAAAATTTTGTGCTAGGGTTCTCAAATTGCAAATCAATGTTACAACATTTCTTGCTATACAGATGGGTACAGAAACACACAAGCACAAGCATATGCACATGTATATTTCTATAGTAAAAATCATAGACATTTTTATGAAAAAAAAAAAAATTGTGAAGCTATTTTTGCCACATATCCTCCAACTAGATCTATGCAATTCTGAATGTGATAGTTCCATCTCTCCAACTCTTCCCCAAGCAATTCTGTGCCCTTTGATTTACACCATGTCAAAATTGTAGTTTTGGCATCCTCAAGGGCCTTAAATTGTGTTCCTTTGAAATGTTCTTTGAGTTTGGGGAACAAAAAGGTATCTGAAGGGGCAAGAACAGAGATATGGTTATAGTTGTGGACCACAATAAGGTTTCACATTGAAATTCTCTTAGGATGGCCTTTACAACCATCACAGAATGAACAATCCCTGGTTCAAGTAATTTGAATATTCTTTGCCAAGACCATAATTCCATTGCATCAATGTTTCTTTGATCTCACTCATTCATTGAATAGCTTCTGCATAAATATGAGGCTATTAAAATACCATGGCTTGAGGTGTGTGCACCTTAGTCAGCAAAGTAACATCTTTACTTTCTAAAACATTAAAGAGTTGTATTGCAACAAATTTGCCCAGTGTTGTGCATTGTTTGATTTCATGATTTCATCACTGCTTCTTCTATGAACATTGATGCTGGCTCATAGTAAAATAAAATCATTGACAATTTCATTAATGTCTTAATTTATCATGAAGATGCTTAGTGGTCCAGTTGTGAGATTTTCGCTTTCTTTTTGCTGAGGTGGAATCCGTACTGAAGGCTAGAGTCTTTGATCTTCATCAGTAAGTGCTTCAATTCCTCTTTTTTTTTCCAGGAAGCTAGGTTGTGTAGAATCCTGGTGTGATGCTGTGGGATAAAGCAGTGGACCACAATAAGGTTGGTTTGAACCACAATGTTGGTGGTTCAAACTCACCAGCTGCTCCTTGGAATCCCTAGACATGGTCATTGTTAGTTGGAACCAACTCAATGGCACTTAACAATAACAACAACAAGGCTATGTTATCTGTTTATAGCAGGTTGCTAGTGAGTCTTCCTCCACCTGGTATTATGGTTTTGGGGGTTTGTTTGTTGTTGTTGTTGTTGTTTTTTGTATAGTTAATTTTAGAATATTTTCTTAGCATACAGTTTGAATACGGTGAAAAGGTACAAACTTGAGAAGTTCCTTTTCTCATGTAAAAAAATATGCAATGTGTTCTTGTTTGAATGGCTACCTCTTGTCCTATGTACAGAATCCACATGAGCATAATTAAGAGTTCTGAAATTCCTAGTCTTCTCAATATTATCCATGATTTCTGTAATCTTCACAGTCTAATGCCTTTCTGTAGTAAATAAAACATAGGTAAACTTTTCCCAGGCATCCTTTGCTTTTAACCAAGATTCATCTGACATAAGCAATGATAACCAGCTTATTCTAGTTCTTCTTCTGAAGCCAGCTTGAATTTTTGACAGTAACCTGTTGTACTATTGCAACAATTTTTCATTATCTTCAGAAATTTTTACTTCCATGTAATATTTGTTGTTGTTGTTGTTAAGTGCCGTCGAGTCGGTTCCGACCCATAGCGACCCTGTACAGGGTTTCCGAGGGTGTAAATCTTTACGGGAGTAGAAAGCCTCATCTTTCTCCCGCGGAGCAGCTGGTAGTTTCGAACCGCTGACCTTAAGGTTCGCAGCCCGATTCGTAATATTAATGTTTGATAATTTTGGCATTCTCTGGGATCACCTTTCTTTGGAGTAGGCACGCATGTGGATATCTTCCAGTTGGTTGATCTAATATCTATGTTTCAAGTTTCTTGGCATAGACAAGTGAGGCCTTCAGGATTGCAGTTGTTTGTTGAAGAATTTCAATGGATAGTCCATCAATTTCTGAAGACTTGTTTTTCACCAATACCATCAGTGAAGATGTACTTCTTCCTTCACTACCATTGGTTCCAGACTCATAGCGATCCTGTATAGGATTTCTAAGACTGTCAATCTCAGTGGGAGCAGAGTGTCTCGTCTTTATCCTATGATGCGGTTGGTGAATTCAAACAGCTAACCATGTGGTTGACAGCCTAACGTATAACTCACTATGCCCTCAGGGCTCCAAGGTCTTCCTTGTAGGCCTATAGATATTATCCTGTCTCTTGATAATTTTATACTTCAGAGTAGATATAGAAATATTCTTGAAAATTAATTTAATGTCATTTTTCTCAATTTCTCATTCCTGGCATAATGTGATTGCTTAGTTCTAAATGGTCAATGCCAGTCCATTTCAGTTCATTAATACCTAAGATACGAATCTTCTGGTGTTCTATTTCATTTTTGAAAACTCCAATTTTTCTTGATTTATTCTGTACAATTCACATTAGGTTTAGTGTTGAATGTTTATAGCTGGTTTGTTTGTTGTTGTTTTTCCCCCTATACCACATCAGTGGTGTGAACATCCTGAAATGTCTACTCCATCCAAATGATCATAATTATCATCTTGTTGTTGTTGCTAAGTGCTGTTGAATTGGTTTCAACTCATATCAACCCTGTACAGGGTTTCCAAGGAGTGACTGGTGAGTTTGAACTGGATTCAAGCCAACATTTTGGTCCAGTGCTTTATTCCACATCTAGTGTTGCTGTAACAGAAATATCAAAAGTGGGTGTCTTTAACCCATAGAAGTTTATTCTCTCACAGTTTTGGAGGTTAAAAGTGAAAATTCAGAGCACAGGCCCTGGGGAAAGACCTTGTCTCCTTCCAGTATCTGTAGACCCAGGATTCTTGGAGATCTCCATGTGTATTGGTATTTGTCGTCCTCTGGATCTGGTAGCTGAACAGTGCAGGGACCCGAAGTCCTAAGCACACACTCTACTCTCAGGTCTTTTTTCTTCCTTTTTAACTTTTCTATTGTAGATTGAGTGAAGGTTTACATACAAGTTCATCAGTTGTATATCCAACATACCATGCATTTCGTTTCATCTCACTGTGCAACAACAGTTATCCTGCTTCATCCCTGTGGTTCCTATTTTCATTCCACCCATCTTCCCATCCTTTCACTACTTTGTCTTTATTAGGTACATGTTGCCCATTTGATTTTCAATGATTGATCTTCCATAGTAAGCATACTTTACTAGTGTTGTCCTCTCTATATACCTGTCTACTGCTTGTTTGAAACTGGACCTGAAGTGTGGTCAAGGGCCATAGTCTCAGGTTCCTCCAAGTCTCTTTCTGACCAGTTAGCCTGGTCTTTTTTTAATTAAAAATTTTTTGGTTTGTTCCACATTTTCTCTCACACTATCCTAGACCTTCTAATGTGATCCCTTTCAGAGTCATTGGTAGTGGTAGCCAGACACCATCTAGTTCTGGTCTCAGAGTTGTGGAGTCTGATGTTTACATGTTCCATTAGTCTGTTAGACTCACTGATTCCAAGGATCTCCAGGTCTCATTACTCTTCTTTCTTTTGCATAGAGGAACCAATAGCTGCACTGTAGATGGCTGCTCATGATCAGCTCTAGTTTCTTGATAATAGTAAGTTCCTCTCTCTTGACTCATTTCTTTTATATCTCAAAAGAGATTGACTCAAGATACAACCTAATCCTGGAGACTGTGTCCACCCTTAATAATATAGAAGTGAGTATTGATAACACATAGAATACTTACATCAGATCAGAGCTCCTCACAGCAGATCAGTCCATAGTGTTGATTGTATCATTTATATCTCATCTTAGAGGTCATAATGACATCTTAACAACTAAACTACTGAGAATCCTGACTCAGTCAAGTTGACAGAAAACCTTAACTATCATACTTGTCATTAATGTCGGTTCTACTGTGAGGTGACAATTCTTCTCCGGTTATATTTAGAGTCCTTCCAACATGAAGTGCTCATCTTCCAGCACAATATCAGAAAAATTTCCACTGGCCAACTTTTTTTTCCCCAAAATTAGATTGCAAGGAAATTTCTTCTTTGTTTGCCTCACTCTGGAAATTTTGCTGAAACCTGTCCACCATAGGTGACCATGCTATATTTGAAACAGCACTTGCAGGACCATAATGACACACAAGCCATCATAGTATGACAAACTGACAGATAAGTGGCATGTGTATGTATATATATGTGTGTGTGTGTGTGTGTGTGTATGTGTGTGTGTATAAAAATGTAATACATTTTTCATTTCAAGGCTAGCAGTTTGAAAATGCCAGTTGTTCTGAAGGAGAAAGATGAAGCTGTCTTGTCTCATAAATATTTACAGTCTTGGAAACCCTATAGAGGGTCATTATGAGTTGGAACTGACTCCATGGCATATAACTACCACCACTATATATATGTTGTTGTTAAGTACTGTTTAGTTGGTTCCTACTCATAGTCATCCTAGGGGGTTTCCAAGGTATGGCTGGTGGGTTTGAACTGCCAGCCTTGTGGTTAGATATCCAGTGGTTATCCTACACCAGTGCCATACCAGGACTACATATGTATATGTTAGGGTGGTTCAAACCCACCAGCTGCTCCTTGGAAACCCTATAGGATTGCTATGAATTGGACCCAACTCAACAGTACTTAATAACACCAATTTATATATGGTGGTAGTTTTGTGCCATGGTGTTGGTTCTGATTCATAGTGACCCTGTATAGAGTTTCCAAGGCTGTTAATCTGTATGGCAGCAGAAAGCCTCATCTTTCTCCCATGAACAGCTGGTAGTTTTGAACTGCTGACCCTGAGTCATAACTACTACGCTACCAAAGTTCCTTAATATATATTTATGGACTCCAGGTATGACACTGTGGGTTAATGTACTGGACTGCAAAGTTGGTTTGAACCACAAGGTTGGTAGTTCCACCTCACCAGCTGTTCCTTGAAAGTCCTATACAGGATCGCTATGAGTTGGAGCTGACTTGACAGGACTTAAGAACAACTGTTGCTGTTGTTGTTGTGAAGTGCCGTTGAGTTGGTTCTGACCCATAGTGACCCTGTATAGGGTTTCCGAGGAGCAGCTGGTGAGCTTGAACTGCTGACCTTGCAGTTCAAATGGCTTTGCAGTCTGGTGCATTAACCCACAGCGCCACACCAGGACTCCAAGAATAACTGTATATATGTATGTATATGTGTGTTACTTGATATATGTCATTTGATATATTACATACATATATCAAACTAGTTTATAAAAATGAAGTAGATTGAGAAATAGAAGTCTATGACTTGATCAGACATTGCATTCCATATAATATTTAATACAGCAAACTGCCCTTAATGAGAAAGTTAAATCAAGCAAAATTTGGCTTCATAATGATGGGAAAATTTCTTAACAATGATAAATATGAGGCAGTAAAATAGTTTCTTAACTGAATCATTATTCTTTCTGTTATTATTCAGCATTTCTCCACTGAGTACAACATTTATAGAAGATCCCATTTAAAATAGAAATAGATACATACAGTTTCTGCCCAAACACCCTCCGGTTTTTGCATGACTGTTGGAATTGAAGGGTAGTCTTCAGCTAGTTAGAACTATTTTGAAGTTAGCTGAGCAACACAGTAATATAGCAAAACAACCTTTGTCTTTGGTTTCTAAGTGCCATTGCTCTGAAAATGAATTTGGACAGAAAGAAAATATGATGAAGGGACTGGTGATGTGATCAGGTCAAGGCACACTAGTCACCAGCATGGGAGAATAAAAATAGTGAAATAATAAAAATTTCAACATTCCTCAAAACCTAGCAGCCATCTCAGGACACTGAGGAATAGATATAGAGCTCAATACGAAATATGGCTATGTTTTGATATAGGCATAGGGATTGGAATAGGAAGAGTTTCCTACACTTTGTTCTAGCACATTCATATAAACTGGCTGTAAACTGAAACTGTTTGTATTAAACGTTTGCTGTTCTGGAAAGACTTCAGATTTGGAGAAGGGGATAAGGGTTGGAGGGCCTAACTTTTAAAATTTAATGTGAAATCAGTTACTAAAGATCGCAATAAGCTCTCTTTTTTGTTGTTACCTGTGCCCTCTGGAAGGACAGACCAAACCTTCATTGATTTATCTAATAATGCCAGAAAAACTCTAGAAAACCATAGCTAGAACTTTCTTTTTCAGAGCAAGGTGTTATATTTGGAATTGCAATGACCCCAAAAGACAATTGCACAGTTTGAGTTAGAACTGATCTGCACACATCTGCTTTAGGGAACCTGGGATTGGCACCTTAGGGGAAACCCTAATGCTGATCAACTGGAACTCAACCAGTAGGTAAGAAGAGAAATCAGAGATGGAACAAAATCAAGTAAAGAACAATTCTATAGGTTAGAAAGATGATGAAATGGCAGCAGATAAGTACAAGCATTAAGTAAATAATGCCTTGTCTCCCAAAACAAAAAATAAATACCAACTGGAACAATAAAAGAAGCCCAAAGGATTTTTTTTTTTTTTTTTTCACTTTTTCAGATTCCTTGTATTAAACCACAAGTTATACATTGCAGATGCCATTGAACCAGGGGCCAATTTAATGATTTACATTGTTGAGAAAGGATTAGTGAAGCTTCCCTTTTCAATGGCCTGCTTGTAATATGCATCTTTAATGAGGTGGGACCCAAGCCAGGATCTGTTCCTTTGTGTTTATTTTCTAGGGACTTTGTTTATTTCTGAAAATTACAAATGAATATTTCTTCTTTTTCTCAAACTGACTGAATAAAAGGCATTTGAATTGTGTTAACTCCATTGCTTGAATAACGATCCAAAAAAAGAGAGAAGTAAAATCCTGTTGTAATTCCTTCAGATGTGTAATTAATGATTTTTTTCCTCAAAGAGAATGTTTGCTACATTTCATTTTAAAACATTTGTCTTCTTGATAGTCTCTTATAGCCTTCACCATGAGGGATCAGTGACTTCTGACCAGTAGGTGACTTGAAACTCGTGTGTTGTGAAAAAAATGATAGAACCAGGGACTCGTAGGCTATAGAGAATGACTCTACACTGGAAAATGTGATAGAGAATTTTCTTAATTCTTCCTCAAATAATTCAGAAAGCTAAAGGAAATCTCTCAAAATTGATTGATTTTAAATATCTGTCAAATCACCAAGAGATAGATGGTGTATGTATTTCCAAGTTCACCTGTTACCATTCAGAAGTATTTAAGGGGCATTGGAAACAGAAAAAGTAGACTGGATTCTCATCTGTTGCAATAAAATGTTGGTGTGGGTTAAGTGGACAAAATGAGACCAGATTATACATATTTTTATAGGAAATCTCATCCAAATATATTAATTTGAATGTTCCATTAACAGTAGGTAATTAAATACTGTTTGGGAATTATTATTGCAGAGAAGAATCTACTGAGTCTGTCTCCATATGCTAAATACTGGACTGTGAGCCACAAGGTCCGCAGTTCAAGCCCACTAGCCCCTCCTTTGGAGGAAGATGAGTCTTTCTGATCCTGTGAAGATTTAAAGCCTCAGAAACCCTATACAGGGTCACTATGAGTTGGAACCTACTCACTGACAGTTAAACAACAAGAATTTAGAAAAAATGAAAAAAAAATATTACACTGCAAGAAGTTACCAGTTTACACCAGTGAAGACTGATGACTCTAACTGCATTTTTTTCTCATACAAATAGTTATAGTTCACGAAACAAATCATCATATAGTCACTTGCTTGGTTAATTTTTGGTTGAGATCACAAGTAGGATGGGTCAGGTTTGGGGAACAAATTCTATTAGATGATTATATATAAAGAGTTGGAGTCTTGGTGTGCTACTGTCAGATAAGGACTAGACCGCTAGGTCAGTTTGAATCAAAACATCAGGGGTTTGAATTCACCAGCCACTCCTCAAAAAACCCTATATAGATTAGGTATGAGTCGGAACAGACTCCATGATACTTAACAACAACAATAATAGTATAAAGAGTTACAATGATTGATTTCAGGAACTAATTACAGAGACTTCCAATCTCAGTTTTATAGCTTACATAAAGCATCATTGGTAGATATTTACACAGCCTTAGCCAGATAGTTTATGAGTGTGTGAAGATTAATCTTGTGCCAAAGTTTCATTTCTCTGACCTGAAAACAAAACAAAGCAAAAACCTTGTAAATCAGAAAAGTTTTGTGGCCTGGGAATCTTCGGATAAGACCAGCTTCAAGACCCTTACAAACAATTCTCTTTTATTACATCTTTGTCAGGGAGAAATATTCCTGTGGCCCATTTTATGCATGGACAACCATTTGAGATAAAAAAAAAAAAAAAAAAGGCAACATTTATCCAAGGACAAAGTTCAGAAGGGTAAGGAAAAGAAGGAAGAATAGAAATAGGAAACCAGGGAGGAAATGGATTAAGTGATGTCTCCTTGTGAGACTTGCAATCAATGAAATGAAACAAAGTGTATATGAATTATTGAATTAAAAATGTATCTGCTTTGTATACCTTTACCTTATTCACAATTTAAGAAATAAAATAAAATTAGATAGCTGTGTCAAAATTTACTTCCTTAGAGTATATTTCCTTTATATCCAGCTTAACCAGAGAGGGCAATCGCTTCTCCAGTTTGAAGGCTTCTGGTTATTAACCAAGTTAGATAACAGGAGCTTGTGAAGAAAACAAACAGAATTCCAGGCAAGCATGACAGAAAAAAAAGTCCAATTTAGCAAGAACTAAGTTAAATTTAATCATGCAGGTTTGGTGAAAAAAAATCTTTATGATTCCTAATACCTAGTTAAAAATCAGCACCATAATCAAAGCTATTCAGAATATCATTTTATTTATTTTTATGTGGTTAAGATGGACTGTTAAGGGAGACATTAAGGAGCTCAGATGAGCCTGTTGTCCTGTAATGACCCTGTATAGGGTTTCCAAGGAATAGCTGTTAAGCTTGAAGAACCAACCTATGGTTGAAACTGACTTTGCAGTCTAGCACGTTAATCCACAGTGCCACACCAGGCCGCCACAGATGAGCCTATGACTATTAAATTTAATACTTAATAATTTAAATCTAATACTTGTATCAGTGTGAAACCAAATACTGATTTGATTTTGTTTTTGTTTTTTCCCCTTGGAAGTGACTCTGTATTTTCTTTTACAGTAAATAAATAAATTTATTTATTTCCAATTTATAGGGTCCCGTGTTTCAGATTAGACCTACTCCTTCATAGGGTTTCCAATGTTGGTGATCTTTTGGAGTTGGATCACCTTACTGTTTTTGTGAGTCACCTCTGAATTGACTTGAAATTCTAGACTTCTGATGAGTAGCTGAGGCTTAACCACTTGAGCTGTCTGTCCAGGGATTCCTTTTCATTTAAAAGGGTCTGCTTTATATTAAAACTATGAGAGATAAAATGAATGAGCTTCATCGTCAATCAAGATCTAGGATCTAATTGTAACTCCATCACTCAATAACTATATGACTTTAACCGACATACTTGACCTTGTTGAGATTTAATTTGATAGCCTATAAATTGGGAATGAGATTGCCTGTCTATTAGATGTTGAGAGAATGTTTGTAAAGGATCTGAACATAGTGCCTGACATATAAATTTGTTGTTGTTAAGTGCCGTAGAATTGATTCCTTTTCATAGTGACCCTGTGTAGGTTTCTGAGGAACAGTTGATAGGTATGACCCTTCAACGTTTTGATTAATAGTCTAATACTTACCCTCTGTAAGGATCTGTGGTAGCTTGGTGGTTACAATCTGGCTGCTAACCTCAAGATCCGCAATTTGAAACTACCAGCTGTTGTTCCGCAGGAGAAAGATGAAGCGTTCTGCTCCCGTAAAGATTTACAGCCTGAGAAATCCTGTGCAGGGTCACTATGAGTTGGAACCGACTCCACGATATTCAACAACAACAACAACAACACAACACTTACCCTGTGTGGTGCAGTGGGTTAATGCGCCAGACTGCAAAACTATTTGAATTGCAAGGTGGCTGTTCAAGCTCATAGTCGCTCTTTGGAAACCCTATACAATATACAGAGTCGCTATGAGTAGCTGAGACTTAATCATTTGAGTTGTTGGAACCGACTCGATGGCAGTTAACAACAGCAACACTTACCGTACAGTGCAACACCAGGACTCCTGCAAATAAATAAGCATTTAAATCATGACACTAGTAAATTTCATGATTATTAATAGTTTTAGATGGTACTAGTATTAAATAATTTAGGAATGCAGTGGCTCCATACAATAGGCATTAGACTGCAAAGCACAAGGTCTGTGGTTTGAGGCTGCCAGTCGCTCCGCGGGAGAATGATGAGGCTTTCTGTTGCCTTGATGATTTAAAGCCTTGGAAATCCTATACAGGGTCGCTATGAGTCAAAACTGACTGAAAGGCACTTAACAGCAACAGCAAATACAGTATTAAATGAAAGTTGGCGTGGTACTGTACGATAAGCACTGAATTGCTAGCTGCAAGATCGGTGGTTCAAACCCGCCAGCTACTTCTTAGAAACTCTGTACAGAGTCGTTATGAGTCAGAAACAACTGACGGTACTCAGCAACAATAAAGTTTTAAATAGTAATCAATCATATTATTATCATTAGTTTTAAATCTACTGGTTTATATATTCATTTTAAGGACAGATAGGGATATTTTTATGTATTTGTCTTTGTTGTTGTTGTTGTTGTTAAAGTAGAGACAAAATTGTATTTTTTCTATTTACGTAAAACATGGAAACCGATAACACATTATTTTAAAAGCATTATATTTGAATGTTTAAAATCTAGTATAGATTTGAAGATAAACATTCAAAGAGAAATAACTGAGGGAGGCAAAATGATGAAGCACTTGTAAATAGTACCTTGAATTAAAAGATATCAAAGCTGATACTGATCTTAGATATGATCTAATGCAATACCCTCTTTTAGATACTAGCAAATTCACTCAGAGAGTGATGTGTCCAAGTCCCCTCCGAATCTGCCTTCTGTTTTCCCAGAAATAGCACTCACCCGATTCGTGAATTGTCACCTGATTTAGTTTTATTCCGAGAGACACAATGTCTTCTGTTTTCTAAAGATGGAGTGAGAAAGAGAACATTGACTGTAGTAATAAGCAATTTGCATTCATGATTTATGGTTTACCAGCCTTTTGAAAACTCCTTATTTATTCTCACAACAGTTCCATTATGGAATCATCACAATATCAAAGATGAGGAAATTGAGCTGCACAAGAGATACTTAACCTGCTTAAGGTCATACAGCTGGCATGTAGTAGGACCCAGACTTGAAATCAGGTTTTGTTACTCTTAATAACTTACTTTTTCCAATACATTTGTTATTATTGGTATGTGCTGTTGAGTTGGTTCCAATTCATAGCAACCCTGTATAGGGTTTCCGAGGAGCAGCTAACTTCATGGTTCACAGAGCAGTTCTGATCCTACAACACGACATCAAGAGTCCCCTCTGCTTCTTAGGAGAAAAATGAGAGTTTTTGCTTCCACAAAAATTTACAAACTCAAAAACCTATGCAGGGTAACTCTAAGTCAGAACTGACTTGATGGCACTTAACAACAGCAAGGCTTGTTTTACTCTCAATACTTCTGTGTCTGGGTTGAGTTCTGGATGATATTTTCATACCTGTTAGTCTCAGGTTTGCTCTTGCTGATTTTTCTGTCCAAAGAATTCTCATTAGTATATTTTTTTTAAGGTTGATCTGTTTTTACAAATACTTTTAGTTTCTGTTATCTGAATATGTCTTAATTTCACTATATTTGACGTATAATTTTTCTGGGTATATAATTCTTGGTTGTCACTTTTTTCTTTCAGAGTTTTATATATGTCATCTCATTGTCTTCTATCTGCATGATTTCTGCTGAGAAATCAGAGCTTAGTTTTATTAGTTTTCCTTTGTAAGGAACTTTTTATTTTTTTCCTAAACTGATTTCAGGATTCTTTCCTTGTCTTTGCTTTTCAAAAGTTTGATGATAATATGTCTTAGTGATTTTCTTTTGGGATCTATTCTGTTTGGAGTCATTCAACTTCTTGAATGGCCATCACAAGCTTTCAAGTCATTACTCCCCCAAGTAGGATGTAGAACATTGTCTTTGTGAACTATGTTACATCAGTTGACCTTGGTGTCCCTGAGACTATGGATCTGAGCCCCAGACCCAGTGACTAATTCCCTGAAGGTGTTTGGTTATGTTTAAAAAGTTTTCATAAGTTTGTCTCTTGTATGTTCCACCACAGTCATGGATATATTTGCAGCTGAGGTAAAGACACAAGTAGATATATCCTTTATTAAACCTATAAATGTCCTTTGATATAGTCCCATTCATCCTTCCATTCCTATTCAGTCTATGCATCCTTTTATTCCAGGATTGATAAAATAGCACAACGATCATATATTAAAACTCTATTAAGTTGTATGTGGTTGGTGTTAGGTGCTCAAACTATTTTGTATATTTGAGACCCTTACAGAGCCCCCTGTCACTAATCTCATTAAGATTATCCTTTTCTAAAATGTTTTATTGTGAATTATGTGATAGTTTACATGGGAGAACATTAGTTTTACATTAATTCTATCATATATCATTTCATTGCCATAGTTACAATCCCCTCCATGCATCATCAACCATCCAAAGGGTATACCCTGAAAGACCCCCACCCCCACCCCCCAGTCGTCAGCACACAGCCCCTCTCCCTCTCTGGATCTCGTGTCCCCAGCCACTCCATCTCTCCATGTCGTCATCTCTGCCTCCATCTCAAGCATCACTGCTTCTCTCTGTTCTTCTCCATTGATGGTCCCAGGGCCCTTTGCTCCTAGACTGAAAAGTTAATCACTCCTCTCCTTGCTATAAAACATCTACCTTTACATTTCTAACCCTCACAATCAGTCCTGATAACAATTATTCACTATTGCATCCCAAGAGACCCATCTGCATTTCATTTAATCATCCCTTCCTAGACAGATTGGATACTACCTAGTGGAAACTCTACCTTCCTCCACGCCCTCTGGATCTAGGTTCCCTCTTGAAAACTTGTAAGCCAGTCATGTCTTGCCTTTGTAGCCTCCCCACCCGCTCCCATTTTGGATAGCCAATGTCCAAGTTGCCCATCCCTGTCTACTCTCTGTGTGGAGGCGGTGGGAATGATTCTTTCTGTAAGGATTTGTTTCCTCTTTTGAGCTACTTCATCCATAGGTGTAGGTCAAGTTCATCAAATTGTATCTTTTTTACTGACCCTCTACTATGTCCTTCTCCAAACACTGGTCTCTCCTGGTAACATGATCATAATATGGAGGATGAAGTTTCACCATCCTGACTTATAAGGAGCATTCTGACTATACTACTTCCAACTCAGGTTTGTTTGTTCTTCTGGCATTTAATGGTGTGTTGAATATTCTTTGCCAACAGTATAATTCAGAGTCATCAGTTCTTCTCCAGGCTTCCTTAGTCATTGTCCAACTTTTGCATACTTATAAGATGGTTGAAAATACCACGTCTTGAATTAGGCACACTTTAATCTTCAAAGGAACTGTAAGATTTGTTGTAGCAAGTTTAACTAATGTAATACATCACATGATTTCCTTGCTTCTCCTTACATTGCCATTGATAGTAGATCCAAGTGAAATGAAATCCTTGACAATATCAGTCTGTTTTCCATTTGTAGTAACGTTGCATATTGTTCCATTTTTGAGGATTTTTGTTTTCTGTATGTTGAGGTGTAATCTCTATATGTAAGTGCTTCTAGTCATCATTCAGTGAGAAAGATTGTATCATGAGTCTTCCTCCAATCCTAATGCCATGTTTTCATATAGACCTGCTTCTCAAATTATTTGCTCAGCATACAGATTGGATAAGTATGGTGAAAAAAAAAACAAAACAAAACACAAAACCCTGACTCACACCTTTCCTGCTGTTAAACCACACAGTATCCCTCTTGTTCTTTTTGAATCAGTATTCCCTTATTCTTTTCAGATGACTGCCTCTTGATCTGTTTACAGTTTCTGCATGAACACAAGTAAGTGCTCTGGAATTCCCATTTTTCTCAATACTGTCCACAATTTGTGAAGATCCACACAATCA
Organism: Chrysochloris asiatica; assembly: GCF_000296735.1. Taxonomy (NCBI): domain Eukaryota; kingdom Metazoa; phylum Chordata; class Mammalia; order Afrosoricida; family Chrysochloridae; genus Chrysochloris; species Chrysochloris asiatica. The sequence continues at coordinate 3,247,446 of NW_006408676.1, read as the reverse complement.
AATGTCTTGGCATAGTCAAGAAAACACAGGAAGACTTTTTTCTGATATTCTCTGCTTTATGCTGAGTTCTAATATCAGTAATGATTGATCTTCTTCCATGTCCTATTCTGCTTGCATTTCTGGTAGTTACCTGCTGATGTAGCACTGCAAGCATTTTTGAAATATCTTAAGCCAAATTTTACTTGTGTGTGATATTAATGATAGTGCTTGATACGTTTTTACATGTTATTGGATCACCTTTCTTTGGATTGCGCATAGATATGGATCCCTTCCTTTTGTTAGGCTAGGCAGCTGTCTTCCAAATTTCTTGGAATAGCCAAGTGAACATTTCCAGTGCTGTCTCTGTTTGTTGACACATCTTAATTGGTACTCTTTCGATTTCTTTATTTTGTTTCAATGGCTTCAGTACAGTACAACTTGGACTTCATCCTTCAGCTGTATCATTTCTTGATCCTGTGTTACCTCCTGAAATGGTTGAATGTCAAATTAAGGATAAACCACTACAAACGCCCATTAATAGTCAGAGTATGGAATGTATGAATTATGAATCAAGAAAAACTGGAAATTACAAAAATGATATCGGAGGCATAATTATGAATCACCTATGTAATAATACTGTGGAAGAAAGATGAGACTCTGCTATCAGAAAGATTTACAGCTCATTGTGACCTATACTGGGTCACAATGAGTCACAAGTGACTCAATGGCAGTAGACTTGGTCTTAGTGGCTTTATGCACTAGTGAGCTGAAATGAACTGGTATTGGCCATTTTGAATCAGGCAGTCATATGATCTACTATGCCAGGCATGACAAATTGAGGACGAATGGTGTCACATTCATTGTTTAAAAGAATATTTCAAGATGTACCCTAAGTACAATGCTGTTGGTGATAGAATAATATCCATAAGCCTAGATGGAATGTCAGTTAATATAACTATCATTTAAATTTATGCACCAATGACTAATGCCAAAAATGAGAAAATTGGAAATTTTTGCAGGCTGAAATTGATCTGACATTCAGTCAAAGTGCATTGATAATTACAGTTGATTTGATTGAAATGTTGGAAACAAGAGAGGATCAGTAGCTAGAAAATATGGCCTTGGTGCTAGAAACGATGCTGGCGATTGCATGATAGAATTTTGCAAGACCAACAACTTACTCATTGCAAATACCTTTTTTCAGCAACAATTATACACATGGATTTGGCTAATATAATACACAGGAACCAAATCTACTACATCTGTGGAAAGGAAGACATGGAAACTCAATAACATCAATCCAAACTAAACCAGGGCAGACTCAAAAAGACATTCAACTGTTCATATGCAAGTTCAAGTAGAAACTGAAGAAAATTAAAACAAGTCCATGAGAACCAATATCCTACCTAAAACTAGAGATTATCTTAAGAACAGTGTTGACACATTGAACACTAATAACTGAACACAAGATGAGTTATGGGAGGATATCAAAAACATTACAAATGAAGAAATCTAAAGAAAATAAATAAAAGACCAAAATCAATGTCACAGGAGACTCTGGACCTTTAACTCGGGAGCACAGAGCAGCTAAAGTGAGCTAAAGAAATCAAGTAAAAGAACTGAAGAGACTTCAAAGGACAGCTTGAGAAGACAGTAAAGTATTGTAATGAAATGCACAAAGACCTGAGGTTAGAAAACCAAAAAGGAAGAGCAAACTTGGCATTTCTCAAACTGAAAGAACTGAGGAAAGCATTCCAGTCTTGAGCTGCAATATTGGAAATTTTGTAGGCAAAGTGGAGTCTTGGTATGGCATTGTGGTTAATGTGCTGGGCTGCAAAGTCTGTTTGAACTGCAAGGTCGGTGGTTCAAGCTCATCAATGGCTCCCTAGAAACCCTCTACAGGGTTGCTATGGGTCAGAACTGACTCGATGGCAATTAACAACAACAACATAGGCAAAATATTGAGTGAGACAGGAAGCATCAAAAGAAGGTGGAAGGAATATACAAAGTCATCATACCAAAAAGAGTTGGTTGATGTTCCACTATTTCAGTAAAAGAGCAATAGTAGTAGAGACTAATGTAGATTAAAAATAATAATCACCACAGCAAAACCTCTTCTTTCAACTCCTTAGTTATAGGTTGTGGTTTAACTGAGAGGAACACTGCATCTGGAGTCTGAATAACAAGCTTGAGGCGTTGCTCTTTTGAGGGACCTTGACTTTGTATCTATTCCCTTGTCCATTCTAGAGAATTATTCTGAGAAACCTGTATTTCAATGAAAAGTGGAAGAGGTAAACAGCCTTTTACTACCACTGAAGTAGCATCTCCAGGGCTCAATGTGGAAGAGGTTAACACAGCCAGGCAATTTAGAAAGAACATTATTACTGAACATTTACTATATTTAATATCAGGGGAGATTTTTTTTCAGGGAGAGATGAACTTTTACTTATGCATGATTTGAGTCCTTTGCAAACACTGGTCTAGAAGGTTCAGTTCTTATCTTGGTTGCTTTATAGAGGAAAGGTTAATTACCTCCTTAGCATCTAGTTACTGCTCTGTAGGCACAAACTACATTTGGTTTGCCATAGGCAGACCTTGGTTCTGAACATACATTTTCAATATGCTGATGCTTAATCATATCCCAAAGTGGATTACATTCTTTTAACTCAGATTCTATTTCTTTCAGTGAGTGTTTTAAAGAGGTTAACCTCATTTTACCTTCTGAGCATGAAAAGGAGGGGGGGGGAATCTTAAAAGATGTTGGCATAAATGATTAATGAAATGTAGAGTTTTCTTAATAGTGGCTTCCTCTGAATGATATTAGAAGCTATTGTCTTATGATGTCTTTTCAGTTAGCGATTCTGTCAGTTTGAGCAGGAAGCACCACCAGAAGAAAATATTTTTGTGGCAAATCCTTCAGTTTCATATCATGATGGACAAGCATTTTGCTTCACATTTCTCCCTGTTGCATGTTAAAAGACAACCATGGATTTCTGCTCTTGGTTGAAGGAATCATGGTAGTTTGATAGATTACGTAGCAGCTCCAGTGATTCTATGCTGACACTGACACTGACTGAATTTACCCAGTGCTTGCTTGAGAGGAGATTTCACTCAATGTCCAGAGAGGGAGAGACACATTGAGCACTTGGAGAGCAAACTGTCCCCTGTTGTAATAGTCTATATAAGGTGGTTGTTGTTATATGCTGTGGAATAAGTTCTAACCCATAGTGACCCTGTACAGGGTTTCTGAGGCTGTAAATCTTTATGGGAGCAGAACACCTCATCTTTCTCCCACGGAACAGCTTGTAGTTTCGAATTGCTGACCCTGAGGTTAGCAGCCCAATTTGTAACCAGTACGCTACCAGAGCTCATTCTATATAAAGTAGCAGGTGTCAATATCATTAATGAGTCCAGGCAGCAGTGGTCAGAGTGATTCAGGTAGGGGTCTGGCTAATAGGCCCCCAGAGTAGATCTTGATCAGATGCTTTACTAGAATATAAACAGATTATCTACAATGGTATCTGTACTGTTGACAGTAAATAAAGTAATTTCTGGAAAAATTTCCAAATTAGCCTTTAAAAAGGAAGAATCATTGCAAACAGAGCAGAGAGAGTCAAGCCTGCGATTGCTCAGCTTCCTCTTCCATGTGTCTTTTCCCTTCGCTCCACTTGGAGCCAAGGTCTGTATTTGACTAAGCTCCTGTGCACCATACTTTCATCCTCTGTACCTAAAGGAGATAGAGAGGCCCTGTCTTGATGTGGGCAAAGGGAGAAACTGCTGGCATGCTGACTTGGTTAGATATCTTTTCGCAACCTGCCAAAGAGCTGATTTATCTTGCTATTTGGAAGGATATCCTGTCCATTAGTATCTTTGACAGCAGTTAATGTGGAGAAATTCCCAGAAAAGACCATTAGTAACATATTCAAGTTACCTGGGAAGATGTAGGTTGATGAGAAGGACCACACTAAGAAGAGAATTAACATGAATTGAAATTATTAGAGCTGATGTCTGACTACGAATAGTTGGAGCATAGAAGAGATGACATTACATTGTATAATGACATAGTACAATTATGTGTGAAAATGCAGCCGTAGACCCAAGCACCATCTGAAATACACATGGGTTTCTAAAGCAGTTTAAATCTACAAAGGAAAGGAAAATTGGAAGAGAAGGGAATTGAGATAAAAATATTTTCTATCATTGTGTCTACAAAAAAAAAAAAAAAAAAAAAACCAGACCTCATCACTACACCAGTAAATAACATCATGATAATGGAGAAACTGTCAAAGATATCAGTGTGCTCAGATCAGCCATCAACACTCATGTACATAGCAGTCAAGAAATTAAAAAACGTATGTTGTTGTTGTTGTCAGGTGCCACCGAGTTGGAACTGACTCATAGCGACCCCATGCACAGCAGAATGAAACAATGTCCAATCCTGGG